>NW_001884554.1:633383-950092 GCF_000146915.1 Parastagonospora nodorum SN15 | reverse complement strand
TCCCAGTTACAAAAAAGGGAGCCCCACCCCCCGCGCCGCAACGTACGTGAAGGAAAACCCCTGTGCCGGCATGGGAAAACCATAACCCTAACCTAGTATCTACCCCACCGTCTTTCCAAAGCAACATTGAGACGTGAGTATTATTTATACATTCATCCCTACATTATTAGCTTGCAGCATAAAATTACGACACCTTCATCTTGCTGTTAATTATCACTAACAAGGCTAACGGAAGACCGCGAGTACTAATCTGCGATGGCTCTGAGACCCATCCGCAAGTTGAGGTGTTGACTACGCCCATAACGCCAGTAACAACAGAAGGTCTAATATCTTTACATACTTTAACCCAACAAGATGCTCATGCACTTCCCGACGAATCAGGCAAACATCGCCTGCAGAGACACGTACAGAAACTGAAAAATGCCGCTCAGGTATCTCTCGCCAAACAGGTTCTCCTGGAAGATCAGAATCAGTTCTTGTCGAAGTTGAATAAAGAAGCTACACTCCGTCCTGCCGATCGACCAGGTCTGTTGTCTTGGGGAAAGCGAAGGTAATGAGCTACGAAGACCTTGAAAGAGGCGAGGAAGAAGCGTGCTGAGAAGGAGAATGCCAAAGCTACTGCTATTAATTCTTGCAAGCTGATTGCTTAGTTCTAGCACACGAGGCATTTCGTCACGCATGGACGTACGTTGGATGCCTTATCTTAATCTGATTAAGGGCCATGAATGTATTAGACGCGATTTAAGCCGCAAATGCTGTTATGCTTTGTAAGAAGAGGACGTACAAATCTAGCGAGAAGATAAGGACGCGCACCTGATCTATAGTACATGAGCTGTTTACTATGTACAACAAGAGCTCCTGCATATTACAGGTACTGACTTCTAGGTTATTCTATCGTTTACATAGAGTTGGGGGTTATTAAAGTTGAGGTATCTCGCTCAGTTTCCCTAAGGGGAGGGGGCTTTCCTAACTACGGGATCGACGTTAGTCCAATGGCAATATCAAAGCCCAGTGAAACCCAGTAGCATCACGTAGCCCTTCTTCCAGCCTAGTCGGCTCGTATTGAATTGTATTATAGCTTAAGTCATGAACATCCGGGTGTCGCGAGCCGCTTGTTACGTCCGCTTCCTGCTATCACGTGCGTGTCCTAAAGGGGATACATATCTGGTGTTCTAGTGATGGGAGAGATATCGCCGAGGGCTTTTATTCAACAGACTATATATAGTAGTGTCTTTGGCAAGATACTGAAGTGAATTGACTACAAAGAAACAAAGGAAACTCATTACAAAAGGCCTCAATTTGTGTTCCTTCCTTCTGGGGATAGGCGCGGTATTCGTTGGACTCTTAGCTGGCGACAATCGCGACACCGTCACGTCACTCATTATTGTCTAGCCACGCTCGGTAGGCCGCTCTAGATAGATGCCGTTAGCAGGTTACTTGAATAGTACTTGAAATTTTGCACCAGGAATTACATACAGTGCATTTTGCAGTTCGTCGATACAACTTTCCACTTCCTCAAGCGTCCTCCTATCTCTCTCATATTTTCTTTCAAGGTTCTCTAGCTCCCGGCGTTTGTCCGCTATTTCCTTGCCTTTTTCTTCCTTCTTTTTCCGATACTCCTGCTTTTTCTTTTCAGCATCTGGCTTCGTAGCCGCCCGATCTTTTACCTGTCTAGCTGATGTAGATGATTCGATCTTTTCTAGTTCGAGATCAAGCAACCGTTTCTCTTCTTTAACTGCTGTTATACGATCGGCCTGCTGAATCAGATCTTCTCGCTTCTGTCTGGCAGAATTCAAATTGCTGATTACTGCTTCCGCTGCTTCACGAAACGTGGCAGCTTTAGCTTCAGCGCGTCCGAAGTCGTATTTCCGGTCCATAGCAGGCAGGAAGTGTCCGTTCAGATAGGTTTGGAATATTTAGAATAGAGATTTCGAGAATGTCTCACGACTTTTTGAGTAGAAGGTAGTAGCTTGAGGGAAGTGAACGGCTGTTGTGGTTCAAAGCAAGCATTTTATCACTTACACCCCAACTGACCGGTGAGCTGACCGGCGAGCTGACCGATGGTGAGCTGATAGGCGAGCTGACCGATGAGCTGACCGGTGATGTTACACTTGGACTGCTCATTGGGTCTCCCAAATTGTTCGCCAACCCCTGTGGTTCTCTTGGGTGGGGTCAGTGTGAGGCACTCATGCTGCAGATAACTGGTAGTTAAATGCCAGAAAAGACAAGTAACATCCCCCCATACGTGAAGGAAAACCCCTATGCCGGGATCTGGCCCTCGTTGATGCGATCGAATGAGAGCGGACACTGTTCCTGAATTTCTGTTCCAAAGTCATCCTCCGTGCCCGAGAAGGTGGGCATCATCATATCCAGCAGATCTCTGTGCTGAGAGGATAGCATGATGATGAACCTTTGCGATTTTCAGGACAGGTGTGTTGGTGTGGTGAGAGGTGAGCTGCTCCTGGAGAGCGGGGTAATCCCATCCGGTCGTTGGTTGTTGCTTGGAAAACGCACATAACACCAGTGGCTCGGCTGATGTCTGACAAATGAGAGCAGTTCTTTAACTACTGACGATGTCATGTATAGAGAATGAGGATAAGTATACTTGCTAGTAGCTCGCGTTTGCGAGGGTGAAGCCGCATTCGCTAGCACTGTACCTAGGATCATAGTAATTAGCAGACGAGCATAGAAATACTACTTAATAAGTTATAGCTAAACGCTATAGCCAAATAGTCACTAGCTCTTCGGAAAATAACAAGCGTATACTACAATAAGCTGATCACGTAGCCCTGCTAATCTAACTATTTCTAGAGATTGCCTTTTCAGAAGTACCGCTGACCATAGCGACTAGGTCTGAGTGCTCGTATAAAGCAGAGAGATATAATTTATGTAAGAAAGATAAGCTAAGCTTACATAATTTATCAATAAAAAGTACATTTTCTCTATAGAGTAAAAGCTACAGCGCACGACCAATACCAGGGATTCAATCATTTCATTGTTTTACATCAAAAATGTAGTTTACTTGAAAGCTGAGGTAACCTCGCGTAATTACCTCACATAGTGGGGTTATATTCTCATCTATGGGGATACAAGTTACCTCTCTGCTCCACAATCTTAATACAAATCCTCATCGTCCGCCGCATCCCCAAACCCGCCCTCGGCAATATCTACACTGTTCTTACTCGCATGTCCCTGACCCTGCTGCACTGGCGCTTTCCCCTTTCCCTTATCCATCCCAGCCGAGCCATTAATCTCCAGTGCCTCAACACCCTCCTCAATCGCCTTTGCCTTGCCCTTTCCCTTCGCATCCCCATTACTCGCCCCCTCCTCCTTCTTCCCTGCGCCCTCAAATTGCGCCCTCACTCTCTGATAATGACGCAACTCATCCGCGCTCACACTGGGCACGAGTTCGCCATGCGCCTCGACGAAATCCTGCTCTGTGACCATAACGGCCGTATCCTCCTGTGTCGCGATATGGTCGAAGAAGTACGCAATTGTGATCTTGGGTTCATGTGCGTTATTATATTCCGCAACCTTCTTATCGACGGCACGAGCCTGGCGCGTGACAGCCTTGAGCATGGCGTCGGAGCACAGTGCGTACATGTCTGCACCGGTGTATGTGAACGGCAGGCCCTGGGAGACGCGTGCGAGGGAGAGCGAGGGGTGGAGTGTGAATCTATTTCCTCGTTAGCAAAGAACACAAAACACATGCCATTACAGCACATGATAATTAGATATGGACTTACTTCCTCGTCAGCGCCTCCAAAATAGTCTGCTGTTTCTCATGCGTGTCTGACACACCCAGGTACAGCATCTTGTCGAAGCGGCCGGGACGCAAGAGGGCTTGGTCGAGTAGATCGGGGCGGTTAGTTGCGCCGATGACGAAGACGCCTTCGCCGCCGTCGCTCATGCCGTCGAGCTCGGCGAGCAGTTGGCTGACGATGCGGTCCATGACGCCGCCGCTGTCACCTTGATTACCACGCTTGGGCGCAACAGAGTCCAACTCATCGAAGAACACCACGCAAGGTCTGGCGTCGCGAGCGCGTTGGAAGACGCGGCGCACGTTGGCTTCGGATTCACCAATGTACATGTTGAGCAGCTCTGGGCCCTTGACGCTGAAGAAGTTGAGGGAGAATTCTGTGGCGATGGCTTTTGCGAGGAGGGTTTTTCCGGTACCAGGTGGGCCGTAGAAGAGGATGCCGCTGCGCTTCTTCATGCCCTTAGCGAAGAGTTCGGGGCGAGAGAGGGGGAGTTGAATGGTTTCCATGACTGCGTCCTTGACGTGCGTCAGACCACCGACATCCTTCCAGCCGACATTCGGAATTTTGGGTGCTCCAATGGCATCTGCAAAGTTCTTGCGCGCAGCGTCGACGGCACTGTCGAGATCCGCTTTGGTGAGACTGTTGCTGAAGTGGCCGCCGGCGAGTTCAATGTCTCGTGTTGTGACGCTCTGTGATGAAGAAGCTGCTTTCGTTGCGGTTGCTGCGAGTTCTTCTACCCGAGTACGTTTCGCGACAAGTGCTCGGTCCACGACGTCAACGAGATCGCCTGCTACGAGCGCCGCAGTCTTTACAGCCACGTTGCCCAGTTCGACATCTGGCGACAGTCTGATACCAGCATCTTCAATGATGCTTCGCAGTATACCCTCTCTTTCGCCTTCGTCCGGAGCCGACATCTCAATCTCATGTGTGAACAGTCCACGGATACCCTCGGGCACCTTATCGATCTCTGTCGTCGTGGCGACCAAGACACGAGAGTCAGCCAGAATCTCCTTCAATGCAGTGTTCATCCGATCAGCGTTGAGCGCATCGATGTGCTTGACGAGCAGAGCAGTGTACTCAGCGCCGCACGTGAAGGCTCGCTCGGCTCTTGCTTTCAAGAAGCCTTCGGTCTTGACATCTCCACCTCCTGCACCGCCTTCCGTGACGATGTCGAAAGCATCGATGGAGAAGGTGTGAAGGCCTAGATCTTCGCATGCCTTGGTCGCTACAGTAGCTTTTCCAATTCCACGCTGAGTCGATGTGATCAAGACGGCTATTGGTGGCAGTCCTAGATGTATGGCTCTTGGGCTAGTGGCAACGGACATCAGCTCTCGCAGTCGTCTGCGAAGCGATGAGACGTATGGCTTCGGCAGCTCGTCTAGTGCCATTGTCTTCTGAGAGCTGGCAACCGGAGGTCGCTTGGCACCGAGGTAGTATTGCCATGCATTGTTGATCGGAGCAGGCGTCTTTCCCTGCTCGCTTCCGTTCATCTCCATCTTAGTGCTGGCAGCATCAACCGTCGCAGCACCGCCCCACAGATCGGCTTCTTCGCTATCGCGCGGAGATTGAGACGAGGTAGACACATTACCGATCTTGAACCATGCAACCATCTTTTTGCTTTGGCCACTGGTACTTGCGCCATTCTCACTCGCAGTCTTTCTAGACACAGCAAGCAGCTCCTCGCTGCCAGCCTCTTCTTCTGCTGCAGTTTGGAAGACCGCTCGGCCAAGAGACTCGTCTATTGAGACTCCGATGAGATCTCCGCTCTTCACAACTCGTCGCCTCTGCTCAAAGTGTTCCTTTAGTGCAGCGAACAAGCTAGGCTGTAGCAGGCGGTCAGATGACAGTGGTGTGGAAACCTTGAGAAGGGTGACCTCTTTGGCGGAGGGTGGCGTGGAGGAACTTGTGAGTCGAGGCTTCGCCAGAGCGCTACCTCGAGGTAGTAGTGACGAATGGTGAGGAGCTAGCGGTGTGATTCGTATATGGGAAGGGCTATCCAAGTTCGCTAAAAGGATAGGTGAGAGGTAAGCTTGTAACGAGGTGCTCGAAGAGGGGAATGTTGGGACGCTGGATCTTCGCTCGCGGTCGGCTGTCTTGTGTACTTGGTAGCGCGCAATCTTCTTCGACATGCTCTCTGGCAAGCCATAGACGCGGACGGGGCGCCAGTTGGAGTTGTCTTCGTCGTCTACTGCCCCGCCAAAGAATCCAAGGCCAAACAGAGGATGTGAGGATGGCTCTTCGGTAGCTTCGATCTTGACCCAATCGCCGGAGAAGCAGCCAATCTTGACGAGCGTGTTGGTGTCAACAAAGACGCGAGCTTCATCGTCGTCCTCGCCGCCAGGCTTTGGATGGACCAAGTCATCTGGTATGCTTTGTAGTAGGCCCTGTGTTTTGAAGACCTTGCTTTTGGTCGATGTCGGTCCTCGTGCGGTCGTTGCGGTGAAGCTGGAATACACCGATCCTGGCGTCGCGATGCCGTTGGTCCTGCCACCGAGATAGTTGCCGGGCCGCGGTGTAGCTGAGGTGAACGAGGAGAGCACGCCTGATGACTGGGGCGGCAATAGCGGCGCACTCAGCGAGATGATGTCCTCCTCATCCGACAAACCCTCTCCGTCTGTGCCTGACATCTCCGAGTCAAGATTGTCCGTCGATTCTGCGTCTGGTGGGGAAGTTGTTCGGGACTCGGAGCGGTCTTCGGCGGCTGAGTAGAAGGTATCGTTCGATGTATCGTCCGCTTCGTCGTCGTCTCCGAAGCCGTTGGTTGCCGGCGTAGGCCTCGAAGGTGGTAGGATGACGGCTTGCTTGGTGCTGCGATGCGACTGAAGCACAACAATCCTCGTGCTAGGGAGCAGGAGACCTTGCGACACGGGTTCGCACGCGGTGATCTTCGCAGGTGGCGGCGCAGCATGTGTGATAGGATGCGCGGGAAGCGGTAGAGGAAGCAGGTCGCCGGTGTGCAGTACCGTGGGCGATTGCAGAGCGTCTCGCACCGCATTTCTCCAGACCTGTTCTTGTGCAGACTGATCAACCCTCGCCGCCTTCCCTTTCGCCCCATTCACGTCGAGATAGCGGTTCTTCGGGCCCCTAATCGAGCCATTCGACCTGTCCGTGAAGCCGCCGCCAAACTTGGCGTGCACCTCGTCCAGCTTCCGCAGCGCTTCCGTGTCGAGGTTGACGTAGACCGTGTCCAGGCCAATTGGCACAACGTCGTGTATGCGCACTTCGATGGGCGCATCTCGGCGCTGGGTTCGGTTCGGGGCGAGGGCGTGCAGGACTTGGGAGAAAGACTGCAGCGCGAGCGAGGACGCAGGAATGCGGAGCGACGAATGCGGGCGCACGGTAGAGGACTCGTCTTTCTCGGCGATTCGGACTGGCAGGATGGTCCACGGAACGCTGTGGGAAGCGACGACAGAGCTCGGAAGCCACGGCGTGATTGCGACGTGCTGGATGCCGTCTGACTCTGAAGAGTCTCCGTTGATTCCTGCCCTTGTCAGCCATACCCATGGTGTGCTCCAGTCGCAACTACTCACCAGAAGCCCTGAAGCCGGGGAACAGGTCGGTGAAGAGGTCCTCGGAAAGCACTCCCACTTCACCCTTCATGCGGTCGTCGAGCAGCAGGCGCGCCGAAATCGCTGGCCGGTCGAGCCGTCTTCTCCGCCGCCTCTTGCGTGGATGGGGCACACCATTTGGCGCGTCCATCTCGGTTCAATGGAGCAATGCCTCAACGTGTCGAAAGGGTATCAATGAATGCTGTCTTTCTGTTGTCGCGCGCAGCTCCAAGTCGGACCGCCAAGGATGAAGTGCTGTACCTCGGCAGCTCCAGGGCTACTCGGTATCTCGAGAGCCTATCGTCTTCACTGATTACGATATCAGAAATGATCGAGTTAATTGTACATCACTCTGCACCGCTGCAATGATTCTGATCATTTTCGTTTGGCCCTGTCCCTGGTAGGCATCTTCACATGTTGCAGTGCGGAGCCGCTCTGCGCCGACGCTGATTGGCTCATAGAGTAGCAAGCTCAACTCAGCAGTTGTCGAGGTTTGCAATGCCCATGGGAAACATGAAGTATATAGATTTGTACTATGAATGAGGACGACGGATTATTACACATGCCACACGGCATCACATCATGGCAGCATTCCCAGAACGCATGCCTCTCGCCAACTACCACCATCTTTTCTTCTGCGTCGGCTGAGCTAATCTCTTGCCAAGATTAACCGTTACTCGACTGTGCAGCTGCACTGTCTCAATGTTGAATGGCAACCCGTTCGCTGGGGTTGACTGTGCTGCGGGAGGAGGAGGTGGTGGTCCAACTGTCGTTCCAGCCCCTGTGTTCCCCTGGATCTGGGATTGTGCTGGTACGCTTCTGGCCTCACTTGTCGTAGAAGCGGCTGAACTTGCAACGGCCTCACTAGCAGCCGCTGGTGGTGTCGAAATGGCTTCGCCTACTGCTGCTGCTGCTGATGATGATGATGATGCTGATGATGATGATGATGCTGATGATGGTGTTGCAGCTTCACTTGCTAATGTCGCTGATTCGCTTGTTGCTGCGGCGCTGCTGGACGGAATCGAAACTGCTTCTTGAGCAGCACTAGATGCGGATACTACAGTCTGCATAGTACTCGCGGCAGATGATACCATGGAGCCGAGCTGGAATGGCGGAGGAGCCTGAGCATTCATCGGGAAGGATCCTGCAGGACAGCTACATTTGCAAGCACAACCACCGTTCTTAGCGGCCTCTTCTGCATTGGTAACGTTGGCTTTTCCGCCAGTGCCTGCGATAACAGTCACCGTCCCATTGGCGGAACCCGAGCCAGCGGCGCCACTGCCTCCACCAGCGACAACAGTTACACCGCTTGCCGAGGCTCCATTCGCTGACGATGTACTGGCCGAGGCACCACTTCCACCAGATCCAGCTTCAACTGTGATTGCTGCTGGAGGACTTCCTGCTTTTGCCGACGTAGCATTTCCGCCCACTCCAGCTTCCACTGTTATAGCTGCTGGTGGAGATCCTGCTTTGGTGGACGATGCCATTCCTCCTGATCCCGCTGACACTGTGACCCCGGCTGGAGGAGCTCCTGATGTTGCCGATGTTGCACTTCCTCCCACTCCCGCTTCTACAGTAATAGCGGCCGGAGGAGATCCTGCCTTTGCCGACGTAGCATTGCCGCCCACTCCAGCTTCCACTGTAATAGCCGCTGGTGGAGATCCTGCTTTCGCAGACGTAGCATTCGATCCAGATCCGGCTATTACGGTAATTGCACCTGGAGGAGCTCCCGCTTTAGAAGATCTGGTTGCCGATGCAGATGATTTCGCTCCAGATTCTGCTCCTCCTGCTGAGTCGCCGCCAGCCGAAACAGTAACACCGGCGGCCATGGTGCTGTTGGCACTGGCTGACGAAAGTGCCAGAGTGAACGACGGGACTGAAGTGATCAGTGCAAATGAAGGGATTGGGCTGGCTTCAGCCTTGTTTCCCTCGGCGGACTGTTCGGAGTCATGTTAGCATGTGAGCAATCAAGTTTAATAGACCGAACGTACCGTGGTAATACGAGCTTCTGGTGCAGACTTTGCAGCCTCCATCACAGCCGTACTGTTCGCCGCTTGTTTGGGTACCTCGGCTGCGGGAGCAGGTGGTGCTGGTGGTGGTAGCATTCCCGGCTTTCCTTCAGCAGGCGGGGGCGGCATTCCAGCCATCGGTGCTGGTGGTGGTGCAGGCTTGCCTTCAGGGGGTGGCAGAGCTGCCATAGGAGCCGGCGGTGCTGGCATTCCTTCCGGGCCTAGGCCTGGTGACGGTGCAGGCTTACCTTCAGGTCCCGGCTGAGGCATCTCGCCCATCGCAACTGGTGGCGGTGGTGCAGGCTTGCCTTCAGGGGATGGTAGAGCTGCCATAGGAGCAGGCAGAGATGCGGACATCTCCCCCTTGGGAGCCGGAGGGGGTGTTGGCTGAGCTGCCGCTGGTGGCGCTGCAGTTGGTGCTGCAGGTGGTGCTTCGACAAGCGCTGGCGCTGGAGACTGTTTTCCTACCTCCTTAACGACATCTGTCTGGATCTGTTGACCATTTGCCTCCATGATGGTAGTCTTCTCGACCTGAATCACAATACCGTTTCCAGCACTGTTCTGCGGTGCCACTTGACCTCCAGCATTGCCTTCTCCTTTTGGCTTGCCCGGCTCTTGTGATGTGCTCTGGTTCTGCGCACCACCCTTCCCTTGTCCGTTGACACCCCCAATGATTTGATCAAGGCTCGGAGATCCTCCACCGGCAATCTGATTCGCAAGGTCGCCGCCAATGTTGCCGGTACTTGGCTTGTTGTTTCCACCTGTATTGCCCTCTGGTCCTTGGCCGAGGCCATTCAGCAAAGCGCTGGCATCCAATGGGTTTCGTGCCTCGATGGCGGGTCCCGCGACCCCTTCCACATTGTTCCCTTGTGCTCCCTCAAGTGGATCTACCGCGTGATCAAATCTCTTTTCTGCAAATCGCGGCGCGTTCGTGAGATCCAGTCCTGCTTCGGCGGCTCCCTGCGTACAGGTCAGTATATCTGATGAGGTCCTCGGATGAAGCGCACGTACTGCTCCGATTAGCAGGAGTATCGCCCATGAAGGTCTGATTGTGCGCATGGTGAAAATCCTGATGTCTTCGTGAAGTTTATATCAAAGACACGACGTGAAAAGAAGAAAGTTATTAATTAATGCATGAACAGCGCAGCTGTCGTAGAATCAAAGGCAATGTCGCAGACATGCGCGACCTGCACAGCAGACAGCAAGAATGGAAGAGGGTTGGGCGAGAGAGCGGATTGAGACAAAAAAGCCCAAAGCTTCAAACGGAGCCTGGTGCGAGCATCATGCTATGTATGGGTAAAACGGAGACCCTGCCCCATTGTGTTTGCAAGAAGGCGCTGGGTTTCAATCTTGGCCGTTCCCGCGGCTACTCGCACAAATCCCATGTCGCATGGGACGGGTCAAGATCCGGTTATGAAGGGATGAAGCATCCGGCAGCGACATTGTACGCGATTCGTGTTCACCATGGTCTGGCCAGTGCGAGGATCGTGAAGTCTGACACGCGAGGTGCAAGAAGCGAAGACCCTCAGACTGCATTCGTTTCAGGTTGCGGAAGAGGACTATCGTATCGATGGATCGAAGATGCGAAGGTCCGCGCAGAACTATTAGCAAATGGCGCCGACATGGTGTGTTATTCAGGGTTCACGTGTGGTCAGCGGAATCATTGATGCTGTGCTCCATGGGAAGATCGTGGGCCAGAGTCAATAAGCTTCGAATCGAGCTTGGCGGCCTAATGAGGTCATCGACCCTGTCTCTCAGCCCTTTTCAAGCCAGTGCACACACTTGGTAATCCTTCGCCGGTCAGATTGTTTGTCGATGAGCAGTGCTTCGGGGCGCAGCGGACGCGAAAGTTTGTTATATGTAGCAGCCTGCCCTGCACGGTGCGACGCGACGAGACTTCACTCGTCAAGGATACGCTGAGCGATCGACACCATGGGACGCGCCATTCATGTCCTCGATAATTACTACCTCGCCATCACATTTCTAGTCACTGTTGGGTATCAGGTAAGTCCCTGGCGAGAGATCCTGGTAACATGTTGCGCAAACTGTTCGCAGATGAGTGTCACGTGACTCACATACAAGGCATCGCTGACATCGCATCTCTGCTACTATAGCTATTCTTTTTCGCCTGGGCTTACAGTCTGAAATTCGACAAACTCACTGATTTCGCCGGTGGTGAGTAAGAAACAATCCTGTGCGTAAGACATGCACTAATAATCTCAGGCACCAATTTCGTCCTTCTCGCCATCCTCACGCTCGCATGTAGCGGAAACAGAGACCAAGCGCGCAATGTCGTTGCTTCAATTTTCATCATGGCATGGGCCGCAAGACTTAGTGGCTTCCTGCTCTTCAGGATCCTAAAGACCGGAAAAGACGATAGGTTCGATGATAAGCGGGATAAGTTCTGGTCCTTCCTGGGCTTCTGGGTCTTCCAGATGTTTTGGGTATGGACCTGCTCGCTTCCAGTCACGATCCTCAACTCGCCAAATGTGACCCAGTTCGCTCAGCCTGCCTTCGGCACCGGCTGTGATATCGCAGGTGTCATCCTTTTTGCGATTGGCTTCATCATCGAGAGTGTATCCGACGTCCAGAAGTTCCGATTCCGAAGCGCACATGGAAGCGATGGCGCAGTCTGTGATGTGGGCTTCTTCGCTTGGACTAGGCATCCTAATTATTTTGGCGAAATCATGGTACAATTTGGTAAGTGACTCGAAAAGATTACGAGAGAATTATGCGTTCGCTTTGTATTACTTCAAGAACTGGGCTGAACAACTCAGGCATCTTCACCATCGCTGTTGCGCCAGCAGCAAACAACTACGTCTCAGGAGGTGCTTACGCCGCACTATACGCATCGATTCTTGGACCTTTCTTCCTGACATCTCTCCTCATGTTCCTCTCTGGTCTGCCACTACAGGAGCGTCCAGGTGCCAAGAAGCGATATGAGAAGGGTACCAATTGGCCAGCATACGAAAGATACCTACAGCGCACCAGCATCCTCATTCCCTTCCCGCCTCAAATCTATGAGAAGTTGCCAGTCATCTTGAAACGCACCATCTTCCTAGAGTTCCCAATATATGTTTTCGACCCAGCGAAGCATGCAGACCAAAGCAAGGTACAAGCGCGATCCGCTGAAGAAGGTCAAGGAGTAAGGCAAAGTGACGAGCAGGGTCTGAGATCATGAACAGAAGGACACGGAAAAGCGAAGTAGTTGGCCTGAGAAACTGGGTATTCATGGGAAAGCAGATGCTTGTCAGCACTAAATCCTGGCCAAGCAGTTGTGCCACAACGTAGGGTTCGGAAAAGCAGCCGCTCTTCGTAAATACGGCGACCATTTCTAATCTCCGCCTCGTCTAATTCATTCTAACACTCTTTCTGTCCTGCACTATCCACAATTGTTTTATTGTCTTGCCTTATTTGTGTTGTTATCCACTGTCGGGTTTCGGAGAGTGGTGAACAATGAATTCCGGGCGTAGGATTGTGACGTAGTGGGGCCACCTGAGCATCATGTTTTTGGGAAGCTGCAAGCCTCGCCCAGCATTCGGATCCTTCCCAATCTGTGACTTCCACTGTTTATTTCCTATTCATTCGACTCGTAGATTCCTTGCGCCCTGAGAGGGCGCATTGCGACACTTGTTTGACGAAGTCAGTTTCCAAACATCAACTGCGCCAAGACGACACACCAGATCATATGCTTATCAGCGGTGCATGAAACATGCTACCCACACTCGCAACTCTAAGCCAGGCGTTCGCCGGCTGCTCGCCGTTACCACAGCGCCTTCCGGACAACAAACCCACCAGCGCGTCGAAATGGACGGCCCGGCATGAGCTCTATCCTGCTTGGAGTGCTACTGAGGATGCGAAGAATCAGGCACTAAAGCTCGCCGATGCTGCTACAGCCGAGTTTGAAAAGGCGAGCCACAAGGCCCAGGATAAAGCTGGTCACATCGAGTTGTACTCGCCTAAGTACTACGCAGCATGTACCTTTGGAGGCATCATGGCCTGCGGCCTAACTCACACCGCCGTGACGCCTCTCGACCTGGTCAAATGCCGTCGGCAAGTGAATTCGAAGATGTACAAAGGCAACTTCGAAGCCTGGGGCAAGATCGCGCGCGCCGAAGGTTTCCGTGGCATCATGACGGGCTGGGGTCCGACGTTCTGGGGCTACTCCGTCCAGGGTGGTTTGAAGTACGGCGGGTACGAGTTCTTCAAGAAGTTTTATGGAGATCTGGCGGGTGAGGAGAATGCGCAGAAGTACAAGACTTTCATCTATCTGGCGGGATCTGCGTCGGCTGAGCTCATTGCGGATATTGGACTGTGTCCGTTTGAAGCTGTCAAGGTTCGAATGCAGACTACCATTCCTCCATTCGCTACGGGGACGTTAAATGGTATCTCTACTGTCACTGCTAACGAAGGCTTTGGTGGCTTGTACAAGGGACTCTACCCGCTTTGGGGCCGGCAGATTCCGTACACGATGATGAAGTTCGCATCGTTTGAGACTATTGTAGAGGCCATCTACAACTACCTCCCGGGCTCGAAGAGCGACTACGGTAAAGGTGCGCAGACCGCTGTGTCATTCACTGGAGGTTACGCGGCTGGTATTCTATGCGCAATCGTCAGTCACCCGGCTGATGTGATGGTTTCGAAACTCAATGCTACCCGCAAGCCTGGTGAGAGCTTTGGAGGTGCTACAGGACGCATCTACAAGGACATTGGCTTCGGTGGACTCTGGAACGGATTGCCAGTTCGAATTGTGATGATCGGTACATTGACTGGTCTGCAATGGATGAGTAAGTCTTGTGACAGGGTAGCTGCTACTACAAAGCTAATGAGTGTACAGTCTACGATTACTTCAAGATCTTTATGGGTCTACCAACGACTGGTGGTGCGCCGCCTGAGGAGAAGGTTAAGCAATGAACCTCGAGGTCGTGTTAACAGTTTCTTTCTTTTTTGTAGAGCATACAGTACCCCAAGCCACATCTCAACTCAGAAAATATTCTGTCCAGGTGAAGCTCTCGATGATAATTAAGTGATGCACATATGGAGATCATGTATTCAGACCTTTTGACTGCCTACATCAACACAACTTGCCCTCAGATACTGTTGATTTTATTGCGCAAATTGTTGAGGCACTCTGTTATTGGGGTCCCGTGGATAAGATCCTCAACGAATAGATATTCGACGAAAACGCCCACGCCAGGCAGCGATGTAAGCAAGGCAAGATACAAAGAAAGCTGCACCTTGCGCCTTTCACATACCCCGCACAAGGCGGATTGACGCCCTGTGCCACTGAAGGACGATAGGCTATATATGATTAGATCCTACAGTCTGCTGCTGCAACTCAACATCTCTTGCGCTGTACGGCGTCCACTACCAGCCGTATCATGGCTAATGTTTTCAAAGACTTATGGTGCCGTAGCAGTCATGGTCTCTATTGCTATAGAAGTTGTCCTGAATTACTAGTCGAGTCGACGAATTTTGCCATTCTCGATAATTGGCGAGCGAGTTTGCAAGTTTTCTTGCTACCGGCACTTGAAATCTTTGATCAGTGGCAGCAACCGACTAGCTGCTTTAGAGAGTACTTCGGGCGATTTTTTGATAATATAGAAGGTGCTAACGAGGAGTTTAGATTTTTCTTCCCCTACTGTGCTGGCTCAATTGAACGGGTTGGATCGGTACGGCCCGGGCAAGTGGTTTGGTATTGCTGCGCATGTCTTGATGGGCCTTACGGTTCGTGGCAAAATTTTTGCGAGAACTGCTCGCATTTGAGATGCGGTTATTGTGTATTGGAGTTATATGAAGATCCGGCCAACCCAAACACGAGTGCTGATACTTTATACCATTTTTGAAGAGAGCCTATGCTATCGTATTCCGTTTTACCTCAGTCCCTCCTAGTACATAACTCATCCTCGGTAACAAACACTTATCTACGAAGCTTTGTAAGCTCCCCTTGTGTTGACTATAAGACCCTTCGAAGATCTTGACATTGAACTCCAACAATCCTTTACGAAAACGATCCTCTTCTTGTATCTTTTCAGTCTCATCCGGCGTATAGCACGGCCATGGCATCTTTTCGAAATCTGGTTCACGAATGAATTCAATCTTGGCAAGATTGCAGCAAGTGTGACGGATGCCAAGTAGTGAGAATACCAAGACTCGAATAAACTGAACAACAATCCAATGGTATGTGAGAGATGTAGTAGCCTTCTCGACACATCGAACCACATGTTCAAGCTCCCAGCGATCTATTCGTTGAAACCTCGATGGCTTGATTCCTGCACCAGCACTCGTATCGAGAAGCTCCGAGACTGAGCCTATGTAACCTGTCTGGAACCGGTATGAGGCTTTCCAGAATGATACAAGAGCGGTGCAGCCGCTGGTGCTGCAACTGCATTTGCAGGTGTCTTTGAAGTTGTGACTTAGTGTAGCCGTCAAGCTCTGGGAAGAGATTCGATCCATGGGTTCACCCCAGCTTAGCATTGCAGCTTTGGTAGCCATACAATGCAACGCCGTTGTTTTCGAATTTGGCCAGCACTCCATTATGTCCGCTCCATGAGATAGGAACCATTCAGCAATCTTGAAAAACCTCGGCAATGGTCCGGAACTCGGATAAAATCTCCTATAAGAGACCATCGCAAATACGAGCGGCGGACAGGTTGGTTTCAAGCAGTGCGAACATTTTCCGGCTGTCATTTGTCCAAAGCCGCTGTCGTACAATCTCTGGAAAATCCACAGTGGATCTCTGGACTTCTGGTATACAGGTGGCTGCTCTTGGTACATGTTCCTAACGCTGTACACGCTGCTGCCAAACGGTCGAATCGCCGGAGGTACCTTTACACCTCGGCTTATGAGCAACCAAACTACACAGGCTGCGTGAATATCGAGGAGATGATCGTCGCTCAAAGAGACTGCATCAGGGATGTCAAAATCGCTCGCAAGCTGTTGAAGACGATTTCTTTGGCTGACCAAGTGCGACAGGAGTATCTCTGCGATTTCTTCATTGTGACAGATTTCCGAGGCGTGCACCAAAGCTGTTTCGATGTTCCCAATATATGGTAAATGGTTCGTGCTGGCGTCATCGCGTACTTGGAGCCAAAACAATACCATCTGCGGATTGCGGGACTCGATAGCATCGTGTATTAGTGGTTCAGATACTGACAAGCGGTTTGGTGGTTCCTCGATCATCTGGGGCATGTATGCCAGGCCTGCTTCGAATAGAATTTCGCACCCAGCCACCCAGCCCATCCGAGTTGCCAATTTGTAGAGCCTTTGCGTCTCTCCAGCCGTGATATCACCTGCAGATGTGTACGATATTTCCTGCAAGTACTGTTTAAGATGATGATCTGACTTGGTCAACACAATGTCCGCCGGCCCATAATGATGTGAGAAAGGTTCAGCAAAGCTAGCAAACGGAATTTCAACCCAGGAACCATAACTCGGGAATTTGCCATCAGGATGACAGTTCGGGGTCATCTGCAATCCAGCCTGGAGAAGGTCTGTGACCAGTGCGTTCCAAATGTGGTCGGCTGGATCAGTTGCACGCAATAACAAGTCGACACATGTACTTTGAAACAGTATTAGTATCGTGATCGAGAGCAGAGATCATCATATCGCTACTCACTTCCCCTCATCGTCCGTCTCTGATGCAACATCTTTAACGAAATCAAAAACAAGCCGGAGCAAAGATCGACAATGCTGCAGTTGACTCTTGTCTATGACCCAGATTCGCTGTCCGATGTGACCACACATATACTCCCAAAAGTCAGCTAATCACTGCCTGGATAGATTTTTTATGTCACGGGAGAGCCTGATGGAGAGAACTTACATGTAGTAAAGTCTGACCGTTTGGCAAACGATCATCGGTTGACGCTCGTCGCGTCTCGAAAATCTTGCGAAGGTCTCCAAACAGAATTGGAATTGTCTGCGCACCTATAGACGAGCTAAAGACCGCATCGACGGCCCTAAAGGCTGGAGACGAAGAAGCCTTTACTGCTCGATAGCATTTGAGACCTGGCAGGATTGAGATAGGTCGAGTTCCAATCGATAGTGTCAAGAGCATGCGCCATTGCATCCCAAGCGCGAAGTAGCACAAGATAAGCCCAAAAGTGATACTCGTCCTGAGACCTTCCGCTGACCAAAATGGGCAACCGCGGTTATGAGTATGGAATGTGGCTTGTGTCCAGAAGAATGGCCGCTTGAGGACGCGTTTGATCGTGTGTTTCCCGTAGCACGTGCAGGTGTTTGCAGTCGGGGCGCCTGTATTAATAGTTTGTTCGTGCATGATTCTTGACGGCGGTGTTCGCAATTCATGGAATACCCGAACCTGCTGTTGCAATTGTAATGTCCGCTGCAGTACCGCCAATTCTCCATCTCTTGAGACGAGACTCTTAAAACGGGTGACCGGATAGCTTCAAATGATCGACAAATTCCAGCAATCTCCGTATGTGCTCGTCGATACCGTGAATTCTTTCATGAAGTGACGACGATACTCCACTAATTTGTGCTTGTAAAACTGACAAATTCAGTGCGCCTTGATCACTAGGATGATAGTCAGCTTATCACACTCTGCATTCATGTGCACAGAATCGGTTATTACAGCAGCAGTGCAAATAGTGCAGTTTGGAGGTGTTGTTGAATGTAACTTAGCACATCTTTCCAATACTTGATATCCGCCTCCTTGAAAGGAAACATCAGACGTCGGAACGTATTCTTGAGCTTAGCCCAAGGCTTCGCGCAAACTGGCTTGTCTCCACCAAGTTTTAACTTCACAATCTCAATGGCCTGGGCACACTGGTAGACCCCTCGCTTTGCTGATGTCGCAGAATTATCTGCACACGCTCTGTTAGTGATGGATTCCAGCTCTTCAAGTAGATCTGCCAGGTATTCCATTTCGGCCAGAATTTGTTCAGCCTTGGTCTTTGCATCTTTGACGGCACTTGTGTACTTCGATACCTTGTCGAATATTTGGATGGAAAGGGAAATGACATCGAAGATTGTACCCGCTACTTCCGCCATAGCTGAAGTGCACGACGATTTGCTGTGATAAGGTTGAAGTTGCGTTGCGACCATCGGGAGGCCGGCAGAGTGATATGTCAGCTTCGAATTACGAGGCGAGGCGCAGCATAGGGCGGTCCAGATCGCAGGCAAAGCAGAGATCATCGACCGGTGAGCTCGAGGGAAGTATGCCTGAGTACGAAACTCTGCCTTGCAATCATCTCAAGGCTGCATCGCGGATAATACCTCAGGGAAAGACTCGAAGGTTTTCGTATGTAGTATTCAAGCTTGTAGTCTTTGAAAGTGTGGATGGCTTCCTTTCTTTCGTAAATCAAGGAGTATGGGGTACACTCTCGTGGCACATACGAGCGAAAGTGACAGGGGTAGCTCCAAAACACCCTACCGGGACGTTATTAACATGGACACCAATTACAGTAGGAGAATGCTTACTTCGAGCTATAGCTCCTCGGGTTTCTTGCGTATAATATCTAGTTTCACTCGCCGAATATTTTCTTCGAAAGATATGTCTTGCTCTCACTCCCAACACCATTACATACCTAGCCAATTAGAATACCTGTTACCATACTCTAGAAATGGAAACTTAGTTCAGAGATAGATCGTTACGAACCAGAGGTAGATCGCTCGACGCTGCGCCTAAGACTTACAACATCGCAATATCTTGTACAACAAGGTTGTATTTAATCCGAAATTCGGCCCCGTTAAGAGTTCTACGTACATTTAGGATCTCGAGATGCAGTAGATACGCACTCAGGTTCTTGATATACAGAAGCAAGAACTCACCTCCGGGAAGTTGACAAGGCTTAGCAAAACTAAGACAAGGCTTTCAAGCGTGGATACACCATTAAGTAGGCTGCACACTGCACTGTTGCCTGCAGCATGCTGCTAAGTATATACAAGTCTTTTGCTAGCTTCTAGCTACATGTCAATTTTCAGAACACGTCTTGAAGCCATTGATTAAATCAGGTGATGCTCGCAAAGAAGATGACGTAGTTGGACCCTTGACTGCCTTGAATCTTGACTTCCTTGAACTGTTCCTGCGCAAAATCCCAGACATCCTCGTGCTTCGCCAAAGCCTGCAACACGATCACGCCCTCTGTGCAGATCCAACGCAACACAATCGGAGACGTCGCTTACATTCGCCTGTCCAGGAGCGGGATAAACGACCTTGTAACCCAGGCTCCAGCGAATCAATCCATGTTCTCGGCCTTCGGCGTACCTTATCTTTGGCTCAAAGTCCCATAACGTCATCGCTACAATAACGACATAAACCATGCGCTGGGTCATCCTACCACACGTTCGGTCTCTTCCTTGGCTTTCACGTCTTGTTGGACAATTCGGTGCCGTGTGATGGTCACTGTCCGGTTTTGACTCGGAAGTTCTGTCCATCCCGCGTCGCCAATGGCTTGACAGTGATGGGACGCGGTTGCGTCATATATCGAGCTCGCAACGGCTGGTAGATTGCAAAGAACAAATATAAGAGCGCCTTGTCGCGTTTACTGGCCATCCTAGCACACACCTACAGCTTCGATATCAGGCCACAGAATCTGAGATACACACTTTACTTTTACAAACAGCACAGCCAACCAGACATGTCCACTCAACCTATCCACTCGACTGGCCGTGGAGGTGAAATTGCGCCTCTTCTTCAAATCGCGCAATTCTTCGTGCTGACTGCTCCCAGGCGCGGGCAACATTGGCCCAGACACCCACGTCTACACTGATGGAGGCATCGTTCGCGAAGGCATTCAGGGCGAGTCTGTAGACGGCGAGTTCTCTACAGGTCGTGGAGGCGCTGGCAACATGGGCAAATCTCCACGACTAGACGCGCAGACAGAGCACACTGGCCGCCGCTCAGTCGATTTCGTGCCTGAGATTAACGCGCGAGAGGGCCAGGAAGAATTCCATACAGGCGTACGTATAATGGAATAGGCAAAAGATTGCGCATCGCTGACTTTCTTGCAGCGTGGTGGAGCGGGCAATGTCTACAAGGAGAAGCACGGCGGCCACAGCCAGTCTCCCGACCGCAAGGGCCTCGGTGAGAAGGTCAAAGAGGCGCTGCACCTCGACAAGAGCAAGAAGCATGAGCCCTCTCCTCTTGCGCACGGTGAGACGGCGACAAAGCAGTAGATATGATACCCGATGATTGGTGGAGGTTAATGGCAGAGCACGAAGGATGTCGATGATACCTCTCTAGGCGCAGTCGCACTGCAACATGGCCTGCTTTCTTTGAATATAGACCAGAATGATACCAAATCTTCTTAACACTTGCAGCACGAAACTAGATAAAGCTTTGCTTGGTGCCTGACTAGAGTCACGCATGGTGGGGTTTGGGGAGCCCGTGCCACGTGGGGTGGGGTGAAGCTCGAGCGGCTGTCGTCATTTGGCTCGTGAAATTCTAACTTACTGAACCTCAAACTTCTCAAACAAACATTCACTCGATTTCTCAATATACACGCAATGTCCACCACGGCACAAGATGTCGAGGCACTTGTGCACTCGGACGACCCGAACCACCCCGCAAACCACATTTGCACGCTCTGCGCAAAGTTCTACACCCTGGGCTGGGTACGAGCAACCCTCCCGGCGGACGTCGCACGATGAAGAGATAGACAAAGAAACCAGGACTAACATGAGACATCTCGCCAGGTGACGGGAACCGGCGGAGGCACGAGTATCCGCCATGAAGACAAGATCTACATCGCGCCCAGCGGCGTGCAGAAGGAGCTCATGAAGCCGACGGACATGTTTGTCATGGACTTTGAGAGCAAGGAGTATCTGCGAAGGCCACAAGTACTTTAGATTCTCTCTCTGGCTTCGTAATAGCATGCTTATCCGACATCAGGTCCTCAAACCCTCCGCCTGCACGCCCCTCTTCATGGCCGCCTTTGAGCGCGGCGCCGGCTGCTGCATCCACACGCACTCCCAATGGGCCGTGCTCGTGACCCTCCTCGTCGAGCGCGACCTCGGAACTGAAGCGTGTTTCGAAATCGAGGAAATCGAGCAGATCAAAGGCATTCCCAAGGGGCGTGGGAAACAGGGCAATCTCGGCTACTACGACCGCCTGCGCATACCGATTATCGAGAACACGGCGCACGAGGAGGATTTGAGGGAGAGCTTGGAGGCCGCGATGGAGAGGTGGCCGGATAGTTATGCGATATTGGTGAGGAGGCATGGCATGTGAGTATTATGTGGGCAGTTGAGTGGCAGGTGACTTGGGTGTGCTAATGATGGGATAGATATGTTTGGGGGGATAATGTGCACAAGGCGAAGACGCAGTGTGAGAGTATCGACTACATTCTGCAGTTGGCTGTCGAGATGAAGAAGTTGGGACTGCCGTGGACCAAGTCGTAGGGACTGCGACAGAGAGCCCACGACGTCTTAGCTCTATGGCACACCAGGATTTGCTCGTAGCATCTATAGCGCAGGATAAACAGGACTTCGTTGCCGCTTTCTGTGCAACACAAAACCGTCAGCCCGATCCAATTCAAATGCTTACTAAGTTATGCAGGAATAGTCAGCATGGCCATCACCACTAGTGTATTACTCTTGCTCAAGTGCTGAGGGTGGATATTACGCCCCAAGTACACAGTCATTGGTCTTTGGTAAGCTGTGTCTCCACAACTACCCTTGCGACACGCCATCAACACAGGTAACCTTCCAACTTCGTATCGCGTGCATAACGAATGGTTGAACCCAAAGCTGGTCGAATCCTTCAACATGGATGCAATGTCAGCAACTCGACGTTAGCTTCAGCTGTGCCACATCATCCAAGAGTCTTCGGGGAAATGCTCACGATGTATACAATATGACATTCTCTCCCCTATATCGTTGACAGCTTCAATCACAGCTTTTCAGTCCGCAAAGTGTGGTGAAAGGAAAGAATGGTTCCTTCAATATCAACAGAGGCTGCCTCAGCCCTCCGAACTTACATCGACAATGCCACAACCGGCACTTCACCTACCATCCCAGGCGCAGTCCTGCACATCCTCGACGCCAAAGCCAATACTCTCTTCTCCCACGGCTCCAGTAATTCCACCACTCCGAACGCCCAATCCATCAGCATAATCCAATCCCTCACCAAACTCGTCGGCGCAATCGCATTCCTTCAACTCGTCGAGCGCGGCGTAAGCTCCCTCGACGACCCATCCATCATCCCAACCCACCTCCCTGAACTTGCCGCCAAAAAAGTCCTCACTGGCTTCACCACCGACGCCAGCGGAACCAAATCATGGCACTTGGAAGACAGAGTCGGCCACATAACGCCCCGCATGTTAATGAACCACACCTACGGCGGCGGTCACACATACATGGACACTCTCCTCTTCGAATACTTCCAATCCCAGCCCTCCATCGACTGGCCCACCACAAACGAAGCCGCCGACACGTACGGCACACTCCTCGCTTCTCCCTTATTATACCAGCCCGGCACGAAAACCACCTACGGCCAGGGCCTGGACTGGCTCGCCGTGCTCATCGAACGCCTCACACACACACGTCTAGCCCACCATCTGCAAACCACCATCTTCACCCCGCTAGGACTGGGGAGTATGGGCTTCGAGCCCGCCTTTGGCGGCACATCTCTCTCCCACCCCTCCAACGAGGGAAAATTCTGGCCGCGCGTGCTGCGCTCGGGCGATGCGTACACAGCCCTCGACCCGCCCCATCCCCAGACCACCATCCACCCCGACGCGTTTCCCACGGGGACGTACCACACGGCTCGCCTGGGTACAGGCCTCGTCTCCAGCGCGCACGACTACGCGCGCCTGCTAACCATCCTGCTCCCGGAGAACGCGGGCGTAGACCTAGACCCCGTGAGTGCGCATCGCGTACTCTCCCCTTCCTCCATCCGTGAAATCTCCACTCCGCAACTCTCAGAGCTGCTGAGACACGATTCTCGTAACGTCATGGCGTCGGGTGCGTCGCCTATCATTCTCCCCGCGTGGATACAATCTGCGCACATGGACCCGCAGGGCAGTTTCGGGCTGGGGTGCGGTGTGCAGGGGGCGGATAGGGTACTTCAGGACGGGAGGAAGGGGAGGAGCAGGGGGAGTGTGTATTGGTATGGGGCTGCGAATACGGAGTATTGGGTGGATGGGGAGGAGGGCGTTGTGGTGTTTGTCAATGGGAATTTTTATCCTTGGAACGATGAGAAGTGGGTTGACTTTGTTGCCGGGGTGGAGGGGATTTTGTATGGGGGGTTTGAGAGAGGGTTGAGAGGGAGGTGATATTGTGGGTCTTAAGATGTGTTAGGTCAGATGATCGAAAGGTTTGGAGTTCGTAGTCTGTGTATTGGATAGCGATCGTGTCCAATGCTTGTTCTCTCTGCTGGCTATAATATCATACACGTTCCTTCCACTCGTTCAGACGCCTTAACTATACGTGCAAGAAACCAGGCACCATTGCCGTTGATCGATAGACTCCCAACACCCATTGATTCGTCGAAACGCCCAGATCTTTATGATGCAGCTTTGACTTCGAGTGAGCCATTAGCACTATCCCTCGCCATCTGTCCGTCTCCTTCAGCCTTTATAGCCGGCGTGACTGACCTCTCCTCACCCAGTACCTCTGGCCGCCACCTAAGCAGCAGCTTTCGAGCGCTCGGTTTTGCGCGGTCGTTTTCTTGCCACAACTCCGCCAGTGTGTCTACCACGATCCTTCGAACCGGTGGCCGGAACATGTACAAGTATTGTAGGGTCTGACACGCCAGGTCAATGCGCTCAGGATCCCTTGCCATGATTTTCAGGCGAGACAGGATATCGTGATCGAGTTCTGGGACTTCGGATAAAAAGCGGATCAAGACCTTGTCGGTATGCTCGATAAATCCCAAAATGCCGTCGAACATGCGGAGCGCGCAGCGTTGGTAGTTGCCTTGCTTCGTGTTGTTATTGGACGGAGTATGGCCATTCACTCCATTTTTCGTCGTTTGTTGAGCCAGTACCTTATCATTGTACCACTCTTCGTTGAGCCACGATATGGCAACGTCGATGCGCCGCTTCCAATCGTGAAGGATATAGTTGTAAATCCCATCCCTTACTGCTTCGCTGATTGAGGTGCTGCCCTTGGTCCCTTTGACAGCGTATTCATCCTTCACACCACTTTCAGGATCGTCCAGACCAGCACTCGCACGCGTAGCTAGTCGCGACAGGATAGTGACCCATGCGTCCCGACCGTAGTCTGTTGCTGCGAGACGGTTGAATCCCGACTTGTTGGCCTTGGTCTTCTGAGTTTCGTCAACACTCGCAAGCATACCAAATGCCCGATAGACGGTTTGGTCGCCATACTTCTGCACTTCCTGTTCCGACAGCGGCGGCGCCTCTGGAAGTTTATAGGGTGCGAGTGCTGTTCCAGGTCCTGACTGAGGTACATCAGTTGCAGGATAGCCGTCAAGCCTATTGACTATTTGTTCGGCGTCTTCAGGCTCGAAGTCGGGTTCGTATTCCTCCTCGTCTTCAGCAGCAGGAGCTGCCGCTAATTTGGCAGCCGCTTGCTTGGTTGCAGCTTGACTGAGGCTGAGATAACGAGAGCGGACAATCTGTGACGACATGTTAGCCTACCCATATCTGAGATTCATGCGGACCCCTGTCGCCCCACGTGACTTGGCGTGCCGTCGGGACGCGGGCGGCTACTGCAGATCCCAACAGGGTCCGAAAAGAGGTATCACGTACATTGATAGCATGATCGAGTTTCTGTGCATCGACAGATTGCAAGACAGGTACGACGATCCTCAGCAATTGTTCCGGGTCCTTGAACATTTGCACATCAAAGTTCACAGTGCTTTTGCCTTCAGGGTTGAGCGTGTACAATTGACGCCAGCTGACCTCGCCAGCCGGCAGAGGCGGAACAGAGGGCGCTTTGGTAGAAGCCTCCACAGTGACTCGCTGCCTCTTGGCTTGCTCAAGCCCATCGTTCGGTCCACTAGGTGCTGGTCGCTTGCGAGACTCATCAAAGATCTCGATGCGCGTTCGGTGCATGCGCTCCAGATACTGTTGGATCCGCCCATTGACCTGATTCTCAGGGTGCCTAGATGATTGTTTAGCCAGGTCAGAGACCAGCATAAAGTGTCAACGCACCTCTTCATGATATTCACAAGCAAAGCTCGTGTTGTACGTTCTATTGACTTGATGATGACTTTGTTTTTGGGTGTCATGGGGGCATTGGCAAGCTTCAGAGCGTTGAAGTTGAGCACGCTGTTCAATATCTTGTTTGCAGCAATTGGACGACGATGCATCAGTATGCCCAGACTGTTCAGAGTTGCCGTTACAACTAGCCCGTCGCTGTATCCTGTCAGCACTGCCAATTTCTGATCAAATGGCTTATCTGACCTGTGATCTCCATGTATGATATCCAGCAATCGATCGAGGAGTCCGAGCCCTTCTGCTTCGAGGCTCGCATACGGTATAACGGGGTGGTCGCGGGAAACGAGGGCAAGGGAGATGTCGCCGCCATCGGGTCTCTGTGCATGATGAGCATGATTTCCCAGCACTATGGCACACCGTACGTACCCTTGGGTCCACGACGCCTGGTGTCTGCACGAGGACGGCTTGTTGCAGGAACTTGATGCAGCATATTCGTACGCCTGGCGTGGCGCTGTCCATTCGTCGCAGGATGCTCGATTTGATCGCTGACATGAGCTGCCAGTCTTGGGCATCGTTCGGGTTCGAGACACTGAGGCACAAGAAGTATGAGGGAGAGTTCGATAAAAGCTGCTCTGAAGCAAACGCAGGGGCGGCAGGGAGCTGAGCCTTGCAAAACCGCACTCATCATAGGGGAGGTTTCTATCTGATACTCGAGGGTTCACTTACACATGTCGGTATACCAGCGGGTATATGCTCGCAGCCGCCTGTACAACGCTTTTGGTCACGCTCTTGTCGTCAACATGCTCCAGATAGTCCTTCAACGTCGCGAGCACCGAGGACGCGCTGGTCTCCTTTGCGTCCTGAGGCCACGTGGGAGAAGCAAAAGCCTCAGCTATGAAGTCGGCGCCCCAGCGCTGTATGTCAACCGCCTGATTGTCTGCACTGTAGCCGATAATAGGGAGCACGCCTGGTATGATGGTAGGATAGTATCTACCGTCGCCTAACGCGAGCGACCGTGCTGACTCCAACTGCTGTATCGTCTGGGCACTCATGGTGGTGAGTGGGTGCAAAGGTCACGGGCGACGAGCTTTGTTCCTTTCAGAAAGGCCGAGGGGTGGTGTCGCTTGTTCACGCGCGCGCCGCAGTCAAAGTGATGGCGCGACAAAGCACAGTTGCAGTTGATATACGCTTTCCCATCCCCCGCAATGCTAATAACTAATGTAGGCGAAGGAGTGTGGAGAAGGGAAAGAAACGCGCCGGAGTGTGTTGATTGTCTTGTCGCAGCTGCTGGATGAGGTCAGTGAGACCTGAGGGACGCAGGTGAACGTTCCGCGCTGCGCTAGGGCCTGCTTAGTCATCCGAAAGTGGAATGGCCCATCGCCGCGGCGAGACGCATGTTCCCTCTCCGCAAGACTGCCACTCTCAGCACGCCACCATGGGATAGTGAGTCTCCTGGTTATAATGAGGATAGAGTGAGGTGCTGACGGCAACAGCAAACCCTTCCAATCGACCTACTATGACGAACGCATGCGGGCCTCGCCGGCGCTGCTGCGAGCTCGTGCACCGTACCTGGTGAAGAACACCATCACCGGGTTTGCTATCTGCAGTCTGGTGATTGGCATCTGTATGCTTCCGGAACCTTGTTCATATGCACCGTCTTACATTTCGTAGACACTTACACCATCAACGCCATCTCTCAAGACGAGTTCGAAGATGTCATCGTACCCGAAGAGCCAATGAGGCGACCGCAACAACTGTCTGGAGGAAATGTGCCGGGCGCAACAACACAAGCCATTGTCGATGCACGAAAGTGAGCAGCACTGGTGGTTCACATGAGGGTGTATAAGATTTGTTTGCATTGGGTTGGCGCTTCGGACTTTTAGGACAATACCACTATTTCACACTTTCATCGACCCCCGCGCGCATTCCCCTGCATTACCTCTGGTGTCCTCCTTGCAGTGAGGAATAGAGCATAAACTCAACGGGTCTAGCTACATTTTTTAAGGTGACGAACTTTAAATATCGCGACCCAGGAGTACGCTAAGAAGGCGGTCTGTTCTCACAACCACAACCTCTTTTGTCGACTGAGTGGGCTATGAGCAATGCCACATTTCGCCATACGCTGCTACGCAAGACCAAACTTTCAGTATTGTGTATAGACTAGGTTGTGCCTGAGCACTTGCGTCGCATCTTTACGGTTACTAGTATGATTAGGATGCACTACCAGTTGAACAGGCCAGATCTCATGCCCATGATCTTTGGTTAGAATCACGGCTCCTTTCCTCCGCTCCGACTACATTGTTTGGGGCAATTTCGATATCAGGCACTAATGTTGTCTAATTTGAGAAGCCGCAAGAACGGGACCTTGATGAAGTCGGGGTCCCGACCAAATTACTCCACAAGCCAAAATAGTCTTTTTCATTTTCGCATTCATATTCCACAAGTCAGAAAGAACGCTGTTGTGCCTCTTCATAAGAAAATCTAATCTCTATCATAATCTTGCTACATCAACATAATACCTCAGTCTCACAAATATGCCTCCACTATCAAGTGACACTAGCACCAGTCATCTTTCCACACGAAAAGCTCACCCAACAACTCCAAAACCTCTTCGCCTCGAAGTCAGAAAAGAATCCCTGGTCACAAAATCACTACCAACCCTAAGCAAAAAGTCCCAAGCCGCCAGCAAAACTGCCCCCTCCAAAAAATCCACATCAAGCTCCCACAACCGCGAACTCAAGGGCAAGAGCATCTCGACAGATCCCGACTCAGGCCCCAAGCGCGGTAACAGAGCCGCTACGAGCCCTTGCCGTGTCCCTGCTCCAGACGTCAACGCCTTCATCCAATACATCGCAACCCACGACCGCCGACGCTCCAACTCCCACGGCACTCCGACCATTGACGCCGCTCGCAAACCCGCCCTCAGTCCGCAACATGCAGGTCGTGAACATGGCGATATGATTCCCGCGGCGTTCAATAAGGCGGAGGATGGGATTGGTCAGAAGGAGAAGGGAAAGATCACGCAGGCGGTTTGGCGGGAGTTGGGTAGGCAGCAGAGGATGGAACGGGCTAGGGGTGAGGCTGGGGTGCAGATGAAGAAGATGGAGGGTGGGAATGGGGGCGGTTTGACGGTGTTGCTGGGGGCGTTGAGGAAGAGAGTGGGTGGGTATAGGCATGGTGGGGAGTCTTGAAGAAGTGTAGGTCGCGGTTCATGCATGATTTGGTTCGGGAAGTGCTAGAATTTTTGATGCTTTCTTCTCGTCAAACACGGAATTCTCTTTTCCATGGTGTTGATCCAAGATATATGTCCTCGGAAAAGAGTGATTCCGGGTGTCATGATTTTGTAATACTGGTATGGCAGACAACTGCATATTTGAATAGCTTACGCTGCACTTTCATGTTCTCGAATCACTCGAAGAGCCTCGTCTACGTGTCTCTGGCGAACGCTATACTCCCACCTCGAATATCTGCGCGAGAGTTTCAACCTTTGCGGATTAAATCTTCCTAGGATATCATGACGGTACCTTCGTTCCTTTATTGAGAAGCCAGTGGAAGACCACTTGGTTCTCTCTGTCCATGCACCCAATCGTATCAACAAGCGTACCATGTCACTGTTGCCCGAATCAACAGCTGCAATAAGCGGCACAACGAGTTTGTCCCCCTCTTTTATATGCTCGATGTTCAGGTCCATCTTGAGTCGTTGTACCAGTAATTCCACAGCGCCACAGTGTTGGCTGTATATTCCAGCAAAGAGAGCGTATCGGATTAACTCTCCCGACTTTTTCCGCTTCAGGTGATAGCCATTATCGAGGAGATAATTGAGCATTTCAACATGGCCCTTCATTGCTGCAACCACGGGAAGATGGTCCGGGCAAGTGTCGTCCAGTTGCTCGTGCAGGACAAATTCGAGTACCTCCACGTTACCGCCAGACGCCGCAGCCCGCAACAGGTTTCCCGTATTTCGCCTTCTGTCGCAATCGTTTAGAAGGGCCTTGGACTGTATGAGCTGACATGTACTCAAGTTCCCCCCTTCCGCGGCATACACTATAGGCGCTCCGATGTTGTCATTTGACCAGAACTCATTTAGCCAGTATGTGTCGCGTACGAGGAGGCGTTTCAACATATCGTCCCAGCCGTTAAGAGCCGCAGCAGCTTTGATAGACTCCACTGCACCCATCCGCGGATTGACGGCTAAAATGTGCTCAAGTATCTCGCGATTGTTGTTCTTGGCCGCTATACTAGCCGCATCACGCAAGCTGTAATCATCCTCGTCGTCGTCATCGGCGGCCTCGAGGAGCAATTTGACAATGTCAGCGTGATTGGACTCGATGGCGCACAATAGGGGATGTGGTACGAAATTTGGCTCCACATCTCTGTCGCTCCGATACTCGGCGCCTGCGTCAAGTAACTTTGAGACTGTATGGCGGAGTCCAAGTCGACTTGCCATCCCCAGCGGGCTGTACAGGTAGTAGCAGACGTCGTTTATTGGAATGCCATCAGAAAGTATCTTGTCTTGTAGCTCTTCGTCTTCCGCAAGCACAGCAAACATAAAGCTGGTCATGCGAATTTATAAGCGGTGTTTCTCAGGGTCCTCGCGGTGCCAATCGAGTCGCGAATCCCTCCATTCTGCATGCCAAATATATCTACCTGTCTCTATGGGTTCCCCAAGACTGTTGCAGAGCTTGCATCGATTGAGTCCGTCTAGCAGTACTTCAAGCCATTGCTCTTTCGTTCGACTGGCCATGTAGTCGCTTAGATACTGAGCAACTTCATGAATCAGTCGACGGAGACCATTCACTCCACGATCCTGGTCTCCGATGAATAACTTGATGATACGTTTTCTGAATTGATCCGGCATGTCCTGCGCATTCTGGGTCGTGAGTTTATTGTAGATCCAATTGTCGGCAATCGCTTTTGTCGCCACTCCCTCAAAGAACCCTAGGTCATGAGCTGATGACTTGTTTCGAGGATGGTCGAACTTACTGTTGACTTCTCGAAAACGACAAATGTCATAAAGCTCCATCTCGGACGCTGCTTCTGTGATGATGTCCCCCCCCCCCCCCCCCCCCTAGCACAGCGGGTAGTTCGTGGAGGAACATGTTGGTGGAAACCTCTTCCTGCTTTCTCAAACATGCAACCTGAGCTTACTGAATGCTTCGTTCTCAGATGAAAAGAAACCGTGAGAAACTTGTATGCCACAAAAAGGTGATTATTTCACCCGGGCAGGCTGCAGCCCGACGCTACAGCCTCGCATGCCTGCCCGCGCTACGCCAGCTAATAGGCAGATATTTTCGCATGATATATGCTCGAAGTACAGATGGCGAACTCCGATGAACACAGAAGCCAGGACCTGTGAGATGCCAAGGTGTGGCACAGCAACGGCTGTGGCGTTCTGGACTGCCCGGATTTGCTATAATCCACAACGAGCCGCTTGCGTCTCGGAGCACTTGCCGACAGGCCTCGTCACGACGACCAAAATTCAACTGAGACTGCATGATGAGATGATCCGTTATCATTCAGAACAACATGGACCAAAAAGTTCCTTGATTGGACGTAGGCGACAACAATTTGCCGTGTCTCTCGATCTGTGACGTAATGCGCAGCTCGCAACCAGGCGGGCGCGTTAATCCTATCAGCCACTCGCGTCGACCTTGCGCGCAATCTGCCATGGTTCTTTTGGCTCATTTGTATCTGCAATCTTCTCTTCCCTTGTACGATAATTTGCGCGTTAACCTTCACCTTCGCCAGGCGTGCATGATTGTCCTTGACGACCACTGGAATTTGTTGAATCTCGCATGGCGTCTACAGCTACTCCACAACACCGTCGCTCGCTACGCTAACTTACCGGCACGATGAGCACAACCACTTCTACTGCCACTCAGCGCGCAGATAATTACGCTTGCAACGAAACTCCATCATCAAAGACGGAAGCAGCTCTTGAATTCGCGCAACAAGCTGAGAAGCTTGGTCAATATGCGCCACATCAAGAGAGCGACGCTACCGGATCGACACAAGCGGTTGAAGCAAGGTTTATCACTGCGCAAGACCCAGTCATTGAGACTGCAGATGGTGGTCGCCTGCCTGCTGTGCCCATAGAAGAGGCAACAAGACTCAACAGGCTGCGCAATGTGGTCGAGAGTCGAGATGAGTTTCCAGATGCACCAGTCGGGCCTAAGACGCGCATTGCAAAAGATGGAACTGTACATGGTCTCCTAACTGAGAAAGAGGAGGAAGGTGGACAGGGAAAGAGTGACGTTCCCCTGGGAGACTCGAAGGCGCCATGGCAGACAAGCCCTTTGTTCCCACCTCTTCCGATGTACGGGCCTCCGACTTTGATGAGGAAGGCTCAGTGTTGGACCTTTCGAATATCCTCTGCAATTCTGTCATTCTTGTTCTTACTCGTCATCATTCTTGGAGCGGCATTCACATCTATCCCTGGTTGGCTACATAGTCTTGGACTTTGGCTAACCTTGAGGAATCCTGCAAAGAGACGGCCATTCTACGATGAGGAAGATAGACGGAAAAGAGTAAGAAGAGTGCAGGAGAGGGCCTGGATGAAACGACACAATTCAACGCAAAAGAGAGAGGTGGGCAAAGACTTGGAAGACCAGAAAGAAGACGAGTTTCGACCCTTAGAAGGCGGGCCTGACCCATTGAAGTGCGATGTGCGAATCTATGCTCGTCGTGTTGGGCTCGAATGCGAGATATTCGACGTCCAAACTGAAGATGGCTTCATCATCGAGCTATGGCATTTGTACAATCCGCGCGAATATAAACGCACAGGCAGATCGGAACGATCGCCGCACTCCTCTGAAATCTTTCCCGACAATGGCGATTCGGAAGGTGTATCAGGTTCGCAGTACCCCGAGGGTGACAAGAAGTACCCTGTACTCATGATCCATGGGCTGCTGCAGTCCGCAGGCGCTTACTGTACAAACGATGACGACAGTCTTGCATTCTTCTTGGCAAAGAGCGGATACGACGTCTGGTTGGGCAACAATCGCTGCGGGTTCAAGCCGCGACATGTGTTGCTCAAATACGATGACCCAAGAATGTGGGCGTGGAACATTAGACAGATGGGCGTTATGGACCTTCCTGCACTCATCTCGCGAGTGCTTTCTGAGACTGGGTTCGAGAAGTTGGGTCTCATCGCACACAGCCAAGGCACAACCCAAACTTTTGTTGCATTAGCAAAGGAGCAGCGTCCCGAGATCAGCGAGAAGATATCGGTATTCTGTGCTTTGGCTCCAGCAGCATATGCAGGCCCGCTGATCGGCAAAGCGCAGTTCAAATTCATGAGCGTGATCAGTCCCCTCATGTTCCGGATGGTCTTCGGGATTCACGCTTTCATTCCGTTCATGATGGCCATGCATAGCCTGCTGCCAGGCAAGTTCTATGGCGACATGGGCTACAGGGTATTCGCATTCCTGTTCAACTGGACCGATGATCGCTGGGAACGGGACATACGAGACCGCATGTTCCAGTTTGCGCCTGTCTACGTCAGTGCAGAGAGTATGAGATGGTGGCTCGGTCGTGAGTGCTTTGCGAAACAAAAGTGCATTCTGGCTACGCGGGAGGAGAAAAACATGGAAGATCAGGAGGATGAGGAGGAGGACCACAAAGCTTCTCATGCAATTTCTTCTGGCGTAAACTCGGACGACGACCACAAAGCCTTGGATACCTCACAGCCGGGCACCAATGCATTGGACCGAAATAAGCATGGTATACAGAGAAGGAATAGTAGCAATGCCCGCTACGCTTGGTATGGTCCGGACACGCCACCGTTCGCTCTTTGGGTGTGTGGTGCAGACGATCTCGTCGATGGTCGCCGTCTCCTCCGCCGCTTCGAGCGTGGCCGCGAACCTTTTGTTGATGTTGTGCATTCGAAGATCATTGAAGGCTACGAACATCTCGACGTCATTTGGGCCATGGACGCGATCGAGAAAGTGGGGAAAGAAGTCAGGGAAGTGCTTTGGAAGACCGCACCTGAAGAAGCGAGGAAGATTTGCCGCACACCGAAGGGCTGTGAAGAGGTCGATGACTTCTATCAGCGCAGAAGCAACGAGCGAGAAAACGCTACAAGACAAGTAGAGGTTACAGCAGGCGAATGGAGCGAGAAAGGAAAGGAGCAGGTCGCTGGTGGTAGTGGAGAAGGCGACCGTGATCTTGAGGCCGAGATCAAGGAGACGAAGGAAAAAGTGCTTGCCGATGAGTAGAGCAGATGATAGCCTTCTAGATAGTGGTATTTCTTTCAGCATACACGATATACCCTTTGTTGTTACGCATACATTAGGCGCATACACTGAAATTTGATAGATCTTTACAGTCGGATCATAATTTTTTGTTACCTCCCAATTACCTCTACAGAATATCATTGGACTTGTTGTTGTGGACCGAGCCAGCCCCGATCACTTTGTGGTGGATCTAAGAGGCGCAGCGGCTACATTGGCCTAGTTATGGTTTGAAACAAGCATCCGATTCGTCAAGGCAAAGGCATCATTGGCACCAGTCAAGCTTTGAAACAAGCACCCTGCAGATGAGTGAAATGCACTGCATTCGGTCACACGCTAACAATGCGGCACAGTTTTTGAATGTATATGATAGAAAGAGGCCGACAATGATTCTCGTCAAGAACTGCAGCTTACGAACTCGTGTCTGCAAATCCACAGAATGCTTCTCTCGTCATTCCTACTCCTCATGAGTGTATCTTCAATATGTGCGATTCATATCCCGATTTCGCCAGTCCCACGCGCATTTCCCTTTCCAAGGCCTGTTGTGCCGGAACCACCCATCTCTCTACCCATTCCTCCAGCACCCAGACCACCTTCCCTAGTTCCCGACACGCCTACGGTCCCGAACTTAAAGCCGAAGCCAGATACACCAGATGTGCCCGATGTACCAAATAATCCCGACGATGGTAGCGTAACGACGAGCGCTAGACCGCCAGTACCTACCACGTCGCAATTGTCGTGGAGAGAATGGTTAAACGCGACTTCTACGTACAGTGTTCCTGAGACTAGAAGTAGTGGACTTGTAACCGGGGATGGGACAAGGATACTAGCAAGATCGGGACTAATGGTAAGTCTGGCTCCATTGAATGAAAAAGAGTGGAGGCATTGACACAGAATAGTTTCTCGTCCCGTTGGTCGCTGCGATGATCACTTAGTATGCTCGCGAAGATGCCCTTAAGCATGTATTTATTTTTATCTTGCATAAGCCATTGGCTTCGTTAGGTATCGCTTAGCCAGGCATAGCTTACTGTAAGGCGGACTTGGTGTAGATCACCTGCGAGGTGGCGCAGCACCGCCCTGCACTAGGTAACCCTCATCAGCCCTAGAACACAGCCATCTACGCCTGCGGGATCATGCATCGGAGGCCTAAATGGTCATATAAGATGGAATACTCTTCGCATGCTCGGGCTTATAACCCTGTCGCAGAACATCTGTTCAGACATCACAGCTTGTACAACCATTCACCATGCAGTTCTCTTCACTCCTCCTTCTCCTGCTAGGCGCATCATCAACAACATGCGCATTAGACTTCTCAGATTCTCCGATCCGACGCGCTGGTGCTGGTCCTCCACCTGCAGCTCCAGCAGCACCGAGACCTGCATCGCCGCCATCGGTTCCAGCGGCACCAAGACCTGCAACACCCCCATCTGCACCACGGCCACCCAAACCAGACAGGCCCGACGCACCTGATAGTCCTGATGCACCTGACGATGATCGCACTGATAACGGTTCGACCACGAGAATATCCAGGCCGTCTACAAGCATCGTTAGGATAGGAACGCAGATATCGTCAAGGACGACTATTCAAAGTTCCACGAGCACGACGAGTGCATTCAGGACCATAAATACTGGTGCTGGGACGAGGGTGTATGTCGATTCGGGAATAATGGTGAGTTTGATCCGAATAAACTATGTATGTACTGGAATCGCTGACACAGAGTAGGTTCTTGTTTCAGTGGTGGTTGCAGCGGTTGCATAGTACTTTTCTAATTCTTTTCATGATACCCACGTTGTCCATGATAGAGGCAGCTTTTTTGCTGTGCAATCTGCGAACTATAGATCTCCGTTTTTCTTTTCAACGTTAGACTGTCCATATGTTTCTCATGGTCGTGTTTATGGGTCCTAGCATCCAACTCTGATAACAAGTAATTCATTCTTAAGCATTTATCCTGCATTCTAGCAGCACAGAGTTTCTTCAATCTATTGAAACACAATGCAACTCGGGAATACATGCAAATGAACATGGTCAGCATAAGATATTTGTTTAGCTGACTTCGCGTCGCCCGCGCGAATCCGTGGCAGAAAAAGCAACGCCCCTCATTCGTCCGGATGCATGAAGGCGAAGCGAAAACCGGACGCTTTGCATACACCGCTCGTCACGCGTATCTACATCTGCAGTAAGAAGCGAAAGCGGACCAGATAGCGGCCGCGTTTGTGGAGCACAAGATGTTGATTGTTGCTGCCTGATTTGCGGACCATTCACCATAAATAGATAACTTGTGCAGCCTTTGGACCAAGTCGCAACAAGTCGCAACAACAATCCTAGACCAAAACAAAAACAAAGCCGACGTCATGTCTGACACATAGGAATCGGTCATTACTCTGCCCAAGGCACCGGATGCCAATGCGCCGAAGAAGAAATGTATGGAGTGCCATGCTTACAATGACTGGCGGACTTTAGAGCACATGAGATTGACTAAATTTTGCAGACGATGCTGCGTGTCATTGTGGTGCTTTTGCGTATACGGTGACTGCCTCTCCACCACTTGACGATCCGAGTGCCGAGGTCATAGGTACGTGAAGAAAGTCCCTAATCTTGTGTTATCAGACCCCGCTCACGAGAATCTAGAATGCAACTGCAGTATCTGCTCCCGCAATGGCTACTTGTACATCTACCCGCCAAACTCGAGCGTTGAGTTTACCAAGGGTGACATCTCGGAGTTCAAGGCATGTCTTCTACTTCCCTACCGTAGAAACTCATCAAATCGGTAATGATCAAAGCTAACAGTATAAACCTTACTTAGTCCTACACCTTCGGTCCCAACGCCAAAGTCGCACATTACTTTTGCCCAACCTGCGGCTCTAGCTGCATGGCCCGCAGCATCGGCAAGCTTCTTCCTCTCCCACAAACGAGAAACAACTACTAATAGTCTTCTTTTCTAGATCCCAACTTCTTCCCAGGCATGACGTGTCTCAACGTGCGTATGCTCGATGGCGTAGACCTCAAGGCCCTGAAGATTAAATTCGCAGACGGGAAGAGTTATACGCCAGGAAGCCTGGCGGAGGGCGAGGAGAATAAAGAGTGGAAGAAGATGGGTGAAGGGAAGAAACAAGCCGAATAAAGTTTATGCTTGATGTAAGGGCTGATGCCTATGCGACCAAAAAAAAAGGCCTGAACCAGTATGAAAAAGGGCGCACGAACCCTTCAGCTGCACAACACACCAGGCAGACACAATTCAGCTAGCAATATAAATCTAAACGACATCCACATAACACCTCGACCTACCTTCACATCACAGCAACCCATCTCTCAACCATGTCCCCCCCAGCCAACCCATTCACTACTCGCCCCTCCCTCCGCCCTCTCACAAACATACACTGCCTCATGCCACTGCGCAGCCTTCACTTACACTATAACCACCTCCCCACCCCTCTCCCACCCATCTGCACGCATCTCCCAGTGCAACTGCAGCATCTGCGTGAAAAACGGATACCTCATGATATACCCAGCCAACACGAGCGTTACATTCCTGACGGGGAGTTTGGCGGAATTCAAGGTACCAACTAACCACCTATTCCTGACGACGCGATGTGTGACAAGAGTGAACAGTCCTATACCTTCGGCACCAACAAGATCGCGCATTATTTCTGCGGCACGTGCGGCGCGAGTTGCATGGCGCGCAGTGTTGACCCCACGTTCTTCCCAGACATGACATGTGTCAATGTGCGCATGTTTCACGGCGGGGAGGACGTGTGGAAAGGTGTGGAGAGACGGCTTGCGGATGGGGCGGCGCTGTGAGAAGGAAAAAAAAGTAGCTATGTGGACGGAATGGTATGGGGAGCAAAAAAACAAAAAAAATCGGATGTGTGTGTGTGACCTAACCAGGGGTCGCTGATACAGTGTTAGTTGAGATTCGAACTGAAGGTGGTGTAGAAGTGTTGTGTAACTTACAACCTGGAATCTCTTGATTACTGTGTGGAGTCGTAGTCAAGCGCCTTGCCATTGGGCCATTAGGCCGAATTCATGAAGAAAACTATTTTGTTAAATTATATATATACTTATTTCTGTTGTGGTTACGAAGTGTTTACGTCGATGTGTGTGTGGATGTGGATGTGAAAGAAAATTCCTGCTCGGGGTGGGGAGTGCACGGGCGAAGTGGGTCTGGTTTCTCTAGATGGCTCTTACACGACGAGATTGTATGTAGGAGAGAATGATGTTTGCTTTTGTGGCATGTTTGTTATTCTAATACAGGACAGAAACGTTGAGAAAAACACGGTTTTGGTCAATCGCTTGAGATCAGCCGTATCTCATTCGAAAAGTCGGACGGCATATCTCGTACTTTAAAGACCACAGAATCTACTCCAGCTTGAGCCTCTCAAACTGCTCAATGCTAGCCTGCCAATTCCTCGCTTCCGTCTCGGCATCCTTCAGCTTGCTCTTTTCCAGATCCTTGACAACGTCGCTGACCTTTTGTTCCCACTCATCGTCCATGATCTTCTTCTGGCGCTGAATGGTCTCGTTGGCCTTGACAAGTCTGTCCTGAGCCTTTGTGATCTCCTTGTCGATCTCAATACGGCCCTTGACGTCGAGGTACGCGGTAGCTGCGGATCCGATGGTGTACACGGCGCAACCAGTCGGCGCGGGGTCTGACGGCGAGAGGATGGTGATCTCGGCGACGGTCTTTCCAGCGAGAGACTTGATGGACGGGAGAGATGTTGATGTGGAGAGAGTTCCTTGCGCCTTGTTGTCGAGCGCCTGGATGTAGGTCTTTGCGCCCTCCTTGAAAGCGTACTCCGCAGTGAGGGAGCGAAGACCCTTGGCAGAATCGACCAGTAATTCGTACTCGTCCTCCGCAGCCGCATCATCGAATTCTTGGGTGTATTCTGGGAATGAAGCAACGGTGATCGAAGGCGTCTTGTCGCCCTCTCGTCGGGGCAAGCGCTGCCACAACTCTTCGGTCAAGAAGGGCATGAAGGGATGGATCATGGTTAATCCTCCCTCGATAGCAGTGTAAAGAGTCTGCTTGGCACTCTCCTTCTGTTCCTCGCTGCCCTCATCAAAGATGGCCTTGCTGTTCTCGATATAGGTGTCGCACAAGAACTATAGCGCGTTAGCATGCATTCACGATTGTGTGGCATGTGAACTTCTTACCTCATAGAAGTACTTGTAGGCGACCTGTGTCGCGAGCGAGAACTCCCGGGCATCGAGGTGCTGGTTGATCTTCTTCGCCGAGGTGGTGAGCTTGTGCAGAATCCATCGCTCGGGCAGGGACTCCTTTCCAGACTTTGCGATCTTCGCGCGAGGTGTGAGGTCTCCAAATCGTCCCAGGACGTACTTCGTCGCTTGATAGATCTTGTTGCAGAATCTCCTGTAGCCATGGATGACGTTGACGTCGAAAGAAATGTCGCCGCCACCTGTGGTATAGCCCACTAGAGACATGCGTAGCGCATCAGCACCGCACTCGGGGATACCCTGAGGGAACGAGGTCTTCTGGTACTTCTCCGCAGACTTGAGCTCCTTGGGGTCTAGGTTACCGATTTTTAACTGATCGTGCAGCTTCTCGAGAGTAATGCCATCCATAATGTCGACAGGGTCAATAACGTTGCCGAGAGATTTCGACATCTTCCTGCCCTCTGAATCTCTGATCAACGAATGGCAGTACACCTCTGTGAAGGGAACCTTTCCAGTCAGGTGAAGCGACATCATAATCATCCTGGCGACCCAGAAGAAAAGAATGTCCCAGCCGGTCTCCAAGACAGAGGTAGGGAAGAGCTTCTCGAAGTCAACGGTCTTCTCTGGCCATCCAAGAGTACTGAAAGGCCACAATCCAGATGAAAACCATGTGTCGAGTACATCCTCATCACGCTCCAGTGTGAACTTCTTGCCAGGGAACTTCTGCTCCGCCTTCTTCTGTGCCTCCTCTTCCGTTCGGCCTGTGACCCATGTATCATTGTCGCTCCTGTCTTCCGTACCGCCCTCGATGTTGACAAAGTAGGCAGGGATCTGGTGACCCCACCAAAGTTGTCGTGACAGACACCAGTCTTGGATGTTGTTCATCCAGTGCATGTAGACCTTCTCGGAGGTGACTGGCTTGATCTTGAGCTCACCGCTCTTGACCACCTCAATGGCGGGCTTTGCGAGACCCTCCATCTTCATCCACCACTGTGGCTTCATGATAGGCTCAATAACATCGCCAGATCTTGAGCAGATGGGGACCTTCATCGGATTGTCTTCCTTCTTGACAAACAGACCCTTCTCTTCTAAGGCAGTGACGATGCTATACCTGACATCGAATCGCTTTTGGCCTTCGAAGCTACCGGTGTTCTTGTTCATGGTACCGTTGTCGTTGAGAATGTTGATGAAGGCCAGGTTGTGCTTCTTGCCGAGGTTGAAATCGTTTGCATCGTGTGCGGGTGTCAGCTTGACAGCACCAGTACCGAATTCAGGGTCAACGTATTCGTCAGCGACGATGGGCATAAGACGGTCAACAAATGGATGCCTTGCTTGCAGTCCAACAACGTCCTTGTACCGCTCGTCCTTGGGGTGTACGGCGATACCTGAGTCACCAAGCATTGTCTCTGGACGTGTAGTGGCGACCTCAATGAACTTGTCAGTTCCTTCGATGGCGTACTTGAAATGTGTCAGAACACCAAACTCGACCTTGCGTTCGTATCCAGGAACAGAGAGCAGCGTCCGTCCAGCAATGTCTTTGTTATCAACTTCAAGTGTTGAGAGTGCTGTGTTGAGCTGTGTGCACCAGTTGACAAGGCGATTTGAGCGGTAGATCAGACCATCCTCGTGCATCTTGACAAAGCTCTCTGTAACGGCTTTAGACAAGTTCTTATCCATGGTGAATGCTTCCCGAGTCCAATCGAATGAACCTCCCATGCGCTTCAGGGTGTGAGTCAGATGCTGGTGGTACTCGGATTTCCAGTCCATTGTCTCGCTCAATGAACTTTTTGGCGCCCAAGGTCGTGTCGGGTCTTTGCCTTCGCGCCTGGCCAGCATCTTCTCGACGACGCTCTGGGGTCGCGATACCAGCGTGATCGCAACCAGGCAGGTAGAGCGTGGTGTAGCCGCGCATGCGATGCCATCGGATCAGAACGTCTTGTAGTGAGGTCGCGAGGGCGTGACCGCAGTGGAGCTTGCCGGTGACGTTTGGTGGGGGAATGGGGATGACGAAGTGGCCGGCATTTTTGACGTTTCCGTTGGGCATGTCAGGCTTGAAGAAGCCCTCCTTGTCCCACCAGTCATCTAGCGTTTGTCAGTATGAATGGAGGCTTCTTTTGGCCGCGGGGGACTCACACCATGCCGACTCGACGACCTTGGGAATGTATGCTTTGGTGAAAGGACCATCCAGGCTCTGTAGGCGCTTCTTCTCTCCCTTGGGAGTCTCCTCGACGTACTCGGGCAATTGCTCCTCCTCCTTGCCCTTCTTCTTCTTCTCTTTCGGAGCTCCGCCTTCTTTCGGCGCGCCAGCAGCGGCCGCCTTCTTCGCCTTGAACTTGGCGTCCTTTTCAGCCTTCTTGCGCTCCTTCTCGAGCTCCTTGGCGCTCTTCTCTTTCTTCTCTACGCCCTTCTCGTTCTCGCGACCCGGCGCAGACTGGCCGACTGCGTCTGTGTTGGCGGCATCGAGGAGGTCCTTCTTGACATCGTCGCTCACAGCCGGAGGAGCGGCGCGTGCTGGGCCCCGTCTTCTCGCCCGCGACGTTGTGCGAGCTGGCGTTGAGCGCCATGGTGGGGGTGGTGTAGTGGGCTGTGAGCACGCGCTCAGCGTGGGAAAAGGCGTAGGCTTGTGGTCGCAATTGGCGAGTGTGTAGGGCGGTCGGGTACAAGCGAATAGGCCCGCGTTGTAATGGGTATCGTAGGTATCGTCTGCAAGCAGCAGTGCGAAATGCAGGTGCGCGGGGCGGCATATGAACGAGCAACAAAAAGTCCAGTCATTCCGAGCTTGACTCAAGCCAAGCCCACTTTGCGAGTAGCTGCTGCCAGTCTCCCCGCAACACCAAAGCATCCGAGCGTCTGCATATCCGCCATCACCATGAACACCGAATCACAATAGGCCACAGCCCATGTAATGCGCCTCCGGTCTGTATGTTTGGACAATGACGTGTGATTTCGTCTTTGTACATCATGTGCAAAAGCAATGTAAGTCATGTCACGATAGGAGCTCTCCGTAACCGTCTCGGATACCCCCGTTCAGCTAGAGATGAGTCGACCAAGTGTGTTACAGTCCTCGGCTTCCTCCGCACAGAGTTGGTCAGATGGGGTGGTGGGAGCACAACGTCACGTTCATGTCTGCCTCGTGTGTACCACAGACACATTTGCGACTGCTGTGGCTGTGCGTGTTATGACTCGGCACTGACGATTTGACGGACGGACGGACGGGATATGATTCCGAGGATGCATTAACACTCTAACGCCTTGCCATGCTTACATCCCATTCGAGCAGAGATTTCCAAAGCCGATATCCCTCCAACAGCATAGCCGACCACGCAATACGTATGCAAAAGGAGAGCGCCTAAACCCACCAACCGTTAACGTGACTTTTGCTCCCAAAGAAGTCATCTTGAGTGACAATATATGATCGGTAAGAAGAAGTGGTAGCCCGCTAGGAGTGTCATGGAATGCGAGGCTGAAGGTGAGCATCTTGTGTTTGTGTATTCATGCCATTACTTGAGGTCTAGTTACTGGAGCGGGTATCAATCATGTTGCGGCACTGCTGTTCTGCTGTGCAGCAGCCTGCCGAACTGGGGCGAAGTATGGATGCGCCATTGCTTCTTGGGCCGTGAGACGATCCTGCGAATGTCAGTACATGCATTTGCTGCTGAGAGGTAGAGACGCTCACCTGATGGTCGTATCTCAGAAGCTTATCAAGGAAGTCGATGGCATCGTTGCTCACGAAACGCTGGTTTTCCGCGTTGATGAACGAGTGCCATGGCTTCTTGGGATACCGGCTCAGAATGTCGTCGTATTGCGCATCTAGCTCGATATCGTACTTGTCGAGATAATCGAACAAGTCTTCGGTTCCCAGGACTTTCGCAATCTTGACAAGCTGGTCCGAGTTGCTGTTGCCGTGGAAAAACGGTTCTCTCCTGAAAATCATGGACGCGAACATGGCACCGAGCGACCACATGTCGAGAGAGTAGTCGTACTCCTGGAAGTCGACCAGCAGTTCCGGGCCTTTGAAGTACCGCGAAGCGACGCGGACGTTGTACTCGGTCCCGGCGTGGTAGAACTCAGCAAGACCCCAATCGATCAACCGTAGCTATATTCTGTCAGCACCCTGGTCTTCAAGACTGGTCCCATCGACTGACCTTGCGCTTCTCATGATCGATCATAACGTTATGAGGCTTGACATCCCGGTGCATGATGCCTTTGCTGTGGCAGAAGTCTAGAGCCTTGAGGAGCTCATTTATGTAGAACCGCACGTCGTAGTCCTGGAATTTGGGGTAAAGACTCCGGAAGTCGGTGTTGTTGACATATTCGAATATCAGCGACGGTGTTTTGCTCTATATCGACGCTTATTAGCAGTGCTGCCATACGCACGACTTGGATGAGACGAAATACCCAATCCCCAATCCAGTCGGAACCATCACTAACCTGGTTGTCGCGCACTACATCCAGCAGCGAGACGATGTTGGGGCCGCCAGACAGATTTTGCAGAATCTTGATTTCGCGCTTTATCTTCTTCTTCTTGACGGGCTTCAGGACCTTGATGACGCATTTCTGGTAGTTGACGACGTTGATGCCCTCGAAGACTTCCGAGTACTTTCCGCGCCCAATCTTTCGCACGACTTCGTAGTTTTCCAGGACGCCCCAGGAGATGTTGACCGAGTCGTAGTCCCAGTAGGAGCGGGGCATGTTCGCGTTGACATCGGGATAAACACGAGCAATGCTCGTTGCGCCCGTGGTGTTGTTCAGCGCCATACTGGGCGAAAGCGACGCTACGGGCAGCGGCGACGTGCCAGTGAGGGTTTTGGGCGCAGGAGGGTCGGCGTGGTCACTGGGAGGCTCGTGGTGGGGGGAGAAGAAGCGGAGGAGAGCGGGACGCAAGAGGACGAACGCAAGGCCAGCAAGCACGCCGAGCGCAGCTGCCTTGTTCCAAGGAAAACGCCTGGAAACTCGTCGACGCGGCGCACGGTGAGAAGGCGGCGCAGCAACAGGTGATTGAGCTCTTGGGTGACGCGGGGATGTTTTGATGCCGAGAGAGAGCTCCGCCTGCGCCTTGTCGTCGTGCAGGCTGCTTGTGGCTGCACGCACTTAGCGAATCACGTGACTGCGGCCCAGCTTTGAGCAACCGCTGTGGGGAAGCTTGTGACAGCCAGCCAGCCAGTCTTACTTACATTTTTTGGTGTCGCGTTCCCGAAGCTCTCCAGGTCCCGCGGTTCCTGTCGCATTCAACGCAGCCATGTTCCACGACCTGAACGTCCCCTGGACAGATGCGACAAGGGAATTACAGCGCACTGTCGTGTTCCTAGACGAATGTGAGCGCAGTCCAATGTTCGTGAACGCGCGCAATAGCTGACGCAGTGCAGTAGGATTTGATGTGGTTGCTCTCACTCACACCTTTTCAGGAAAGCTGCCCTCCGACCTGGTATGTATGATATGCGCGACTCATGTATTACTGCTGTTCATTCTATATTTCCCCTCGGGCGAAACAAGAGCTGCTTCACTTGCGCCGTCTTTCGCATCACGGCTGCTGATCAGTCTGTAGAACTCGCCCGTCACCGGCCCACTCCCCTTCCCCAAACCACCCAACCTGCGTATTCTGCGACGATGCAACATCTTCCTGACCGATGCCGCTTCGAACTTCCGCATACCCCAGCTGCAACAGCTCTACGATCTGGTCGCTGCCCGTCCGACCGATGAGCGCACACTGCAGCAGGCATGTCAGAGCCTCGATGTCGATATAATATCACTGGACTTGACCCGTAAGATGGAGAAGCACTTCAAATTTCCAATGTTGGGTATGGCAATAGCACGTGGTATCAAGATTGAGTTATGCTACAGCCAAGGAATACTCTCCACGGATCCCATGGCGAAACGCAATCTGATCAGCAATGCGACGCAGCTCATACGAGTCACACGAGGACGAGGCCTGATCTTCAGTTCAGACGCTAGGAATGTACTGGGCATCCGCGCACCGAGCGACATCATCAACCTGGCTTCTGTATGGGGCTTGGGCACTGAGAAGGGCAAGGACGGCCTCACGAAAGAGCCGCGAAGTGTGGTAGAGTTCGCACGGCTCAAGCGACAGAGCTACAAGGGCGTTGTCGATATCGTCTATGGTGGTGAGAAGCCAGTACATGTAGAGAAAGAGAAGGCGACACAAAAGGGCAAGGGGGTGCCGACCACGAACCAGAATGGCAAGCGGCCAGGAGGTAGCTTAGAAGGAAACCCGCTTGAGACCAAGGCTCCGATTTCGAAAAGCCAGCAGAAAAAGATGAAAAAGGCCAAAGCGAACGCCGGATCGGACGAGCATCCTAACGCAGCTACGACCGAATCGCTTCCATATTAGCAATGTATCAAAGCCATGATGGAAGCACTTTTCAGATGAGAAGCATCAGAACAGCCGCACTTGACACTCGAATTTTGTCTTCTATTTGCCCGCATCACACTAAGTCTCGGGACGAAGACTATATTGTCTGTCGAATCCCATTTTCTGGAATGAACACAACCTGCAACTCCGCTTTGCCAGATAGTTTCCTGAGCGCATTACGGAGCTGCAGCCTTCTGAACGGAAAAGCGAAATTGACACGCTCGAGACCACCCAAGTGCTTGAGCGGACGGATGTTTTTATATAACGGCCACGCGGGTGTCTCAAGTCGGATAGTCTTGATCATCATTCGCTGCCTAGGCTTGATTCCCGATAGGATCTTCACCATAACAGACCAGTTGATGAAGTACAGCTCTGAATTCTCGTAGAAGAGGTGTCCGGCCTCAGCACGAACCTGGCGACATGCGGCGGTGGAGTTGACGAGGGCGTCTGCATTGAAAGGCAACGAGTCCCAAGATCCCTGTTCATATACTGGCCACTGTCCTCCTCTGTCGTAACGAATATGGATTATGATGCAGTCGAACACATATCCGTAAATGTGGTTGCGAAGTTCTGCAGGTAGGCGGAGCAGCGGGGAGTCTTTCTGGTTGCGGAGGGTGCTTCAATCAATATCAGCTTCATTCGAACGTGTGAGGCGTAAGAGATGATTTTTACATGGCCGCCGCCTCATCGTTCGAGAGACCTTTGGAAGACATCGCCTGTGCCGCTATCCACCTTAATCGTCGGTGCCAAACAAGTATCTGGAGGTGCTTTCTGAACCGCAAATGTGCGGGGTTTCAAGGTTGCCTAAGTGAGAACGGGGTTTTGTAGACTAGCGACTGCCTGGATATTGCCAGCAGCCCTGTGATACCACTACACGTAGGAACATCAAAATGAAGGCGCGACCGGGTGTCACGTGCGCCTGAGCCTGTGCACTCATCCACTCACCTAGCCCGCACCCCGCGTACTTGATATTTACTCTACTAGCCTGTAGGACCACCGAGCAACCCTGCTCCGCCTCAAAGCGTTCAACTCCTCACTATCGACCTTACAAGTTCCTATCACCATCAACACGCGCTTCCTTTTGTAAGCCTCGAAGATGCAGGACGCGAAGAACGCAACGACCTCCGAGGTCCATGATACAGACAGGTTCTTGCTTGAAGTAGACGAAGTGTGAGCATAAAACGGCATCACCTATTCGAAAGTCGGCTAATGATAAATTTAGCTCTCTTGAGAACCAGAAGACGTCACCGCTCCTTCGCCTTCCAGCAGAGATCCGGAATGCCATTTACGCCTACGTTCTTCAAGGCCATCGAGTGTGTCTCGACAGTTCGCCAAAGCCTTTTGTCGGAACAGACAACAAGAAAGGGCAAGTCGAAAACCTCCTCAGCATAACCAAGACCTGTCGGCAGACCTACTCCGAATCTGCGCTCATGTTCTTCGGTCTCAATGACTTTGGGGGAGCGAACGTAATGGGCGGGTGGAATCGAAAACAGCCTCTGTTCGAAAAGCTGAAGGAGCCACAGCTCAAAGCCATCAAGTACTGGTGGTGTACCCATTGCCATGTCGATTGTGCGCGCATCGTAAACGCTCCTCTTGATCGCTTGCCAAACGTCCAGAGGTTCACTTTGTTCGTAGATACCACTAATAAGCTTGCCACATCTAGAGCAGGTTTCAAAAACATGGTCGATAAGCTGGCCGGTCGGGACATGGAAGTGGTAATTGAGCTCTTGGAGGACTACGAGTAATGGTGCTCTCGCACGCAACTGCACATCAGACGGGGGCTAACGTTACGACTGATCTGAAAGATCGGCTACAGGATTAAAGAGGAAGTCATGAGGGATGCAGCCTGATTTAATTCGAGGCCGAAAACACACCAGGGTCTTATCTGCGGAATTTTGGCAATACCCACCCTAATAGACTTCATGCTCTAAAACTACACACTCCTCTGACCCTGTTCGACGTCCTTACTCTTTCTATCATCCTCGCTCTCCTCGCTTTCAGTATCGCTCAATAACCCATTCCAAGCTTCATCGTCCGCACTCTCAATCTCCTCCTCTCTTCCAGCATCCTTGTCCACTTTGACGTTGACAAACAGAACCCACAATCCGAGATCGTACGTGACTCTGCATATACCCGAAGCAAGGAAAGCGACCCAGAATGTACCGTTTCCGGAAAGCAATCCGGTGATGGATGGCCCGGCACTCATAGCGAGGGTACGCAGCATGCTCGTGATACCCATGACGCCTGTACGCTCCTCAGACTTCACAACTGCAGCGATGAAGGCGGTGCGAGGGGCTTGGTCCATACTGTTGAGAGAGGCGCGGAAGAGCATGAGGCCAATTGTCCAGCCAACGCTGCTTGGTAATGGGATGAAGGCGCTGGCGATCGAAGAGGGAAGATGTGTGAAGACCATGGTATTGATCAAGCCGATACGCTTGGCGAGTGGTCCGGCGAACACGGCACTGAAAGCGCAAAGGAATTGGGATGCTGAAGTTATGTCTCCGAGCGTAGCCTTGGACAGGTGGAACTTTTGATCAACGTAGTAGTTCATGAGGGAGTAGGGTGTCATTCCGTCGGCTAAGGAGTCGATCGCGAGAAGGATCCAGAGCTTGTACATGATGGAGCGTGTCGACTGCGAGATTTGGCTGAAGTAACTCTGCTTTCTTGGTGGTTGAGCTGGGCTTGCGCTGCGGTGTCCAGCTTCCTCAAAGCCATCGGTGGTGCTAGGTGTCATGGCATCCAGCAACACTTCCTCCTCTTCATCACTACGCCCTCGCTCAGCCATCTCCCTCTTCTCACCAGCAGCCTCACATCTCTCACTCAAACCCAAGCACAGTACAGCTCCAAGCACTCCAAAAGCAGCATACGCCCAAAACAACGCATGAAATGCCTTCGTCGTATTCCCACTCTTCTTCTCCAACGCCTGCACAGTCCGCCCAGCAACTTCCGCACCCACCGCCCCCGCCATCGTCGTCGCCGTCACATACCACGACAGCACATCACTCCTCGTCTTCCCATCCGTCAACCCACTCAAAATACTCTCCTCTACCGCCCTAAACGGCCCACAATCCGCGCCGGTAACACTAATAATCCCAAACACCGCCGCAACCAACAACACCCAGAAACTCTCCGACAGCGCAAACACCACGCCGCTGCCCGCCATCATAACGCTGCCCATGAACAATATCCTCCTCCGGCCCAGTTTGTCAGCTACAAGGGTGAGGAGCAGGGATAGCATGACATCGCCCAGCAGCGTCAGCGTCATGAATATCCCAATCCGCGTGTCCGGGAATTTCAAGCTCGCGAAGAAGAGCGCGAGGATCAGGCTGGGGATTCCGGCTGTAAACATGCGCAGCGAGCGTAGGGTGATGATGATGTAGGCATCCCGGCCGATGGAGTTTAGCGATGTTATGCCCAGGAAATCTGCGGTGCGCGAGAGGATGCGTGGAGGCATGCTTGGGAAATCCCGCCTTAGTGAAAAGGTGGGGATTGAATTGGATACGCAGAGAAAGGTTGGAGAGGAGGAAAAAAAAGAAGAAGAAGAAGAAGTGCAAAAGCTTCGTCTCGAGGTCGTAGTTTACGCGATGCTGAATGGCTAGCGCATGGCCCGGATATAAGCCTGCGAGAGGCCTTTTTCCGTGCTGGTGACTCACTTCCTAGGTTTACTTGCAGTTTACAGGAAAGCTGAATGTGTGGTTGGACGGAAAAGCGATTTCGGGCACACTGCCGATGATACTCCAGGTTTACTGTTGCTATCAAGGTGGGTCGCTGCGCAGCCGAGATACAATAGAGAGGGGACCCCGCAGTGAATGGGGATGAAGCTCGTGCGGCGGCGTGGGGTTTGGGGTGTCGCGTGCTCATGGAGTTTGGAAGTATGTACGGCACGTTCTAACGATTCACTGGTCACATTGTTGCTGTAAGGCAGATTCTTCAAGCTTCGTCGTTGTGTAAACTCTGGTTGCGAAAAAGATGTCGACGTACATGGGAAGTACCACTACTCTGGGTCATCCTGAACGGTGAAATACTATCCAATGACAGCATCGTGAACGATTACATCTGCAATTTTCTAGGTTTTGTGTCTGGGAGAATGGCGGCTTCATGATTTTGCAATAAACTTACGTAGTCACTCCTCTTCAAGCTGCAAGGCACGAGCACCAAGAGTCAGCGCAGTTATATGTCTTCTATGTATGAAATAAGCATGAAGATTACTCTCCAGTTAAGTTTGAGAAAATTCAATTGCCGCAGTCGGCGCTTGTTTTCTGCATGTACCGATCTGCTTGAGTGAAAACCTCGAGTCAAGTGACTCGAATGCCGAACCAGAACGCATCCACACAAGAATTCTTCTTTGGAGACTACTACTCATCAAGGCGCAATTCTGCAACCTGGTTCATGCGTGATTAAGAAGCATGTCCTTCCTTCTAGAAGTCAGCTGCGACACTAGCAAAAGTTACAGCACTACTTGGCGAACTTTACATGTCCGCACGACACCGGTCCTTTATCAAAGCATATTTCGTGACATTGGTTCTGTGCCAAGCAAAATTCCTAGCAGCCATCCTTCATAGGAAAACATTCTCGCGAAGGAAGACATGGCAATCCTCAATCCCACTAACCTTATTTTCAGCACATGCAATTCTTCTCATCTCAAGGGCCGGTTAACCGCACTACTCTAGTGGAGCAATGCCCGAAGAGGAAAGCCAACTTCATCCCGTGCAGTACTTGCCGAGAAACCCACCTTGCGGAGCCTTGCCGCAATTGCATCTACATTCGGATCGCAATTTTTAGAAGCAATTGTTGTGAGGCTCGCAGGACAACTGAAACGAATTTGTTTCTTGCAGAATGTTCGCCGATCGCCAGGCCGCTGAAGGACAAAGCGTCCCTCTGATGTCATTTCAACGTCTGCCAATGTCGTCAACTGGTCCCTTCCGCCGCGAAGCTTGAGCGAACCGAACCGACCAGGCCGTTCGCGACCTCAACCGCGGCTTTCTACCGAAGATGCGAATCCACAACTACGATGCGAGAGAGATGCTAGTTCCCGCCAGTCGCGCTCGCGTTGTCTCAACACAACTGGAAATGCCTCCCACGACGGCATTGCGTCATTGTCCAGGTTGGCGCTGTGGAGCCTGGAGAATCAAGGAGCGTCTGAACAAAGCCGTACGGATGGCGCCAGAGTGCTCTAACACTACGAGTTCAGAGATGTCGTAGCGAAGAGCAAGAAACATGACTTCGTGAGTAAGACTTTGCTGCTGGTGGTTGCCGGCGCACAAACGTCAATAGGGGACGTGATAGCGAATGTTCCTGGAATCAAACTGTCAGCGCCACTGCCCAGGAAAGATCATGGCGTTCGCACAACGACAAGACGACATCTGTGGCTCCGAGCACGCCATTAGCAGTGTGCCGGCTTCGATTGGATGCTAACCTGGCCGTGTCAGCGACCATCACATCCTTTACGCACCAACCCTGCCAGCGCCCGAGTATCCCTGCACACTTATCCAAACTCATCTCAAATCGTCGCGCCGAGCAGCGTCACCATCGTTGGCCCTCTAACAGACCCATTATTGTCCGGCGAATACAGAGTTATGTCATCCGTCAAACTCTTGCGCTGCTTGTGTGATTTCAATTGTCTTCGCTCAGGATGCTCGTGCCTACCTCCCATGTTCTGCCGTTTTTACTTCAGGCACCACTGGCACTGTTAAATTTGCAAGTCTGAATTCGCGTTGTTGGTCCCGTGTGTCTGGTTCTTTGCTTTTGAGAGCACCCGGTCACGCAATTTCGCCGCCAGGTCAAGCAATTCGAAGGCGTCGTCAAAGCTATTGACCTTTCCGGATTCTGCACCCATCAAGCGCGGCGGCCGTCTTAATACCGCACACCCAGGAAGTCGATCCCAAGCCGAGACACTTGAAGGACCTATAGCCGTTGGACCTGTGGCCCAGGATACACAAGGTTATCGGACTAGTCGCACAGCATTGTGCGCCCACCCATCTGGTCAGCGCTATACATAAGCTTCCAAGGGCCTGGCACGTCTGACACAGTTGCCAAAGCTTGTTCGGTCTTGTCAAGCTTACTTAAGTTGCACACCAATCCAACTGCGAACTCCGACGATCCGAAAGGCTTGAGAAAAAACAACATCGACAGCCACACCATGGCTACTACAGCCACCAAGGTCGGCCATGGCCTTGCAAAGGTCCTTGGTATCGACCTGCACTACCGCAACGAGACTGGATCGGACCGTATCACACGAGGAGAGAGCGTTTTCTCTATCGACTCTGCCGACTCGTATGTCGAACATGAGCCTACTGCGTGGGAATGGATATGCCACATCACACCGAGCGGTCGCGAATGGCTTGAGTATTTCTGGAGTCTATTCCCGTTCGTCCACTGGATATCGCGGTACAATTTGCAGTGGCTTACAGGAGATCTTGTGGCTGGTAAGTCTGTTTATTTTTCAACTCTGGAGCTTGTACTAAAGTATCCAGGTATCACTGTCGGTGCCGTGGTCGTCCCTCAAAGTATGGCTTACGCCAAACTGGCTCAGCTCCCTGTCGAATTTGGACTCTACTCATCGTTCATGGGTGTGCTGATCTACTGGTTCTTTGCTACCTCGAAGGATATCACCATCGGCCCTGTTGCGGTCCTTTCAACTGTCACTGGAAATGTGATTTTGAGGGCCGAGGAAAGGCTACCCGGTGTCCCAAGAGATATTGTTGCATCTTCGCTGGCCATCGTCTCGGGCGCCATCGTCCTATTCCTGGGTTTGATTCGATTGGGCTGGATCGTTGATTTGATTTCCCTACCTGCCATATCTGCATTCATGACCGGATCCGCAATCAACATTGGAGTCGGCCAGTTTCCCGCTTTAATGGGCATAAAAAATGTCTCGAACCGAGAGGCAACCTACAAGGTTATCATCAACTCACTTAAGCACCTAGGCTCAACAGACATCAATGCTTCATTTGGATTGACAGCCCTCTTCCTTTTGTACTTGATCCGGTTTACCTGCAATCAGCTTGCAAAACGCTTCCCAAGCCGGGCGAAGACTTTTTTCTTCCTTAACACTCTGCGAACGGCCTTTGTCATTCTACTCTACGTTCTATTCAGTTATCTGGCCAACCGTCACCACAAGGCCAATGGAACAAAGCCAAAGATTACCACTCTCGGGTCTGTGCCACGAGGTAAGTTTTACTAGCCCTGTAAACTCTTTACATTGCTAACAGCTATCAGGATTCAAGCATGCTCGCGTACCCAATATCACAGTCGACATCATAAAGTCTTTCGCGACTGAGCTTCCATCTACCGTCATCGTTCTCCTCATCGAGCATATTTCCATCGCAAAATCTTTCGGAAGAGTCAACAACTATGTGATCAATCCCTCACAGGAGCTTGTCGCCATTGGCGTGACGAACTGTCTTGGTCCATTCCTTGGAGCTTACCCAGCGACCGGATCCTTCTCTAGAACGGCAATCAAGTCGAAGGCTGGTGTGCGAACTCCCTTTGCCGGTGTCATTACAGCCCTTGTGGTCCTTCTCGCGATTTACGCTCTCCCGGCCATGTTTTGGTACATACCTAACGCCGCTCTATCCGCTGTGATTATCCACGCTGTGGGTGACCTAATTACGCCACCAAACACGGTATACCAATTCTGGAGGATTTCTCCTCTTGAGGTCTTCATCTTCTTCGCCGGTGTTTTGGTTACTATATTTAGCAGCATCGAGAACGGCATCTACGTGACGGTCTCTGTATCCGCAGCGCTGTTCGGATTCCGCGCATTCAAGGCCAAAGGTCGATTCATGGGACGAGCTACGATCCACTCAGTTGTCGGAGACCATATTCTCGAGCGAACCGACAGCAACAAAGAGGACCGAAAAGAGCCCGGCTCTGGCAAGACTCCCCAACAGCCCGAGGACTCCATCCGCAACATATTCCTTCCCATCGACCATCACGACGGCTCCAACCCGCTGATCGAACTAGAGGACCCCTATCCCGGCATCTTCATCTACAGATTCAGCGAAGGCTTCAACTACCCCAACGCCAACCACTACCTCGACGGCCTCACCGAAGCCATCTTCAAAAAGACCCGCCGCACAAACCCCACCGCCTACGCACGCCCCGGTGACCGCCCGTGGAACGACCCGGGCCCGCGCCGCGGCAAGGAAACCGCCGACCACGAGGCCCGCCCGACGCTCAAGGCTATCATCCTTGATATGTCGTCTGTCAACAACGTCGACCTCACGTCCATCCAGAACCTGATTGATGTCCGCAACCAGCTGGATAAGTGGGCCGCCCCGGATACCGTCGATTGGCACTTTACGAACATTAATAACCGCTGGACAAAACGCGCCCTCGCCGCCGCTGGGTTTGGATACTACTCCCCCGACCCCGACGACTCAGGCGTGCACCGCTGGAAACCCATCTTCAGCGTCGCAGAACTCGGCGGCGAAGACAGCGCAGCGGCTGCCGCAGAAGCGCGGGAGAACAAGCGCTTAAGACAGCGCAGTGCGGCGGGGCATGATATCGAGGCCGCGGAGGGTGTTAAGGCTGTGGAGGAGGGCGATGGATCGAGCGAGGACGGGAGTCTGGATAGGAAACTGGCGTTTAGTGAGGCGTATGGCGGCAGGGAGGGCAAGAGGGTGTCGCGCAAGGCGGTGGTTCAAGGGCTGAATCGCCCGCTGTTTCACGTGGATGTTACTGCGGCGTTGGATAGTGCGTTGGCGAATGCGCAGAGGAAGAGTCATTAGAAGTTTCGGTGTGGATATATGAGCTGCGAGTGCGGCGAGTTTCGTTTTGTTCAAACATGAGTTCAGAAATTTTGCACAGGTGTGTTGGTATGTGAATACTGGATAGTGATTGATAGTCACGGTAAGATTTGGTAAGTTTACCGTAAAGGCTTCATTTTCCACCCGAATAAACCATGCTCATGCTGTACTCAAGCGTCCTTTTTATGTCCCGGGTATATACATTCTCCGCCCACCCCAACCATCCCCCCCACGCATCCATCGAAGTTGAGAAACCCCAGCCCAAAGGCCAAACGCCCATATCCCATATCCCATATCCCATGCTATGCAAAGTAGAACACAAGGAAAAGCCCGCCCTGTCATCCCGTTCTCAGATTCCGAGTCCAGCTCATCCTAACCCTGCGACCAACACTCCTCCATCGCCTCCGCTCCCTAAGCAACAAACGCACTTGGCGGCAGCGTCGCCCTGCTCTGCGTGAACAAATCGCTTGCCTGCTGGAGATCCCAATTGCCCGCCTCGAGACACTGGACCGCATAATCGCGCGTGAGATTTGTGGCTTGCTGGACGTAAAGAATCATTTGCTCCTGCTCGGGGCTAATCGGCGCAGGCGCAGCACAGAACGCCGGAGCCGCCGCCGCCGCAGCAACCGGCGGCTGTACCTGTTGTTGTTGCGGCACACCAGAATCAGGCCTTACCTGCTTCCCATTGAGGATCTTGAGCCTGGGGAACCAATCCGTAAGCTCCTCCTCCCAGTTCATATCGGGCAGGGGGTCCACAATAAGATGCTCCAGACTCTTGAAGCGATTCTTCCAGGGCTTGAGGGGCGCCAAGTTGGCAAATGCGTTTCCCGAGAGGTCCAGGTTCTTGATGTGATTGAGCGACTTGACGAGTTCGTAGATGACGTTGAGATTGGGCACGTTGTTGTTCGCCAGCGAGACGCTCTCGATGGCTTGGATCTTCTGCTCGCGCGACGGCAGCATCGTGTCGCAGACGACCATGAGCGCGGGGAAGAATTTCTTCTGCGTCGTTTCGCTGTTGAACATGCCGGACTTGAGGACTTCTTCGTCGGAAGCGATGCTCGAGAGGTCCAGCAGTTTGGTGTCCGGATTGTACCGGCGCCCAAGGAAGCCTTCGAGCAGGGCGACGGTTTCTGAACGGTTTTTGTCGCGCTCGTCATATCCGGGTTGATGCTGCTGTTGCGAATGGTGCTGGTTTTGCTGGAATGGTTGGCCGCGTCCTCGTCCTCGACCTCGGCCTCGACCACGTGAGTTGAAGTTGCCCTCGTCACCGTCATGGTAATGGTTGTTGTTGTTGTTGTTGTAGTTGTTGTAATGTTGCTGGTTGTTCTGGAAGTGGTTGCCTCCCCGGCCGCGGCCACGCGGTTGAAACTCGCGCGAGTCGCCCATGGCCAAATCGCCGTCTGACTGTTGCTGCTGGAAGAAGTTTCCGCCGCCCCGACCCCGGCCTCGGCCACGCCCGCGTCCTCGAGGTGTAGACATTTCAGTCGGCAAGTTGTAAATGTAATTTATGAGTAATGAATGAATGTGAGGAGTTGTTGTGAGAGTGTGCAGGTTGTCGCGAGAAAAGTTTGAGTTTGTGAGGTGAGGCAGAAGTGGAGGGTAGCTTTAGGTTATGAGAGCGTGCTAATGGCCCGTGCGTTCACCAAGCCACAATTGGATCACAGTGATTGTGGTATAGTCTGGCTATTGGGTGAATCCACAACGAACTTTGTACACGGACTAACGTTCACCACGGAAATGATAAAGAGCAAAAGTGCACGTGATGAAACAGTTCCATATTTTTCAGATATTCTTGACGTAGATACTACAAGTTGGCATGCCTAAGCACAGCCCCATCTGCTCCTCTCCTCTCCTCTCCATTCCACTATCCCTCATAAGTCTAATCCTCGTCTGGAACCATGAACCCATCCTAACGCCAGGCTGCTTGCCGAATCCGTAAATGCAAACGATATGTAACAATGTCAGTTCACTATGCGACGTTCGTCTACTGGGAGTGGATCTTCTTGATCTTGTTGACGCCCTCGTACAGTGCGCGATCAACAGCAGCCGCAACAGTGAGCGTGCCGCCAATCACAGCGCACAAACCAACGAGGAAGCCCGAGAAAGTCTTGTCACGGACTTCGCGGTTGATGACCTTCATCGGTGAGATGTCCTGGACACATGTTAGTTTACCATATCTCTCGGTTGGGTTGAATGGGTGAGGATAGCTTACATAAGAGAAAAAGACACCCGGAATTCCACCCTTGGCGTGGATGCGCTCCTTGTGGCCCTCTTTCTCATCGTTCCCACCGGCAAGACTCCTCTTGTGGCTGGTGACAGAGTACTGGTGGGTCTCAATGCTGCCCTTGTAGTTGCCTTCGATGGTCGAACCAAGGAGCTCGTCGTGCTTAGTAAGGCGAGGGGCCTCCTTCTCCCAGCCAAGGGGCAGGTAGGCAGTCGACACGACCTTGACGAAGTACATGAAGTTGTAGGCCTTCTCGCTCGTCTGTTGCTCGGTATTATCGAGAGGGTTGATATGGTGGCTAGTCCATCCTCCCGGGCCGGTGTTCTGGTGCTTCTTCTGCATGTCTGCAATGACCGCGTTGCTCAATTGAGGACCGAAGCGCAAGTGGTGGATCTTGTGGGTGAACGTGTGCGAATATTCGTCCTTGAAGTAGTTCTCGAGGTCGTGCACGTGCATGTTGCCAGTAGAGAACGACTTTCCAGGCGCAATGTGGAAGTTTCCAACGACCTTGTTGACGCGAATGCTGCCCTCGAGACGGCATCCCTCCTGTCGCTGTTGGTCGAGGTGCTCGGCGTAGTGTTCACGCTCACACTGCTCGACACCCTCGCCGCGACCAAAAGACCATGATATCGAAGCGTATGCGTCGCGGACCTCGTCGCAAGTGTTACAGCAGCCGGCCTTGATCGCATTGGTGGGAGACGGTGCGCCGTAGCATTCTCCGCAGTAATCGGGGGCGAGATGTTGCGCCTCGTCCTTGTGCCTATGAACACGTTAGCATGGTTCACACCCCTGGCGTTGCCTAAGACAAAACAATGGTCACACTCACAGATCCAGCGCCGTGGTCGAAAGAACGGTGCTACCCTCAATCTCAGGACTCAAGCGGACCTTGTTGATGCCGTGCGTGACGCCCATCTGCAGCTGCTCCAGACACATCCATGACATCGAGCGTGATCAGCTCGCAAGGGACCCGCGGGAACGTTATGTTCAAGCTGATCTCCATGCGCTCGCCTCTGCCCTTATCGACCACCAACTCCGGCCGCACTATCACTCGTCTGTAGTCTGCCCATTCTCCCCAAGTCAAGTAGAAGATGACCAACAAGCTCACTATTGTGACGATACCGCCGGATGTGGTGCGCACGCGCGCATCTTCGACTGTTTTGGTGAATGGCGTCGAGCCTGTTGAAACGGGACTTGGCCTGGCATTGTGGAGGGCTACCGCTGCAGGGTAGTTGAGGCGAAGAGATAATTGAGTGGTTCGAAGAGATAGTAAAGGTCGAGAGGCTCTCGTGGTGCAGATGAGTCTCAGTGCGACAGCGGGGAAAGCGTGTGCTGCGAAAGTGTGGTTCGGCACCTGTAGAGCTCCGAGTTCTGGGCTTGCCAATTGCGTTTGCAGTGGTTGTTTTGCTAGAACGCGTGTAGTGAAGGAATGTATAGCACCCCTTGTGCTAGACCCGCAATATCATTGTACAAGAGAAGTGAAATAAGGTGAGCAAGACGGCGCGTGGGCGTTGCGACACTCGGCTGTAAAGGACAGCTATGCGATGGAACACTAGCTCCAGAACCCGGGATCGTGCATGAGCTAGCCCTAATGCGCCGCACGTGGCGCCGAGTTAAGTAGGGCTCAGGGCTGCAGCACTTGTCCAACGTCGAGAACGATCCAAGAATGCATTAAAGTAGTATTGATCGGCCTTCGTCCTATTCTTAAGAGTATCTTAGGTTACCCTCCATGAGCTCTGTCGTCTCGCATTCGTATCCCACCCGTGGTATCTATCTCCTGCCAAACACGGCCCTCTATCGAGCAAGAACACCTCTCAGCATGCTAACGAAGCTCGGGCTAAGCTTGTACAACTCCTCGATCTGCGGCTTCTTCGGCTCTCCAGCCTTTCGCCTGAGCTTCTCGGCTGTTGCTGCGCGCTTCTTGCGCTCGGCCTCTATAGGGTCTGCAATGTCTTCGTCGTCGTCTTCCTCAGGCTCGGAATCTGTAGCATCATCGTCGAGCTCGAGATCGGCAAGGTCAAGCTATGAAACTGTTAGCAAACAGTCCGCAAAAGGACGTTGTTCAAACATACCTCGTTCAGTCCAAAGTCACTAGACTTGAATCCAGCCATGCCGCCGCCCAACAAGCCATCGGGTTCGTCGCCTCCACTGGCCATCTTCTGCCTTGTCTTGTCCGAGTGCCACTTTTTCCTCGCTGTCTGCCACTTGATGAGACTGTTGATCTCCCTGGTGGCCTTGTTCTTGTCAATCACACCAGAATCCATCGCACCCTGAACCAGCGCATTCATGTCAAGCTTGCCACCGCTAGTGGGGCCATGTCTCAAGAATTCGAGGATACCTTCAAGCCAGCCCATGAGTTGGTCGAAAAGCCCATTGTCGTGGAGGTGCACTTCGTGAACGAACTTGTAGAAATTATCTTCGTGTCGCGCGCACAGATCGATGAATGCTTGCACTGTCTGGTTGGGGTCTGCGGAAATCTCTTGACGCTGACAGGCTTCGATAGTCTTAATGGTGTCATCAACGAACATCGCAAAGTCAGTTATACTGTTGTACACGTTTGCCGACTTGTACACGCGGACGAGTGGCTCGTAGAAGATTGTGAATAAATCACGGAAGAGCTGCAGCGTAGTAGGCTGATTTCATGTTAGCACCAACCTCAATATGAACAATAAATAATGTGCTTACCTCTTCGATGATTTGAAGCATCATCATCTTGTCTCTCTGTCGGAGACACAGCTTGAGGTATTGCTTCAGATGTGCGAACAGTTCAGCGCCTTGTTTGAACTCTTTATCAACTGGAGCGTTGCCAACTGCACCCGTTGTTAGGTTGCTACGACTGCTGGTCATTCGGCTCAATCGGCCAGGCCTTGTGTTTTCTACCGCGTTATTCCACGCGACGTAGGCATTAAAGACCTTCTCCACTTGCTGCGAACTCAGCTCAGGCTCAAAGAAGTCAGATCGGAGGATCGTGATAACGACGTCAACGTCCTCCTTTGCTGCCTCCTGTCGTATGACGTCCTTGACCTGCTCGTCCGCCTGCACGTAAGCCTTGATCTTCGCGCAAAGAACATCATCCTTGATCTTGGTAGAAGACAGGGTGTCGATAGATTTTTGTACCGAGTTGACGCCGTCATGAATAGCCATGCCAAAGATTCGTTGCAGCAGTGACCGCGCTCCGAATGGCTGTGCAAGGAAGAGATCCAGTACTCCACTCATGACAGCCGCTGGGTTGGCTATCCTGATGACGTTTTTGAGCACACCATACGGTACAAGCGAGTGTATTCGCTTCAATTGCGCGAAGAGCTCAGGGGAATTATCCTCTGCAAGGAAGAGGTGGTATATTGTGGCAGCAATTTCTATGCGTAACCATTCCGCAAACTTTTGGTATTCAGGCTTGAGTTCCCGGATGGTGTTCTTGGCCTTGACTTCTGCGAAGAGATTGGTGAGACCGTTGGCTTCGACAATTTCGCGTCTGAACTTCTCCATGTGTATGTCAAGCTCTGCAGCCCGTTGCCTTGCAACTTCGTAGAACTGCTTTTGCTCTTGTATCCGCTTGGCATCCATTTCTTCTCTTCGTGCAATATCTTCCATTTCTTCCTCATTCACCTCTATTGGGTCGTGGGTAAGGAATTCCGCCATGGCGTTCGATTGCGCGATGCGTTCATTGTGAAGGAAGTTGCGCAGAAAGGCGCGAAGCGACACACGCTGCTCCTCTCTATACAGCTTACGTGCCTGCTTGAAAGGCGAGTGCTCTCCAGATGCTCGTGGAGATCTTGATTTCCCTCCTAGTGAAGACTGTGAGGCGTTCCTCTTGTGACTTCCACCAAACAAGTAGCTTCGTAGACCTCCTCCACTGCTGCTCTCTTGGGGTTCTGATGGTGGCGGCCCTTGAGTGGAAGCTGATGAGATTGAGCTTGCGTCGTCATCATCTGCGTTTGAAGACGACAACAAACCATCCTTCTTGTTCTTCCGAGGAAGTGGAGGGAGCACCTTGCCGGGTAACTCTAGACGTATGCGCTTGTGAAGCTGAACGAAGTCTGCGTAGCGCCGGCCGATGTAGAAGTCTTTGCCATCTCCCTGTTTCACGCGGATAATGTACTCCTGCACGCATGTCAGTCCAAACGTAGGCGAACTGATGCTTCAAGCATACCGCATGTGTGTGGTATCGCAGATGCTTCTTCACTGACGTTGTCCGCACCCCCGAGATGTTGACGTCCCAGCCGTTGATGGAGTGCCCGCTGGGCGCATTCATCGTAAGCCCTCTCTCATTTGCCCCTCGGTCCACAATCTCCATCTCTGCAAAGCGTATCCTTTCCTCATAACCAGATGCAGTGGGGACACCAGATACCATCATGAGCTCCACCAGTTTATGCGCCTTGAGCGCCAGCTTTCGTCGCTTCGTCTCCTCTAGCCGGTCTTCGGACGATGAAATGTCTTTGCTCGCGAAGGACTCGAGGAACTGCTCAACGTCAGTCATCACCATCTTCACCAAGACCGCGATCCGAGCAACATACGACTTGGAGCTTGTCTTGCCAAAACTCCTTCTCCTTGGCTTTGTCCAGGAAAGGAAAGTTTCGGACATGATGTACGAAGATGTATCGTAGGAGGGGCAGCTCAGAGTCCTCAGGCGCAACTTCCCCCGCATCTGAACGAAAAGGCGCGCCAAAGCGTTGCAGAGCTGTTGGCGTGTTGAGCTCGGATATCTCGTACTTGGTCTGCTGTGATATGAGTTCGCGCTTGAGGTCTGACGCGTCCGTTAGCACTCCTCGCCATGCGTGGGGTTACTGCTGTGCATACAGTGCTCTTGCTTGCCGGTCAAGATGGATCCCTCCGGTGGCACCGACATCATGGAATACTTGGAGTAGGTAGTGTCAGCCCGCGCGGGCGTCGGTCTCTCAGCGCTCGGTGCAACAGCTTCGTCAACACGCGGGACTGTGGATTCGGTCGCCATGGTGGTGGGCTCTGTAGCTCCGTTGAGCTTGATGGAAGGTGGGGTATCTACGGACATTGGTGTGTGTATGTATTACTAGGAGAGAAAAGCGCAAACTGAAAGACGAAAAGAACAGAAGCCGTAGGGTGCAAGGAGTAATGCAGGAGTTTGCGACACGGACCCTGGCAAGAGTAAGGTCGACGCGTGTTGTATGACGAGCCTTGTCGTGTGGCTGCTGCTACTGAGGCTGAACCGCACTTGGGTGCCGAGACGCCGCGGGGACAAGGAAGACGCGGCTCTGAAGGGGTTCCTTGAGTAGACAAGGCGGGATGTCTCGAGGCCTGTTCGGACCCGGCGTATACAGAACCTGTCAGCAATGAAGCCAGAGCGGGCGCATCCAGAGATGCAGCCACACGTTTGTGACGCAACCGCCGCATGGCGCAGTCGCCGTAGCAAATGACAGCGTCCACTACTGGCTCCACAAGAACACCGCGAGCGACCGCACGCGCCCCCAAAGGGAATCACGGCATGCTTGCACCCTTGGCGAAGACGACCTGTCAATATTTACGTACCAGGACTACCCTCTGGCTTGCCGTGTTGTGCTGAACTGCCCGTGTCTCAACCCTGTTTGCTTTCAGCCCCGCCATGGAAGGCCGGTCCTCGGCTTCGACGTGTGCAACACCACATTCTCAATACCAAGGCCATCTCGAGAAACTGCTCCATCTTGGCACGTACAAACTTTACCTTCGGTGCCCCGTCCTAAACCATCACTGAGGGCATAGCTTACTCCAGTTGCGGTGGAGCTCACTTCTCAAGGGTGTCCTGTCACTACCGCTTGTCGGCACCGAGCATATATCACGGTGCAATGAGGCCTGCTAAGCTTTGATGCAGAATTTTCTCTTTTCTTCCTCATTAATTCTGGCCACCTACAAGCTGTCGAGATAGTTTTGAAGATGCCAGATATGTCAGACCCTTGAAAACGCCTCCCAGAGCAAACAGAGACAGTCTTACACGCAAGGAAATATGCCTACCCTAACGCCATCCATGTAACCTGACCCGCACAGTCTTTGGTACAGTCGCACCGGAAGCTATACCCGGCGAGAATTATCTTAGTATGTGTTGTACAGTGCTCAGTAGTTGAGCTCTCCACCTCCGCCTCCGCCTACTGCGTCCAGATCTTCGTAGCTCTTGATCGAGCGACCCTGTGTTGACTGAACAGGACCAGGTCCACCGTCACCGAAACGTTGAACCCCTGGTCGTCCACCACGCGGGGGAGGTGTGAGACGGCCATTAGCACCGTTAGGTCGGTTGCGACCGTCTCGGTTCTGCCTGTCGTAAGGGCCAGTTCGGTTGTTGTTGAAGCGACCGCCGCCTCGTCGCATGGGTCCGGCCTGGCGATCATCATGGACAGCGTTGGGGTCCCAGTTGCCCATGGCAGGATTGAACATGCCATTCTGCATGCCGTTGCCTGGCATGCCCATGTTCATGCTGGCCAGGTTGAATCCGCGCGGTGTGCCGGTGGCCTGTACGTGGTTGCCCATGGGGAAGTGGCCATTACTATTGGCATCGCTGCGGGATGGAGCAATGTGTGCTGGGTCAACGACGTACGCGTTCACAAGCCGGAGCTATTGTTTGTTAGTATTCTGGTTTGCGGGTGTTGGTGAGCAAGAATACTTACATCTTTCTCAAGCTTCTCCAGCCATTCCGGATGACGTTTCTCGACATGCTTGCGCCAGAAGTGCTGGCCCTTGAAAAGCTTGGTGCATTCTGGTACTTTGCAACGCCACTTTGACTCATCCTCCTGCTTGACGTAGCGCGCCATCTCATCTTCCATAGCTTCCTCAAGAGGCTTACCGCCCAACTTGCGGATGTCGACATTCTCCGGTTCAAGTAATTGCAGAAGCTTCTCCTCGTAGGTCTTGACCCAGTTGTACGCACGTTGAAGCTGTTGTTGATTTTTGCCACTCATCTTGAGCGGCTTCCGCTCTTCGATGGGGCTATCTCCGTTGGCCTCGGCATCGCCTTGGCCCTCTTGCTTGCGGTACGGGAAGGCTTCACCGTTGGCGGTAGCCCTGGCCGTGGCCTTTGCAGCCGTCGTCAAGCTGGCGCGGGGCCGTCGAAGATGTCCACCAGCACACTTGCGAATCAACTCGTGGACGGAGTCGCTCTCGAACACGCAGAAAAAGCAGAAGTTGTAAACTCGGCGCAAGTACTCAATCAAAAGATCAAGCTTCTTTTTCTTCACCAAGAGCTCTTCATCATCGACCTCGTCATCGAAAGCGCCTTCATCGTCCTCCATGACTTCGTCTTCGCCCTCTTCAAGATCCTCTGGGTCTCGTTCTTTCTTGACTGGTGCAGGCGCATTGGCTGGTGGCTGAAGCCAGCCCTTAGATCGGATGTCTTCAACGCGCTGCTCAATCTTGGCCACACCATCCACTTCGCCAGACTGCTCTTCGTGGTCGACTTTGAGCTCGCTGTCCAATTTACGGACTAGTCGCTCAGCCAATTCCAGATCACGCTCAATTCGCTCGGGAGCGGAGAACAGATCCCACAGTGCCTTCTTGCGAGGAGCCGCAGGTGGCTCATGGATACCGACGTGGCATGTAAAGTTTCCACGAACCTCGTCGTTTACAGTCTTGCCGTTGAGAGCTTCGAGTGCTTTCTGGGCCGTGTTTTGTGGAACATCAGGCTTGTCTTCAATTGAGCCTTCCTCTCCTTCTTCATCACGCCCGTCGCCACGGTCGTCGATGACCATAGGCTGCTCATCTCCAGGGTGGAGAATGACCCAACCAATACGATGGCATTTCTTGAGCGGGTTAGGATCGCTCATGCTAAGCCACTTGAAGCCCCCTGGGCCTTCACCTAGGTGTTCCTTGCAGAACTCTTCGACCTTTTCGCGGTTGACTGTGGGCGCGATGGTCTTGATGAGAAGTGTAGGCTGGAAGGCAGACTCGTCTCTGATCTCACCGCCCTTACAGGGCAACAGATCACCCACGCCCAATACTTCATTGGCTGCAGTAGTCTCGCCCTCCTCTTTCTCGACGATGCCGCCTGCGCCGTTAGAGTCGTTCTCGTAGATGCCTTCGAGCGTGAATTCATCAAAGTAACCTTCGTCGAGTTGACGCTCCCAGTCAGCGTAGATGCCATGACGGTATTCCTTCAGCTTCTGCTTGAAAGCCTGGTCATACTCGGGGTCGTAACGTTCTTTGAACCATTCCTCGGCCTTGTGCTTGTCCACGAAGGTCTTGGCCATCTGCACTTGTAGCTTCTCCTTGTATTCGTCATATGCGGCTTGAATCTGTTCACGCTCCTTGCCTCGCTCCTCACGAGCTTCGCGCTCGCCTTTTAGTACAGGCTTTCGGCCGCCATTCTTCGCGCGCTCCTTCTCGTCCTTGATGACCTGCTCAACACGCCACCACTCCGCGAAGAAGTTGAAGCCCACCTGGTATTCGAGGGACATTGGATTAGGGATCGGGTTCGTGGTGAAGGTTGGGGTGAAGTTGTCTTGGCCCGGGACGTAGCGATCGATGCCAGCCTGAACAGGTGGAGGGGAAGAGCGCCTTTGGTTTCCATCGCGACGGGGAGGGGGGAGATCGTAGTCGCGCGCGCGATCAGGTTGATAACGGTCGATGTTCTGGGGCGATCGCGAGCGCCGTCTGACTCGACGGTCGCCGGAACCTTTGACAGCAAATGTTAGGCTATAATACATAGTAGACGGATTTTCCAGAGTCAGAAGTAAGAGTAGGATGAGGCTGGGTGCGAGTGCGAGAGGGTTTGTGGGAAGGCAGTGGAGCTAGCGTGGGACGCTGATGTCTGAGTCGATGGCCCAGGTGAAGGAGCGCGTCCAACCTCACTGAACGTGTATCACAAAAGTTTGCAGCATTGCTCAAGTGCTAGTCTTGGTAGGCAACATGGATAACTTACCTGGCGAGCGCCGTCTGTAGGCTTCCGGTGGTGGTCTCGAATCCTCCCGAGTAGCACTGAGAGACATTAGTGTCGGCTTGATATTCGGTGTAGTCGGAATCGTACGTGTATGAGTCCATGATCGCAGAAGTCTACACTAGGAAGACAGTGGGTTGTATCGTCGACTTTGACAGCTAATGGATAGGTCAAGGCCGGTGTAGCTCAGGGGAGTCGAGTCGGCGCAGTGAATCGATCGCTGGCGCGATGCGCGGTGTGCTTGCTCTTGCTTTATCGCAATCTCGCCGGGAGATGATTATGCGCGCAAAGACAGACAATTATGGTAGTAGCTGTTTGCCATGATGGCCTCGTGTCAGAGAGAGGACAAATAAGTAACAAGAGACGCGGAACAGAACTAGTAGAGACAAGAGTGCAGACGAAGTAGAGTGGAACAAGAAGGTGGCAGCGTTCGACGCGATTGAGCGCATGCGAGCCGCGCCGGGAGAAGAGAAGCGTGGAGAGGCATGGTAGCTGGGAAGGTAGGCAGTGCGCTGGGTCGCGCGGACAAAGCTTGGGAGCTTCAAGAGAGCTCTAGAAGAAGGGATGGTTTACCAACAAGAGGCAGCAATGATAATGAGAATCGGCTGCACTTACGATGTGCTGAAGTGTCTCCCCGGCCAAAGATGCGCAGTGGAGATGAGAGATGGTGAAGGGAGGTGAGGTCGCTGTCGCAGCAGCTGCGCCGATGAGACGGCCTAGCGCTGATCAGGAATGGCAGGAACGCGGAGACGGAGCTTCGGCGGAAAGTGGGTCAGAGCGCGTTAGCGCGTTATACTCGTGGTAGGCTAGGATTTGATTGGATGCGCATCTTTAGGTACGCCCGAGGTCAATTGTGCATCGCGAGACATCTGGTTCTTGTAGACGACTTCTTCATCAGTTCCATCCGAATCTCGTCACAGGCCTCCAAACACTCCATACTGCCCACGATGACGTCGTACATACCCTCTTTGACCCTCCCTAGCTTCCTCTTCGCGAACCCCGCTGCAGCGATCCTGCTTCCTGTAGCGTGTGGAACAGCTGTTGGCTTCTCCATCAGTCGTATGACATCTTTTCAAAATTTTGTTGACACTTCCTGACCTTTTTGTAGCAAGCAATACGCAACAGCAATACAGGACACTGAAGCAGCCACCCCTACACCCACCTGGCTACGTTTTTGGACCAGTATGGACCGCACTCTATGCCACAATGGGCTACACTGCCTACCGTGCATGGACTACTGGTGCAACTTCCATCAACCCTGAGACTGTCTCTCTGGCCAAGCAAGGTGCCACCCTCTACAGCATCCAGCTTGCCCTGAACCTGATCTGGACTCCTCTGTATTTTTCCATGGGCCGTCCAATTGCTGCCACTGTCGACATTCTTGCTCTTGGCGGCACTGTCGGTTATCTTGCCTACATCTGGGGCCAGGTTGATCCGGTTTGTGGATGGCTGCTTGCTCCTTACCTGGGTTGGCTCAGCTTTGCTACGTACCTCTGTGCAGGAAGCGGTTATCTAAACAACTGGGACTTCACAACATCTCTCAAGAAGGACTAAAAAAAAAGCCCTCTCACGGGGTGAAAATCACATTTGTTACCAAAGGACAAGAGGCAAGAGAATAGATGAGATGAACAGGTGAACCGTACGGTTCGTGTTCACTTTCATGTAATATGATACTAGCTTAATGCAGTACTCAACTCTTAGTCATGGCATTCAATCGTTCCGCGCCCATGTGACTTTCTCTCGCTGCTGAAGGTGCACTACATATAGGGCGCTACCCAGTGATCGTCTAGCTTCTTTCTCACGTTTGTCACTGTCTCTATTCTCTTACCAACAACCCCGCTCACCCCACAACTATCCCACTCAACCGCGACGTATTGATTCCGATCTCATGCCCTCACGAAGATCATAACTGTTTAAGCGGCGTGCCATACTCAACTATGGCACTCTCAAGCACAGACATGATTTAAGTAAAGTCCCGACAAGCGAGTGAAGTACGCTAACATCTTGTACTGTACATTGCCAACCAAGACCAATCGCCGCTCCTTCGCCTTCCTGGTGAACTACTGAACATGATCTACGGGTACGCACTCGGTGGTTTTCATATCATGAATGGATGCCGGTTTTATTATGCCCTTAAGTCAAGTGAGTGCTGCAGTGTCGACTGCAGAGAAGATCCAGGGGCCAGATGGCATAAAGCCCAACATCTCGCTTCGCTCACTCACGTCTGTCGGCAGAGCCTTCTTCTTCGGCACGTACGAATTTGGTGGCAATTGGTGTCAAATTTTTGTCGCCCTACCTGACCTGTTTCCCAGCGGCGAGATTCGTGATCTGCTCAGGACTATTCGCATCTGGACTGATTTTGGAAGTCTACGCCTTAATGCGAATTTTGCCGTCATTAGGATTTCTCCAGAGATACTTCGGGCAATGGAAGCCTTTGCGACTGGCTCGCAGCTACGGTGAATAGTGGTGCAGTTGTCATGGAGGATACACAAAGATTTCGAGGACATTATGGTTGCTAGTTGGAAGGTAAAATTCGAGAAGAGCGATTCATGGCAAGTGCTAAAAGCAAACAATGTTGAGCCTAAGATGATGGGCTTCTCTGGAGATACCACCTGGTTTCGATAATCGATGTCCACGGTGGCGTGCGGTTCATAGGTCGTAATTTCGGTAAGAACCAGGAGGAGTGAGTAAGACGCAGCATCTAAGTAACACCTGAACAGTCTCCAATATCAATAGGCTAATAAGAATGCTGATCTTTCTGAAAACGCTTGTGACGAAACGAAGGCTATCAAAAACTTTACTGTCTGTCTCTTGCACAAGAGTTCATCCACCAGTGTGTACTGACGGACTGTCATCTCACCACTTCACTTTCACTTTGACGCTAGGACCATCCGCTTACCCCAATTTTCTTTAGCCAACTCTTAAGCGATCGTAAACAAACCCTTAAGATTCTCGCCGTGAAGAACTCTCACCTTGAACCTCTGAACAACGGACACCCGGAATCAGGATGGACGCTCCGAGCGCGCACAAGGCTACGTAAGTTCAATCAGTTACACCCTGCTCGGCACTTATTGAAGTGATACAGCACCATCAACAACCAAGCGAACTCACCTCTCCTGCGTCTGCCCGCCGAACTGCGCAATCAGATCTACGAACACACCCTCAGTGGGCTCGTAATTCGGATTGAGATGTCTATGAACAAGGAGAACTGCGGCTTTACCACGTGCAGCACATATAGCACCATCTACGATCCTCGGCGGTACGGCCTTGGTAACCTGTCAGCTCTCTCCACAGTGTGCCGTCAGCTGCACACCGAAACCCATCTGCTGCCATTCTGCCTGAACGACTTCGGTGGCTACTCGAAGAGCTTCACTCAAGCCATTGATGGCGGCCACCTAAGCACTGAACAGGTGAACGCCATCCGAAAAGTCGACCTACTGCTCAGCATGAGCAATGTCTTCTCGTCGACACCAAGATCGCCCCTTGTAAACCTCTGTACGGTGCACCCATATTTGATGAAGCTGGCGGCTAGGTTCAGGTCAATGAAGAGCCTGAATCAAGTGGAGATCGTCTTGTTTCATCCTAAGAATTGGCTTATTCCGGAGAGCATCGTGGTCAACCTCAAAATATGGCTCACGAGTCTGCTCACCAAGGGCAACGAAGGCCGGGGTGTTTCAGTGGCCGTGCGTAACAGAGCGAATGGGGAAGGAGCGGAGATCTCGATTCGTCAGAGCAATACACATACACGGGGCTATTCTTCCCAGACTCAAATCCTTCGGTGGCCTCGATAAAGCTTTGAGTTTGGCACTCTCCACTCGACTCCGGGTCATACTACAATTCTCGACACATCGAACATGAATCTTCGATGTACAGGTTGTATTGGAGAGGGTTACGCTAGTATATCTTACAACGAAGGATGTAGGATTGAATACAGCAGTGGTCAGCATATTTGAATGAAAAGGATGTCGTCATGGCGCCAGTGTACACGTGCCCTCTCTTTCATGGGCTCCGTAGCTGGCTTAGCGTGACATCCCAACGCCGGACTATCTCCTAGAGATATATCTCCTCCACCTCCTCCTCTGCGTTCCCTCAGCTACCTCTACTTCCACCCTGATCTTCAACTAGAGTTCGATTCTACGTTGTCACTCAGGTACTCTCAACATTACCATTACCATTCAACAAACGACATCATCACTATGGACCTTCTTGGACCGTTGACGGACGCTTTGCAACACCAGAATGAAGAAGTGTGCGTACATGGACATTATTGATGACAACAAGCACAACATTAATGTAGTATTGCAGTACTCTTCGCAACCAACTCGAGTCGCCGCTCCTTCGCCTGCCTGCTGAGATCCGAAACAACATCTAAGAAAACGTCCTCGGAGGCCATGAGTTCCGTCGAAACCTTTATATCGTGGATATCTTTTCTCTAAGCAAACAGATCGACCTCGGGAAACATCGTCGCTTGCTAGCCATCACCGCAACATGTCGCCAGCTGCAGAACGAGACCGAGAAGCTTGTTTTCAAGCTTAATGCTGTGGCAGGAGACTGTATAGATGTGCGGGAATGCTTGCGGAAGAAAGGATTGAGAAGAAAGCCCTTGGCATTTGGAGTCGGAGCACGTGATATACACACCTTGCGGATCTTCATTGATGCCTGTGCTACAGTAGGCGATCGGGTCAGTCTCATTGAACTCGTCAAGAAGGTACCGAACCTGAAACAGGTCGTTGTGGTCTGGGACGAGAGGAATGGCCCCTCGCAAGACAGAGTGCGAGAGAGTGCCATTTTCTTAGAGAAGTTCAAGAAGACTTTGGTAAAGTTAGGTCGTGCGTCGCTTCGGATTGACATTGAGTTCAAATCCGAGGGCATGATCGATGCATTTTATATTCGATGGCATCTTCGACGGTAGACATCTTTAAGCACGTAGACAGTCATAAAAGACATTAAATCCACGGACTCCGTTGTCTCGAAAATCGCATTACATGAACAGGCCTTTTTAACTGTGTATCTATGATTGGAGGCTGTTAGCATTACAGCCCTAAGCGCGGTGGCGCCGCCATACCTTCCAGTCGAACGACGTGATCATCCCCGCGCTTTCACTCAGCTCTCTCCTTGCGTTATTATTATATTCTAGCTATTCGAGCGCTTAGAGACCTTGCACACTCGACTCTACTACCTCCACTGCAAAGTCGAATCAATCCTCCATCATGACAGAACTAAGTCAGCCAAAAGTTGCCGCTTCCGAGTGTAAATGTGATCGCGATGCCATGTAAGTAGCAGTCCGTAAAAAAGATAAATACCAAGACTGACAAGTCCAGCTCACAACGAAATCAACTATCATCACCTCTCCTCCGCCTACCTCCCGAACGTCGTAATTAAATCTACGAAGAACTCTTTGACGTCCATAAGTACTGCTACGAAGCTCGGTACAAGTGTAACGGGGTCCGTACACGATTCACTCAGGCCCCTGATCTGCTATCTACTGCCGGCTCTGCCGCAGAGCATTCTTACCGACTAGCCATATTGAGAACGTGTCGCCAACTAAATGAAGACACGAAGCTCTTGCACTGCAAGCTCAGCCTGTTTAAAGGCTCACCGGGAAACCTTCGACGCCTGTTAACTTTCATCCCGTTGGCTCATAGGAATGTGGTCGAGGTGGTTCAGATCGTTACGTCTTCAGACATTGCATCCGATTGGAGGGACCCGTTGCGCGAACTATTCCTGGAGCTCGTGCAGTTCAAGAGTATCAAAAAGGTAAATTTGGTTTTTCGCGAGTGGGGGCGCCCAGTGAATCCTGGTGAGATGTCGAAGACTATCGGGAACCTGAAGATCCAGCTCGAGAAGCTGAGGATGGAAATGGAGAGGACGCCGCCAGTACCGATCATCGATGCAGGTCGTCTCCATATTGGCCGGATTATTTGGACGGGTATAGCTTGGACCCATGAGATACACACTTCGTCGAGCATTATGTCGTCTCTTTCATAGAGATTATGTATCTAGTTCATGTACATCCCTATACCTAATTAGTGTGGTAAACCTGGCTATAAACCCACAAGTAAGGCTCGGTATTGTAGGTTCTCTCCAGATCACGTAATCAAATGACGTGTGAATGAATGAAACGTCGAGTAAGCTCTCTCTCCGATAAGTACTTAGGTACCTACTGCTTTTCTCCTTTGTACGCAGTTCAATCACTAACACTCTCTCCTTAACCTTCAGGATGGACAATCGAACATACTCAATTAAACCTTCGAAGCAAGTCGTCCACCTAGATGAAATGTATGTATACAAACACTACGTGATAATGCCCGGAGACTGACTTTATACAGCTCCCGTCTGAATCAGATACACTCTCCTCTCCTTCGCCTACCGGCTGAGCTCCGCAACTCGATATTCGCTTACGCGCTAGGTGCCTCAAAAATCGAGCGTTGTACCGGCTACAGCTGCCAAGTCTGCAGGAAATTAAAAATACTATCGGGATCGCCCAAATATGTCACCTGTCACTTCGAAGGCGGTCTCGGCATTTTATCAACATGCCGTCAAGTCTACGCCGAGTCTAAACTTCTACCATTCAAGTTGAACACGGTATCTTCTCGCGTGCTCCCCCTTAGTGAGCCTTCATACGACAAGTTTGCAGCCTGGCAACGCAATGCCATCACATCAGTCCAGATCCACGCCAAGATGAGCATCAAATCTGCGGCCCCAAACCTCGGTGTTGATTTCTTGCTGCAGGAGACTGGTCGCTTGAAGGGGCTTGAGCGCGTGACCTTTGTTTGGTACATCAGGAAGAAAGCTATTAATAGTAAAGCGGATTGGCCGATGCTCAGGCAAAGCATGTTGGAGAATTGCAGGGATCAGATGGCAAGATTGAATGTTGAAATTCATGTGGTGACCATCTTTCATTCGATATAGACCTTTGAGGAGAGTTGGTACTTCGAATCAACTTACAAGCGCCTTGGCTCGGATGAATTAAAACACACTATCCGAATTTCTGCGCTACTGGTAACTATTTACTCTCCCCCTAAAGATAAATACTACCGAATGACCTCTCTCTGCCTTCTGTACGCTAACCCCAAACAACTCTAAACTGTTCAACCTCTACCATCAAAGCGCTATGCCTGCTCAAACCGCTCTCGACGTAATGTAAGTTTGCCGACCCCCTACCTCTATATGACAACTCAATAACTCCCCCCAAGTGCCCTTAAGAACCAAACCACCTCCCTTCCTCCGTCTACCACCCGAAATCCGCAACCGAATCTACACCTACATTCTCAGCGGCTACACTATCTGATCCACCGAAAACCGGAACTGATATTGCAGCTCGACCTACAAGCCTGACGTACGTTGGCGACGCCCACGATTCGAAGCTTTCCACTTCTGCTACAATGTCAGGCTTCTCCTTTTCTTAAGGATAAGCCACCAGATCCACGCCGAAGCCCGCCTATTGCCATTCAGCCTTGATGTGTTTGAAGGCGAGGTAGACTATATCATGCAACAGATCCTCGAGGATCTGCGCATCGAGCAAGCTGGTACAGTCACGCGCGTGCGACTCGAGATATCCAGAGATGACTTGGTTGTCGAGGGCCCGAAGATTCGTGTCACGCAGCTGAAGTCGAATCTGCGGTTCCTGATCGGTGTTATAGGCCTCCGATGCAGCAGTCTTGTTGAACCTTCTTGGATGTCAACAAAGACATAAAAGACGCCGTGCTAGACTTCGTGGAGAAGCAGTTTGAGATTATCGGGAGGGGCGACGTCAAGATTACCGTAGATGAAGGGGGAAAGTTTTAGCGGCGACGAGGTTGGGACCGTAGACGTTTTCGCTAGGGAGCAATGTTGGCTCATCATGGAGTTAGCTATGAGGCTTGGTTCGTCGCCTCGTCATAACTCCAAGCTGCTACAACTTAGATAGCTCTCAGTGTGTATTTCTGGGAATACTGGAAGCAGCTAAGCACAACCCCTCTTTCACTCGCGCTTTTATCAATCTCCTAAGGGTACGATTGGGAACTACATATCTTCCTTTAGTACGCGAGTCTACATAATGATCTTAGCCTCTCACTCCACTTTTTGCTGCTTGAAAAGCGCAATCCGTTTTGAGAATTTAGTCCCTACTTCGATATGTCTTGGCGGATTTGCCTTCACCTTGTCTGCTCCACGTGCTCAGGGTCTCTGTTTGTAAGCAGAGTGGAGACCCATACAACCAGCTCCCACCTTCTCCTCCGTCAACCCCGCCGTCGTTACACACATCATCCCGCATAAGATCTCTGAAGATGAGAAGCACCGACGAAGCGCGCCTGCGACTTGGCACAGGCATCGATGCCATTTGGCAGACCGTCACGTAACTGTCCCATATTTTACACCTCACCAATTGCGCTCACCAGATGCAGTTCTCGCGAGAATCAAAAGGCATCGCCGCTGCTCCGACTTCCTGCTGAGCTCCGCAACAAGATCTACCAGTACGCACTCAGCGACTGGATCATCACTTTGTCATACACCAACGACGACCCATGGTACGGACAGAAGATTGTCCTCTGCACTCGCGCAGGCATGAACGACAACATCTGGTATGCAGCGACAAGCGCGATCCTCGGCCTTCGATCGACATGTCGTCAGCTCCGCGCGGAGACTGGCGTTCTTCCGTACACCTTGAATAATAGATTTTCTTGGGATGACAAGTGGAGCAGGTACGAGTTGGTCAATCCTGTGGGCAAGGAACAGCCTCGGTACCAAAAAACGGTATGTTGACACTGACTGGGCGCAAAGTGCTGTTTGTTGATGTGGTGCAGTGGAGGAAGGCGATGAATACGGAGGACTTTCACGATCTGGCGAATGCGCGGTTGAGGGGCCATGGAACGGGTAAACGCAGTCATCCCAGAACGCTAACAGATCTTGTTGCTTGGGTTGCGTGGATTTGATGGGTAACGGAGAAGGATATATCGGGATCACATGACGTGTGCAAAGTCGTAGAAAAGCTTCGTATGCCTCTAGCATACTTCCCTCGCAACGTACAATCAATCATAAGCTCTCGGCGCAAACTCAATCCCTAAATCTTTTACCGTATCCAAACAATGCCCCAGCACAACCTTTCCCCCCGTCCTCCTCCTCAACCCCTTGATCATCTGATGACTCTTGACCCATGCCGAGTGATCCCTCGCCAACCAGCCTTGGGGCACATCATTCTCAAAGTTCTCCTTGACATGATACTGATCACTTGTGAAAATCCACGTCCCGCTATTCTTCAAATTGAGCTGGAGAATACTCAACCCCGGCGTGTGACCTGGCGCATGGTGCAGATTCAAGCCCTGCGCGACCTCAAAGTACGCGCCGTGGAACGGCACCCAGTTGATGTCGAAGGTGAGGTAGTGCGGGAGATACACACCGTAGTCAGTTTTCGTGGCGACGCTGTAGAAGGCGTGTTTGAGTTCCAGCTCGTGCACATATACAGGTACACCTTTTCCCTTGAAATACTCCAGCCCACCTGCGTGATCGAGATGCAAGTGTCCGATAATGACCATCTTAACGTCATCGATACTATGCCCCGTCTTCGCTATCGCGGTGTCGAGATCCATGCTCTTGTCATAGTCGACGCGGGAGAATACGTCTTGGACTGGGGCGCCGACGAGCGCGGGATAGTCGTTGCCGCCGCCGGTTTCGTAGAGGATTAGGCCCTCGGTTGGATGCTCAATCAGGAAGGCGAGCATGGCTAGTCGGCGGCGTTTGTTCGTGGGGTTTAGGTTGGAGAGAGAGGAGGCGTTCGCGGCTGCCATGAACCAGCCTTCATCGCATTCGAGGTAGCCGAGGTTTAGCATCTTGTTATTCGTCAGGATGAGGTCTTGATGTTGGGAAGTCGAGGAGTGTTATACCCATAATTTTGTTCCCTGGGTTTGGTCAATTGGTATCCAGTTGATTGTTTGATGCTAAAGTACCTCAGGAGCTTGATTGATGAGGTCTAGTGAACTCGCCATTGTGCATCTTGCAAGTGTGAGTTACCAGCTCTCCAATCTTGGGATACCCATATGTCTATATACTCCTACAACCGTGAGGCCGTCATGACCGTCGATCATGAATATGTCTCCGCAGTGTCAGATCTGATGACTTTGTGATTGCGCCCGGATTATCATACGGCTAATGTTGGAGTAAGGAGGGGTAACGTGGCTGCGCCCCACGGCCTGGAGTGGAGAGTGGGGCGTCCATCGTGGATATGGAGGACTCCACGGTGTAATACAAGGAGTGAGATTATGCAGATGTGCGGGGAGGCAGTGAAGGCCCGAGTCGGCGCAAGCCGCACTGGGGGCGGTTGTTGTGCTTGCGTTCGATAGAAATTTACTACTTGAGGCTGGTCTTCTCACAAACGACGAATTATGTGAAAATCCAACAGGACTCCGTTTCGTGACGGTCAACATCCCTGTAGCATGTGTTCGATGTTATGGCGTCTGGCGCAGTCAATATCTAGGTGTTGTTGAATGCACGTCTAGCCGAACCAAGATGTTGGTTTTGCTACCGATCTAAAGGTGCTGACAAAGATCGGGGTCCGACATATGAGCTGCATGTACCGCAAGGTTGTGTAGAGGTTGCAAGTCTGGAGTAGTGCAAGTGGGGGCTGTGAGGCTCTGCGCCTGCAAGGGGCTGATCGGGATATCACCCGCCGCTACATATTTAGACTGTGTACATTGAACGAGGGGCCGTGGAGTCTAAGAGGTGATATCTGGGACGTCTTCGTGCTACCAACAGCACGTGCTGATAGGCTTTCTTTGTTTCTCGGTACCAAAGATGTGTTGCTACTACCACTGGCGCGATGGGAAAGGCATCATTGGAACCAGACAAAGAAAGAAGCTACCCACATCAAGGGTCGTGCAAGCTTCCCCTCAATTACTCGAAATCCATGTATTCTCCTCGAAGCCCGCTGAGATACATATGCAATAATTCAGCGCAATGGATGACTCGGCAAGGGACTACTATGACATCCCCGTACAATGGATACCGTCTTCGAACTTTGCGAATCGGCCGGCAAGCGAGATCAGCGAGATAAATCTGGACGGTCTCTGGACATTCATGTCGTCGCCTGATTCATCTGCGCCGCCGTCCGAAAACGAGGATGATCAAACTCCTACATCGCGAGAGATACCCGAATGGACGAGACGCGAGAATGACGCAACTATCCTTGCGCCACAGCCAAGATCGAGCATGTTGAGCCACAACGGAAAGGCATCAGATAGTCCTGTTATGCGAGGAAAGGCAGCTACTGCTCCAGCGGGGGGATTCAACACCCCTAATTACGCACCACAGCCGCCGAGACGTGCAGTCAGCGCAAGGCTGGGTCCGTCAAGAACGATCAGAGGCAGGAAGCCGCAGCGCGAGGATCTGGAAGTCGACCCATTGACTGTTGTTAAGACACCGCTTCAAGCACATCTGGGACCAGATAAGCCCTTGCCATCACTTCCAGTTATTGTAGCTCCGGTCGACAGTGATCCCTGGGGTAACGCAAAGGTGCCAGGTTCATTCTCTCAGAGGGTGCGCGTCAAGAAAACGTTGGACGGCAAGAATGTGGAAAGGCTGAACACGGATATTGTAGACTTCGAGTCACGGGGACTACTCAGCTCTCCAAGGTCGATGATGAACACGCCTCGGGAACTGTATGCGATCCCAGAGAAGCGCGCCACTCTTGAAGAGCCCTCAAGTCCAATCAGCCCTCATGCGAAGGATGCGAGGAGATCCATACTGTCCAGCCTTTCGGGCAAGGGGCTAGCTTTGCATTTGAAGAAGCCAAGTCAATATTGGCAACATAATGATGCCTTGAAGCTGTATCCCGAGGGCTGGAAGGCAACCTACTTACCTGGAACGATCTGCTTGGAGAAGCATCCTGCGCAGCTTCGAAAAGACTCTGTTGCGTCTTTGGACCCGTTTGCCAAGGAAGTAGAACCCCGTGTCAGGCGGCATTCTGATCTGATAGTGCTCGACAGCATAACAGCCTTCTTTGATGATCTAGGTGTCTTGGAGGACGCGACAGAGGTTTGTTTGGACATGTTCTGGCGCGATGTAACTCAAGCGCCATACCACGTTGCAAACACTAGGGCATCGAGCATCGTCAGTGTCGAGGAGCCTGCGCTAAAGAGTCTGGAGAGCCTACAAAGTGCTCCAAATGCACTGAGTCTGCGCAGGTCAAGGTTTTCCTTCTCCTCGGCATCGTCCTCCATGTCCGTACCACGTAATGGCGCACCAATGCGACAACGGGATAGACTCAAAAGGCTGTTTTCTCCTGCCTTTCCTGGCGCAGCGTTTCTGAGAACGCCCGCGGCGCCTAAAGAGCAGGACAGCAAATCGGACATGGGCTCCACGGGCGACGCTACATCCGTATACTCAGCACCATTAGCCCAGCGGCGGGACAGATAGAAGCTTGACAGAACTTTGTAAAACTGCTGAGCTCGAGTGTCTCAGGTGACCGTGCTGTGATATGACAGCCAAGAAGGTTGTTGGTGTTGGTGGTCCACCTGTGTTCGTAAGATGATGTTGTTTTTCCTACCAGCATACCCCGGGCGTATGACGTCCGCGGAGACGATGAGTTGGAGCGTAGCCAGGGCCTGAAATCTCGTAACGACAAAGATAGTTTGAGCAGATGAAAAGAAAGTTGAAAGTAATGAACGCAATGATCAACACCGAACACAAGTTTGGCGCACTGTTACAGGCCGTTTTGTCGACGCGTGGCGTCCCAAGAGGGCAATCTGAAATGCCATGCCAGTGTTTGATGCGAGCACAATGGAGCAGGCTGTCTGGACTGCGCCATCCGTCAGATACGTCAGGCTGAGGGGAGGGCGTCGTGCACCGCCGTCCCCAGTGTGCCCTGGTAGAAGGCATGGTTGGATGACGATGTTTCGCCTGTGTGTGTGCGTGCGTGCGTGTGTGCGTGTGTGCGGCGCGACAGCGTTGGCGGCACGCACGATCGACAAAGGCTGGAAGTCCACGCGTCTGCCGCTGACAGCAAATGATGCCGGATATGATGAGTTGCAGAAAAGTAGTTGCCCTCCCGGTGGTTGATAGGCAGATCCTAGTGGAAGTGGCCAGGGTCGGACTATCGTCTCCCGGAAATGAAAAGTGAGGCAGCAAATGACACCTGGGCTTTGCACACACCACCCAATGACACGTCGCTTGGCCGGCGTGCGATCATCAGCTGGGTTGCCCTTCTTGCGCTTGGCCTGGTCCTTCTTCCCGCGCTTTCAATCGTCAGTCCTGCCGATTTGAGCCAGCGCATCGTCCACGTCCCCCAGATGCCCCACAGCTCAGGTTGTGCTAAAAAGCTCGTCATTCCCACTCGGCGTCCCAGACCTTTTGATCGCCCTGTCATTCCTCACTACCCCATTTGTGCCTCAGCTATCTTCACAACCACCATCCACCTCATTGTCGAGCAATTCTACACAGACAGACGTATTGTTGATTATCGTGCTGATCACCGTCATCGCGCAGCGTACTCTTACAACAACACCACACAGTATGGCCTCGACCATGGACAATACGCAGTACCTCTTTCAACAGCTCGAGCAGACCAAACAGAATTTCTGGAATAGTCATGCACATCTTTCCGAGAACGAGCGCCAGGAACTCTGGTCACAGGCCACCGCTCTGCCGCCCAACAACGCCTTCGGCAGCTCAAATGCATCGACAGCCCAGCAAACACCACGCTCGATGCCGTCAACGTCAAACTTGACACACCTCCCAGTATGGATACCATTTTGGTGCTCGCTTGCCATTCTAACACCCTCTAGACAATGGACTACGGATACTCGACACCCCGCATGAGCCCTTCAATATCTACTGCCACTGACGCAAACGGCCTCGAGCGGTCAATGTCTGACTGGCAATCAATGTCTCGCGAGTCCAACGACTACACCTTCTACTCTGATGCATCGATGCGCCAACAACAAGCCCTCCAATCCATTCCAGAGCACGCTGGATACACCAACCAGAGCTTGACTGAGTGGAGTCCTCGCGACTACGTCAGCAATTGCATCGAGCCAGAGAGCTCCTTCCCCCTCTCCTCCTCATTCCCCCAACATTCACAACAATTGCAAGTACTAACTCCCTCTTTGCAGTGGGGTTCTTCTTCGGAAGGCTCTACCACGCCAAACACTCCGTCAACTGCTCTGATGACGCCGATTACTCATGCGAGTAATTCAATGAGTCGCCAGAGCAGTTGCAATTCGAGTTTCCTTGGTGATACTTCCATGTTGCGCATTCAGTCTGATTCTTCATGTATGCTGCCCATCCTCCCAGAGGATGGGGTTTCCTTATTTCCTTTCGATGTCGAGTCGAAACCTGTCACCGATGTTAATGCTTCTTTTTTCCCTTCTTTCGGTGGTTCCGCCACCGAAGCTTTCCTTCCTTCTACTCAGTCTGCTTCCCCTGCAAGTGCTCCTCGGGCATTTGCTTCTTCGGAGAACACGCCGTACCTGGGGGAGGATATGTCGAGGTCGGCTTCAACAAGTTCCAGCGAGGGTAACGTCAGCGACGGCTCAATGCCATCGTCGAATTACTCTCGCCAGTCGCGTCGCGACCGCGACATTGCGCTCGCTGCGACTCGCACGATTGCCCCCAAGGCTATCGAACGCGACTACCAGACTGAGTCTGCGTCATCAAATGCTCAGATGGCAAGGATAAAGTCTGCGGACGGATCGTCCAAAACTGTTGGTGTCCTCACTAAAACACCCTATGTGCGCCCTCAGCATCCCAAGATTCACTGCCCGCATTGCCCTGAAAAGCCTTGCTTTCGTGGCACGCATGAGCTTGATCGCCACATTGCGCGTGCTCATGCCTCAAGGAGAAAGGGGTACATCTGCGTCGACTACTCAGCTGACAAGAAGTTCCTTGCCAACTGCAAGCACTGCCGTAACAAAAAGGTATACGGTGCATACTACAACGCTGCCGCTCACCTGCGTCGTGCGCACTTCCACCCTCGCAAGCGGGGCAGGAAGGGCAAGAACGACGAGAAGCGTGGCGGTATTGGTGGTGGAGACCACCCTGCCATGGACTACCTCAAGCAGCACTGGATCAAAGAGGTGGAGGTCGACAACAACACGTGCTCATCGCCCGGCAGCGCTTCCGACGATGCTGCTGACGCCAACGACAACTCCTACGAGCAGAACTTCGACATCAACGCCTCTGCGCCGTTTCCATCTCAGCCGCCCATGCCCACGTCAATGACCTCTCAGGTACAGCTTGACCCTAGCCAGTTCATCGACGGCTACGGTCTGAGTATGAATGCGAGTGAGACTATCATGTACGACGCCAACACGTACGACAACAACACCTTCGTCGCCTACGACCCCAACGTCGCCGCGACGACCGACATGAGTAACTTTCAATTCGACGCATACATGTGAACGCATGTATGCCCTTCTTTTTCTTCTTAATGTATATAACGATGGCTTGGATCATTTGCGCTCGTATTGACCACTAGTCCCGCTCCCATGGAGAGGATTGAGGTAGGCCTGCGACGCAGCTTTGGAGATTCACGATGATAATGTTCTTGTCACCTGTTGCGGAGAGTGTACGAGTTTTTTTTTCTTATCGTACACGTTTCATGTCTCTTTTTCAGCGCCGTTATTATTACCAACGCTGTACGTCGTGCAATGTCCAGCTACATAGTTCTGGCGATATGCCTAAACAGTAACACATTATTCACTTGTTCCCCTGCATGATTGTGATGTTGTCTCATTTTCTGAGTGCGGTTTGTTTGCGTCGACCGTATTAGCTCTGTTTCCTATCCTGCATGTCTCTCGCACAACATGACACCCTCCCACTAAACACTCTCAGTTTATCCAAACACTTCTCCACAGAAACCCAAACACATCTCTTTTTGTCCTTTCGCACGTTCGTCTCTTCCGCCCTCCCCTTTCAACCACCATGCGCAATGCCATTGTCTCAGTCGGTGTCTTTCAAATCCGCGACACATTGTGCATACTTAACCACACATGCCGAAGACACTCTCATCGTCAATACATCCAGCACGCCCGTCCCATCCACTCGGACATCCAACTGCAGACATACACCTGCAAAACATCCAAGCCACTCCAAATCCAACCACATCCATACAAACCACCATGTCCCGAACATACTTCTTCGCACCCTTTAAACCCTTCACCCTCGCCCTACCCGCCTCCACACCCGCCTCCCCCCTGTCACCCCTCGACCCCATCCCTTACATCCCAACCTACGAGCGAGTCAATAAAGGCACCAAGTTCGACGTGCGCGCCACATACCCCCAAAACCACATGCTCTCGCGCCCAGTCGAAAAGACCTTCGTCCCGCCAAATGTCCTGGGTCAGCGGCATCACTGGTATCCACAGACGCCGGGCGAGGACAAGCTGGAGCCTCCGGTATTCACGCCAGAGCCAGCCGTGCCGATGTGCGCGTGCTGCACGCCTGAAGAGTCCAAAGCATTACTGGGACAGTGCGTGGAGAGGGTCAGGGGGCTGGTAGAGGTGCAGGTGTGTATGTGGGTAGCGGGGTATTGGATTTTCCAGGGGGGAGTGTGGATTTGGGGGGTAATATGCCAGGTGGTAGAGATCTAAAGTGTATATATTTATTTGTGTATGAAAAAAAAAAAAAAAAAAACTCGACAAGACGAACACATTTATCCCGATCCACTGTTGGGATAGTTACCCTTGCCTACAGGATTCGCCGGCCCTCCTTGTTGTCCAGCTGCGCCGCCGGCTTCGAAGTTGTCTTGTCGCTCTTGCTTGATGGCGTTGCGGGCGTCGGCTTGTTCTGCCTTTTTCCTGCTCGGTGTATTAGCAATCGCTCATTCTCATCATCAGCCTGAAGCAAGATCTTACCTGTCCAGGTCCGACGCCAAATCAGGCTCAGCACCACCTCCTCCCTGACCCTTTCCACCCTTTGCTACTGCAGCAGCGACCTTGCCTTCTCCCGGTGCGGCCATTTGTTCGCCGTCTAGCTCCTTGTGTCTGCCAACATCCTCCTCGGTCAAGCCCTGGGCTTCTTCGCCTGGTGGCGCGCCGTGTCGGCCGCCTCCAGGTGCCTTTGCGTTCTCTAGGCCTTGCGCGTCGGTTGCTTGCTTGGTGGGGATGCGCTGGTCGACACTGGCGCTGTTGTCGGCGGCGTTGAAGGAAGCTTGAGCGCGTTCGGCTGGGTTCTGCTCGACTGGGTTTCCGGGTGTGGTGTACGCCTGGTTGAGCGTGGGCTGCGACGGGCCCTTGGGATCGAGGCCAGACATAGTTGTAAGGTGTTTGGAATGTGGTGTTTGGTGAGTATCTTATCTGACTTTGTTTGTGAAGATGGCAGAGGAATTGGTCAGTGTAGAATTCGAAAGATGTATAGTATTGGGTTTACTGTGAGACTGAGCGAGTGCGGCGCGCGCTTTGGTATGCTTTTTGGAGCTTTCTATTGATGACGTAGGCGGGGACACACAGTCGCCCCACTACTGTCCATTCCTTTCGTCTGTCATGTGAGTACGTGATGACGGACTTTAACCGTGTCTCGTTTCTTATCTTTCACATCAGCATTACCGAAAGCGTGGAGACGTTAGAAGCCATCGGTCTGGATTCCATGTAGCTACGACCAGGGCGCTGGCGAGCTAGTCTCACACTTTGAGATGACGCGAACTTATCGAGAAAGCATGGCGAAGATGTACGCATGTTTAGCGCATTGTACGTGGCGCATACAAATCCGATCGAATTGATATATGTGGCCTTGTGCATAAAGGCCGATCGACTGCATGCAACCTGGTGATGCCGTGCATCAGTACTGAAACCGCAAAGCTTTCTGCTCGACTTTGCCGACTTGCCTCCCCAAAGACAATGTACTCTGCCTGCCTTTCCAGTCGGCTCGTGGTATAACGCCTGCAAATAATGTGACCCCAAACGCCGTCGCGATGCACTTCTCAAATCAAGGGTATTATGCTGTATCCATCTCCACGTCTTCAGATGGCTCACGGGTTACCACACGGCTCGTGGCTGTACTCGCATCGTGTTTCGCTTCTGCTGCCTTTGCAGCCCGCTCTCGAGTTCTCCGACACCATTCTTCTATCGACTCTGCGCCGCCTCCCTCGATCTTGATAGTCTTTGGCTCGGATGGGACGCCCAGAACAGTTCCCTGAAATCGCGACTCGACTCCAGTCTTGCTGTGCTTCTTCATGAGTGCTGAGAATGATGTTAGTTCTGGTGCTCTCTCAGCAAATAGTGCAAGGCATACTGTTCAGGTAATCCTCCATCTCCAGCTGATCGAGCTGATCAATCGGGTTCGTGGCCACCGATTTGAGGGTGCCCGCTATCCGCATGATCTCTTTGTTTTGATCACCCTTGACCCAGTCGATAAATTCCCTTACGTCGGCTGTGTCCTCGGCGTCGCGTCGCTGTTCCTCCATGGCGCGTGCACCCGTCTCTTCGTTGTAGAAGTCGAGAGGTTTGCGCAGAATCTGCTTCCATTCCTCCTCTCCTGCCGTCATAGTAGGCACCAGCAGCGCGCAGTCTTGCATGGCCATGCGCACATCTGTGATGTTTGGTGTGGAGTCGTTGTGGTTGGAGAATGCATTGTAGGCTGTGCGCTCTGCAAGCAGGGAGAGGTAGCGTGCCGTGAGGTCTACGACGGTGTCGACAGCCGAAGGTTTGCCATAGTGGAAGCCGGACGCGCGCAGGATGTGGAGTACGGCGGGCCGGAGCAGGTTGAGGAACAAGTCGTCCGAGGACATTCTGGCGCAGTCGCTGTGAAATGCCTGTTGGGCTTGTCCGGGTAGAGTCGCGCGATTATGGTGGAGGCAGACAGGGCATTGTGGTGCTCGCCGAGTCCTGATGCTGGATGCGGAGAAGGAAGTGACAGCTCAAGCTTTGGCCCTTGATCTTTCACCCATGCACCGCGCCAAGACCGGGCTAGCTCATAGCCCCCGGTCGCGACATCATTCACGCCAGCAGTCCACACCCGCGCAACCTCACCTATGCGGCGCCTGTAGGCGCGAGTCACCTCACCCAAACCACCCCCCCCCCAAAGTAAAGGCAGCGAGTCACCGCGATGAAGATCAAACTCAAGAACCCTGCCGCGCCCGCGGGCGACGCACCAGCACCAGCACCACCGGCGTCCGCACCTGTAGCCCAAGAAGAAGCTGGGACCGCTGCGCCCGCAAAGAAACTCAAGCTCAACATCAAAACCGCGGCTCCTGCAGCTCCTGCAGATAACACCGAAGACGGCGACGCCCCAAAGACGAAGCGCAAGTACACAAAGAAACAGAAGCTCGACACGAGGGGGTAACCCCATACCGCCAGGCAAGCCGGGCCCCAAGAAGCGAGCTCGTGAGGACGGAGACGACGTGGACTCACCTGCCGCCAAGCGCAAGCCGAAGCCGACGGCAAAGAGCCTAGCCATGGGCAATGATAGCAGCGATGAGGACGACCTCATGGCCGAGCCGCCCGCCCCCGCGAGGCCACCAATCCAGTCCGCGCCAAAGGGGAAAATAAAGCTTACGATCAAGCCAAAGGCAGGCGGCCCTGCCGCGCCCCCAAGGACAGCGACGATGCTGAAAGTCAAAGGAGCTGGAAAGGCACCAGTGCGGCCATATGGTGTAGGCTACGACAGCGAGGCAGACGAGGCCGAAGTGGATCCGGCGATAGAGTCTCAGTTCATACTGCGCATGCAGCCAGGGCCAGACTGCGATCTTCTGCGCAAGTCTATCGAGGAGAAGACGATCGGCAAGAGCTTGTCGCAAGGCGGACCCGGAGTCTACTTCCGCTTCTTCGACAAGGAGGGACGCCGTGCCATGGTCACCATCCAGGGTCACAGTTATGCTGCATCCATGGTCGAGCTCCCTACCGTCATTGAGACCATGAAGAGCTGGAACAAGAAGGACTGGGTCAAGACTGCTGATGTCTGTCAGATGCTGTTGGTACTAGGCAGAGTTTCTAGTGAAGACGAAGCCAAAAAGTTCCCACGCCCCTCATTCATCGAGCCAGATTCCCATAGATATCCACATGGCATCACCCCACCTATGCGATGGGCCCGCAAACTGCGGTTCCGACCGCGCAAATCCTATCTCGACGTTGAGCGTGCGGAAGCACAGATGAATCGACTTCTCCTTGAAGACGAGAATGCCGAGTCGACAAAGTACGAGCTGGTGGATAGTGACCATGAGACTTCCGAAGAGGAGACCGACTCAGAAGATGAAGGAGAGGACGAAGAGATGGCAGATACACAACAGGTAGAGCAGACGCCCATTGACGAGATTGATGGGGATGATCTGGAGGCAATGCTGCAGGAGGGCCTCATGGAAGACGAGAACATTGAGATACAAGGCGACTCACAGGTCATCAACTCTCTGCTGGGCAGCGAAACTCCAGGTGCAGAGCCCGCGACACCTGCGACAGCCCACGACGTCGCTCTGCATGCACTCAAGAATGGCCTCACGTTGGAGACGGAAACCGCAGCTTCCACCCCTGCTGCAGCGACCTCTGCGGATGATGACGACGACGATGATGACGACTCGGACGATGGAGACGACGTCGACGATGCGGCAGTCCAGGAGGAGCAGCGGAAAGAACAGCTGCGCGCTGAAATTGCAGAACTGGATAAGGCCATTCAAGCAAATATGGAAGCCCGCGACAGACAGACGAACCAGATTTTCAAGAAGCGCATGCAGACCAACATCGATAAGCAAAAGGCCGACCGCGAGATTAAACGCAAGCAGCTGGACGAGGATGTGGACGAGTAGTTTGCTCTTTTGGTGGAGAAATCAAGCGCATGAAGAGACAGCCGCTTTGGTTGCTCTGTATTACTAGTACTATAATTGCATTGCGTCGGCGTCTAGGATACAGGCATGATGTATGGCGCACCGTGGGCACGAAAGACAGGCACAGTCTCGTAAGCAAAGCTCAATGCCATGGAGTTTGAATGTCAAGAACACATCTGAATCATGATATCTCACAACAGACTTTTCAGATTGCTCGTGTGACCATGTCTTGCTCCATGCCCCATTAGTGTCCTCTAGTCTTGAAATACTCAGCAGAAGTAAAGTTGACATCGATCCTAACTTCATTCAAATTGCCAAGACAAATCGGTCACGTTACGTGATTACTAAGTCTTAGCGCGGTTCCAGCTCGGTGCCCCACCCTTGTGAGGTTGCGGCAGGCGGCTTCTCTTGTCCTCTTTGTTCCGTCGCGAATCGCAGCCGCCAGTGTTTGCGCTTCAACAACCAAACAGTACTAACATAAAAAATTAGGCGATTGACTATAGGCATCCTTTCAAGGACAGTCCGCGAAGATGAAACCACCAGGAGCGCCCCCGCACTCCCTCGCCGACATTCTAAAGATGACCGACCCCGAAGAGCGCTTGCGAGCCCGCGCGGAACTACTGAGTATGTGCAAGAGGAGGTTTGATTAGATGTACCAGAAGAATTGACGAGGTGACTCAGGCTACATTGCGCGCGTGAAGAAAGAGAGAGGAGAGCCTGCCAGTGAACCTCACGTACCCAACGGATATACCAGCTATGGTCCACGAGCCCCACCTATCGCACCTTCTGGCACCCACATAGGACATGGATACAGAGGAGGCTATGGTCGCGGCAGAGGACGCGGAGGGCGCGCTGCTTACCATCCGTACCAACGACCGCAACAGTTCCGAAATAAGTCTGTCACCTTCAATAAGCAAGATCTGGCCGGAGATGCACCTGAGAGCGAGAAGGCAGCACCGCTTACCACGGACGGTACCTACATAAACCACGGCCCTCACCAGCACACCGAACCCCAGACCCCATGTCCGCAGTTCACCATGACAGGTACAGAAAGAGACAGCGAACAGGATCCACTTTAGCCACTGCATGCGTCTAACTTATGAGCAGGTATCTGCAGCCGTCATGGATGTCGCTATCTTCACGATCCGGAGAAGCAAGCTATCTGCAAGCCTTGGCTGTTTAAGGGCGAATGCCCGAAGGGTGATGCTTGTCTTCTTTCACACTCCCCCACACCCCACAACACGCCGATGTGTAAGCACTTCCAGGACGGCCGTTGCAACAAGGACGACTGCCGATTCTCCCACGTTCGGATCAGCCCAGCGGCTCCGAATTGCGAGGCATTCGGGCTTGTGGGATATTGTGAGAAGGGTGCAGACTGCTCTGAGCTTCATGCGCACGAGTGTCCACACTTTTCAAACACGGGTAGCTGCCGGTATGGTGACAAGTGTCGACTAGGCCATGTACATCGCGCGTCTCGCATGCGCAAAGCTACTCGCAAGTCTCCAGACGGATTGTCTTCTCCAGAGGGCAGTTCCAGGCAGAACTCGAATGATGCTGATGCTGAAACTTGGACTCCCGGCGCCACTCCGGATCCCCATCAGTTCACGCAGCAGTACGACTATGTCTCCCTCGATGCTGACGATTGAGCAAGTTGCCTACAGGAATGCTGTAGGTCTTCCTTCCTCGGCCCGTTCCCCATTCAAGCCTAATCTCCTTCTGCTCTCAAGCTCCCCTATTCCTGCATATCGTCTGAACGGTAGGTCGGTTGTTCGTTTTGCAGTCTTCTCATGGCTGTTTCATGGTCGTGGAGTTTGGGAGAACGTGGCGCATATTGGGTCTTTCGATGATACCCTGCTGGCATTGAATCGCCGAGCTTCTTCTTGCGATTGTCTTCAGCACATTTGGTAGCATATTGCTGCTTGGTGTGATCATGTTCAATGCGGACAGACGCACGAGTTTATATCAGAAAAGCGTATAATCAGCAAAATCAATGCAAAGATTGAATGAATGAAGTCACTCCAAATGATCGTGATCTGTGCATGACGTCTGTTGTCCAATTCTCCGTTCTATACATATCCTACTCGTACCACAAGCGGGCTTTGACCAGTGGAGGCGTCGTTTGGAGGCTGAGGCTGCGGCTGTGCTAGCTCCTTGTCATACCCTCAACCTTGCCGTTGCATTTGATGCATTGCGGCCGCCAACCTATTCGTGACGATGCGTCCTGCTGCTCTCGCTGATGCTTTGCGCAAATATAAGACAACGCTCATGATCCAATAGTGCAATTAACTGCACAAACGGTTGGCTCTACGTGAAGTTGTTGTGCCCTTCCACCAGCCGCGCACCCCTTGCGGCCCAATCGACGCGCAAGCTCAATTGAACAACACCATGACGCTCAAAGACTTGCTGAAGAAGAAGGACAAGATCAAGGACGAGGGCGCCGCGGCTCCACCCCGCACAGGGCCAACGCTATCCGCAGACGTCCCAGAATTCCAATTCTTTCGTACTACCACGTCCACGCGCGAGACTATTGAACCCCCCAGCTTCCCCGGCGACCCCACCCGCGAAGCACCAGCTCTCCTATCACCCACACGCAGCGCCTTTGGGAGGTTCCGAAGTCGAAGTAATGCAGCCTCTCAGAACCCACATAATGGCACAGAGGGAGTAGCGAAAGGGTTGGAACGGTTGCATTTTGGGCGGACGCGCTCGAGCAGCTCTGCGAATGTGCCCGAAAACCTGCCAGAAGTTGGGGGAGATGGAGTCGCAAGAACAGAAGACGAAGAGGCGAAATGGGAGAAGAGGGCCACGGTGCTCGTAACGGAGGGTGCGCTCGCAGGTGGCGCAAGTGGCCCAGCGTCACCGAGAATCGAAGTCACAAATCCAATGTCTCCAGGAGCGCCAAAGGGCAGGAGTAGGAGCGCCAGTATTGCTGCGCCGGAAGACGAAGAGAATATCCAGGAAGCTATACGGCTGCATGAGAAGGGCAATCTCGAGGCGTCGACTGCGCTGTTCGGTCGTCTGGCCGACCCAAGCACTCACAACAATGCACTTGCACAAGTTCTCTACGGCCTTGCATTGAGGTGAGATACCCTATACTTGCGATCGATCTACGAGATGATGATCAACACCCAAATGTTACCCCGAAATAGTACCTAATGCGCTGGCTGACCTAATACAGACATGCCTGGGGCATCGAGGCAAACCCAGAACAAGCCGTGCATTTCCTAAGCATGGCTGCCTCCAACAGTGCCGAAGTTGAGAAGCTCGCACTCGGCGCCGGCATGAAGAAGGGCGGTTCAGCAAAAGGCGAGCTTGTGCTGGCAATGTATGAGCTGGCCAACTGCTTCCGCAACGGCTGGGGTATCAAGAAAGATCCCGCAGCCGCGAAGCAGTACTACGAAACTGCTGCCAACTTGGGCGATACTGACGCCATGAACGAAGTTGCATGGTGCTATACGGAAGGCTTTGGAACCAAGAAAGACAAGGTACGTCTTTGCTCCGCCTGCGTTGTCGTTGTTGCTGTACGCCCTCCTCCGCTTTCGAGTCTACATACATGGAGTACACCGGTCCATGTATGGTGGCAGTCCAGTCGTCTAGATGTTCATGCGACACTCTACGCACACGGCCAGGCCTGCATGGCCCTCGCTTTCGCTTCGATCGCGAGCAGCATCATGCGGGTGGCTTGCGTGAGACATCGAGACCGTTCCCCATGTTCTCTTCAGCCTCATTGTTTGGGCAGCAATATCGATAAATGCGCAGGTTCGGCTGATGCGGGAGAGCGGTAATGTCGCTAACAAGGCTTCGCAGTTCAAAGCGGCGCAGTTCTTACGCCTGGCTGAGTCGAAGGGCAACAAGACTTTAGGCAATACATGGTAAGTCAAACCGCTTTCATTGTCTATCTTCGGATCTATGGTCCAGTGGCGCCCGGTGCCATAACTCGATCTGGGAATGCTCGTCCTCGGGGAAGGAGTGCGCACATGCACTTCCCTGAGCCTCCCTTCACGCACCACGCACGCTATCCGCGCCATGCACGCATTCCCTTCACGGCCGACAACACCACCTTAACCACCATCACGGCCTCGCATCACAGGCGTCCGTAAACAAATGATGCAACTTTATCCGCACTAGCCAACCAGTTTCAACGCGCATGCGCCAAGATGCATCGATTGGCTCCCGGTGCACCCTTTCGCACTTAGCTCGACTGCGGGCTCTGGCGAGGGCCGCAGCAGAACCTGTCACGGTTTCCGCTTTCCGCACCCCACCCACATCGTCCCAAGTCGCTTTGGGACCAGGCCATTGTCAGGCGGACCCGCCGCAGTGGTTCGTTGATGGATGCGTTATACACGTGGCGCGCTGTTGTTCGACGGGGCGAGGGGTGTGTGTGCTTGTACCGATGACAGGCGAAAGAGACTGCCAGTGTGTGTGGCTCGCTGAGCGAAGAGACATGACGGCTACCGCGACAACATCTATTGCTGTCCTCCGTACCCAGCCGAGTTTGTCACAAATCAGCCCGCTTCGGACGCTCTATCTTCCCGGATGATACAGACACATAGTGCTGTTGTTATACCGAGCACGTGCTGACTACTCTGCCACTATAGGATCTGGAAGGACAAATACAATCCCAAATAGAACCATAGCGGGATATGTGCCTGGATAGGGCCAAACGCCCGCTCCGCCGTCTTGTTTGGGTAAAAGGTGATTGGGGGGGGGGGGGGGGGTGCTGGTCATCGCCAAAGGTCGTGTGCACCACACTCGCATGATCCCAAGACGGGAAGGAAATATCATCTAGTTAGTTTGCCTCTTGCAACTAAATACCCTGTGTACGATAAATTTCGGGCAAATCGAGATCTGGGGGTCTAGAGCCTCAGCTTTACGCCTCCTTGTCTTGGTTTTCCCGATGAGTGCAAATCGTCATCGCGTTCGAATCTTGCTTGGACTGCTTGCAACTCTCGGGCTACTGGTGACATTCTCTAGCCACGGAGCAGCGCGAATCTGCCCGTCCGCGCTCTCACATCCCCCCTCCAAAGCGTTCCTTAAGTCGTACAATAACGACGTGCCACAGACACCTACCTGCCTATCTGTCTGCACTCCACACCCCGTCCGCGTTTACCACATCATCTGCACCCTACTCTACCCTACATACTCCTACAACCCCACCGCAAATCCGGCATTCTCACCCGTCGTCAAGTCATCTCACACACAATGTACGTATACGACCGAAGTAATCCCCTCCCCCCATCAAATCGGACGCGTGCCCACGCAAGCGACTTATCACAAACCCACCCACTCAGCAGCGCGCAAAAACCCCGATTTCCACGCACTTTAAGTGACAAAATGACTCGCGCCTTGCGGTGAATGTGCATGAGTAGACTGCAGCATCGTTGTTTCACCATCGCCAATGTCCCCGTCTATTTCTCGTCCGGGCGGGTTCCAAGTTTCTGGGACTGGCGTGTGTATGTGTGTGGTCATGACGACGACAACCAAGTGTGTGTGTGTGTGCGTGTGTGGATAAGCCACCATTTTTCCTTCCCACTCACCGCCATTGCTTAGACAAAGTCCGAGTAGCTTGTGCGCGCCTGAAAGGGAACTAACCGCTTGATTTTTTCTTTTTCTTTTGGCAAGGAAGGGAAAAACCTTAATTACGCCCCCTACTACATGCGTGGAGTAGATCTTGAAAGCAAGCTTTTTTTTTTGTCTTTTCTGGGACATACGGCTGCAGTTGAAGGTAGGGTATGGGGTACATGGGATCTAGCGCTGCACGACGGCGGCGTGGGGATGTTGCAGTGTGTCGACTCGAGGAGGGGAATGCGAGGTACGCGCGGGACAATAATCGTGGGCGGTGCAGATCCTGCGAGATGCGCGAGGGCTGGAGAGTGGCGAAGCTGTTCAATCAAGCAAGCCAATACCCAATACATGCCGGGGAGGAGCTGAGCGCAGCGAGTGCTAGCGAGTAGGAGGAGAAAGCGACGTAAGCGCTGATGATTAAATGGGTTATGTTCTGCGCCAATGAAGGCCTAGGTGGGCTACGATATAGGTCTCTTGTGCTTTCCCAACAATAGTGACAACAACAAAGAATAGCCTGCCTTATCGCAAGGGAAAACAACGTGGTCATTGTTTGTCCAGCTGCGGGGTATTATTCGGGGGAATCTCGTGAAAGGAAAAAGAGTCGATTAGAATCGAGGGGGGTCGTAAGATGGAACAATCATCTCTTTAATAAAAAACCATGTTTCCAACTTCTCAGCATCATCATCGTCATCATCCTCCTGCAATCTTCATCCAGTGCCCTGGGTTTGAAGTCCAATCGAGTCATTCTCGTAGCCAATTCATTTACAAAATTGTCGTAGCCAGATACATAATCCAATCTCGTGAAGCGTAAAGTGAAAAACAAAAGAGATCCAACGCTCGCTACGCTAAATGGGGGAAAAACAACAAAACAGATGGGGGGCAACTACATGTGCTCGCTCGCTAAATAAGAAACAAAAGGTGTGAACCAGATAAGAATAGTCATCTGAAACATATGCCATGAGTCGTGAACAACGACCACGACGTGAAGAAGCAAAGAATCCAGCCGCCATATATGCTAAGCGATGTAGGTACTATGACCCAAGATCGACGTTGCCGTCCCAGATGTTGTAGAAGATGGCCAGGCTGTGTGAGCCATGGCGATGAAGGAAATGGTGGTGGATGCGATGCTCGTCGTGAGCGTGCAAAGGAAAACGCAGGAAGAACGAGTTCCAACCCATGATGCAGATTCTCCCTAAAGGGGCCCCAATCATGGGGTAAGAAGTGAAGCGCTATGCTGATAAACGACTAATGCAACTTAGGAGACGGCGGGTTGTCGACATAGGAAAGGTTTGTGGTGCGTGTGGTTTGTTTAGCTGATAGGCTCAGCCTTGGGGCCATCGGCGGTGGTGGGTCGTGACATGGCGGCAGACTCCTCGACGATACGCTTGAACTCGTGAACAACTTCGGGAGCGATCTTGTCCCAAAGCAGACTTCGTGTGTAGATCTCGGCAGCTGAGTCGCCCTTGTTCTGCTCACGCATGGCAGCCAACGTCTCCGCAAGGTTGCGGCGATGCGAAGGTTGGGGGTGAGCCAGGGGAAAGCGGGTCGCTCATATCGTCACTGGTGAGACTGTAGCGGCCGCGAGTGAAGTCCAAAGATGTCATGCTGTTGTACTGCGCAGGTGTGATGGAGAAGAGCTGCTCAGCCTCCTGGTCCTTTGTGGTTCCAGCGAGGTGAGAGTGCAGTTGGTCGAGGTGAGAGCCAGAGATGCCAGCGAGTTCAGAGCCAGAGAGAGTCGTCTTGGGCCAAGCGACACCGGATGGGCCGGGCTCGAAGGCGGAGACGGTGTTGGCAACCAGGTTCTGCTCAGCCAGGGTGGTCGAGACACCAGCATCCTTGAACGAGTGCTAGTCGAGCACGGTGGCCGAGGCAGCGCGGACCTCATCAGGCATACGAGGGATCGGGGGCGCAGCGTTGCCAGACTTGCTAGCGACGAAGGCGCCGCAAAGCAGCAGCATCAGCAGTAGACCAGAAGCGACTGGCTTGTCCTCGTCCTTGGAGCGAGGGACAACAGCGAGGTTCTGGTCGTTGCTCTGTGGCGTCTGCTCGTCGGAGGCGAAGTCGTTGACGAAGATGTAGTTGTCCCAGTCACTGCTGCCCATGTTGAAGGTTGTCCATCTCCGAGGCGAAGTCGGTGAAGGTGGTGCTGGGCGCGATGCCCATACCGTTGCCAGAAGCATTCTCAAGACGCTCAGTGAGGATCGAAACCTTCTTACGAAGCTCTCCAGTCTCGAGAGTGTGGGTACGGACGAGCTCCTCCTTGTCGAACTGCAGCTGGTTGATCATGTGGTGCATGTCCATGGACTCACGGTGCCAGTTCTCCTTCTCGGCGATCAAGGCATCGTACTCAATTCGCATGCGGCCAAACTCCTCTTCCATGCCGCACATCTTCTCGATCCACTGCTTCTTCTCTTCCTCGAGCTCTTCAGTGTGCTTCTTCTTCCGCTGTCGGGAGTCAAGTCTGTAATTGAGTTAGCTGATGAACGAGGAGGATACCATGAACCAAATGGCGCTTGGGACCAGGCGAGGAACGCGGAACCAAAGACCAAAAGGGAGTACGTACGCGGCCTGTCTGTTGCGGAGGAGTCGTTTTTGTTGCTTGAGCTCCTTGAGATCGTCCTCGTTGGTGCAGCTCTGGATGAGGTTGTCGATGTTGAGGAGGTTGCGCTCGGCCGGGATGTCGAAGCGGGCGTTCTTCTTCCTGATGCCACCGTCACGGCGGGGAGAAAAGGAACGGGGCGGGGGCGTGTTGGGCCTCATACGCTTGGGTCCGGGCCGTGCGTCCATCTCTTGCTGGTTGAAGGTCATCCACTCGGAGTGCGTGTGCGGCGACATGGGCTGCTCAGGAACGGACGGAGCGAAGACGGCGCTGGGACGGACGTTGTTGTTAATGGGGACTCCATGGTATTGCATATGTTGCTGGGCCTCGGGTGCGAATGTGGCAGCGCCAAAGTCGCCAGGACCAAAAGGATTTAACGGTTTGGGTGCAGTCGGCGTCCGGGAACCAGAGTTGTCGGCCATTGGCCACGTCTGTTGGCCATAGGTTGCGGCCTGGTTTGGGGGCAGACGGGCAAAGGGGTTGTTGCTCTGCTCCGTGAAGAAGGGGTTGTTGCCGTTTGTGTTGACAACGGAGCTGGTGGCTGTGCGGTCGACAAACTGGCCGGCGGAAGAGAAGTCCTCCCAGATGGAGGTGTCTGGCGAGAAGATGCCCTGTGTGCTGGTGGTGGGCGACATGAGGACGGGCGTGTCCAGGATGTTAGAGTCGAGCGTGGCGTTGTCGTCGAAGCTGAAGGTAGAGGGTTTCCGGTCCATGTGACTCAGGGTCGAGGAGGGTCTGTGAAAATCCATATGTTGGTTGAGGTTGGAAGAGGAAAAGTCCATGGCGGACTCTTGTAGCAAAGTACCGGTGTAGCCGGGACTGGCGGTGTGGATTGCTCTTTTCGGCAATCTCGATCGCTAGACGGAGCCCAGTGATGGAATAGTTATGCAACTTGGGGGCAGGACGGGCAACAACGGAGAGTCAGCGCAGGCCAAAAACGAGCGGTGTTGTTAACGTTGACTGCTACGTGTCGGCGGCGCAGTGTAGGGGCAGGGAAGGTGGTGATGGGGACTTTGGTGGGGAGGGGACGGCGGGCTAGCCGGTAGATAAAGCTGGAATTCTGGATTAGAGCGCTGAGGGCTGGGCGGGGTGGTGCGGTAGAATGGCAGCGCGCAGGAGCAGGGACCAGGGGTGCTTGAGTGGGCAAGTGGGCAGGCAGGTGCTGGGGGTCGTCGCTTCCGTGGGGACACACGCGACGAAACACGGCCTCGCCTTGTTATTCGGCGCCCCAAGCCCGTCGGGTAGCAGTGCTGCAGCATCATGTCCACGCTGCCAACGACTGGCTGTCGCTGCAACTGTCAACCAAGCCATGGCCCGTCCCCTCCTCCACACCTGCCCGCCCGCTGTTTGCCCTGCTGGTCCGCTGTCTGCTCGCTGGATCGCAGCCGTCTGCCAGAGTGATGCTGCGCCGTTTGCGCCCCGGTCCGCTGTCACGGCTTGCGCGCGCTCTGAAAATAATGGAAGCGGAAGTGCTGCCACTGCCATCACATCGCCCGCCCATGGTAGTGTCGACTCTCAGGCCGACCTGCCTGCGCTCTGGTACGACACCTGCACGCCGCGGCTCCAATTCCCGTGCCGCTGCAAGTGCACCGCCTATCGATACGTAGAGCGCAGCGCGCAGAGCGTAGAGCGTGACTGGCTTAGCACTTGGACGGCCCGAGCCATAGATTTCCAGCGACATGCCGCCGTCACGGGTTTCTGATTCGCACGTCCGGCCTCGAAGAGTGAAAACTCTGCTCGATAGAGTCAAGAAGAGCAGCGCTTGCCCTCGCTCAGCGCGCTGCCCGCATGCAGAAGTCGGTGTTGTTGTGCAGCCCCAGGCTGCACGACGAGGAACTGGTGTAATCCTGAGTACGGTCGGCTGAGTCCGCTTTCTTCCGCCGCCATCACCACACTCTGCACCAACATCCATTCGCAGCCCGCGAAGCGCGTCTCACATTGGCCGTCACCCGACTCCAATTCCATAGCCTCTGCCCGCGCTCGCTCGCAAGCCCTATTCGTGTGCGGCCTGCCAGGGTGCCCTTTTCGTCGCGCTCTCCAGTCCCTCATGATTGTCAGATTGTGTCATCTGTCCAATCCCGGCTCCCTTCCGCGAGCACGAGTCATCTCACCGCTTACTTCGCGCAGCGTGCTTCCCTGTCTGTTTTGGTCTACAAGCTTCCCTAATCGTGCTTCTGTGTTCTCGCTCATTCTCGTGAGGAGCTGCCCGGTGTAAGGTACCAAGCGGCCGTATTCTCCATCTGGCTGGAACATGCTTGCTTTGGCCGTCTGCGGCAAACACTGCAGCCAGCTGCCGTCGTTCTGTCCCACAACCTCATCCAAAGTCTCTCTACCGACCCGCCGGCACTGCACATGCGACATGGGACATGCTCTGTGCGTGATCGGTAGTTATTCGGAGTAATCAACAGTCATTGTCTGCCTCTAGAAATCGCACCGTTTGCGAGCCTACTATTGTCGGCCGGAGACTAGCAAGCGATTCTGTAGCCCAGTGCGACCCTCGAGCGATCAAGCAAGACCTTGGCTATCCAATATACTGCATTCTTTGCAAGATCTTCGTAATCGGGACGTGCTGGATCGTCGTGACAAACCCCAATGTTTTCCGTCCATAGGCCATCGTAGCATATCCGCAGTTGCCAATCGCCGACATCGCGGCGCGACAGGGTCCCGATACGGGTGATTGTACTCGCTGCCCGTAACGGTGCAACTCATACTGTAACGACCTAAGACAATCCATCCATACCGAAGGGTTCGTCACACATGAGAAGTGTGGTTGTCCAGGAAAGGCAAAGCCCTCGTGCTCCCGAAAAGCCAGGGCCTCCCTTCACAGCCACTTTGAGGGTTGACAGGCAATGCCTGCTTCCGCTTATTCTGGATCGCCCGTTGATGTTGATCTTCTCACTATGGCGCGTACAGTAACTGTGGCACACGCGTCGTGGGGTCATGGCGCAAAGCTGAATCCTTGAGCGAGATCCCGCACTCCACTCATCCTTCTCCATTGCATCCAACTTCTCTGCCATGAGACATTAGCCATTATTGACCGGAAACATTCACCGATTGGCAACTTTAAACATGCCATCACAATCGCATTGTACGTTGCAGCCCAACATGTAGGGCGCATAGTCCGCGTCCGAAATGGAGGATGCTGACTATTTGTGGCTGCCAGAAAGGTGAGGCTGCAGCGGTGTATGGACTCGCTTGATGTTCCCACTTTCCGTATCCGCGCTTGCATCCCGGCCACTTATACCTCTCACACGGGTTTATTCTTGGTCGACGAGAAAGCTTTCGTAACCTGTTGACGTCTTGGCAAGGAAGACCATGATCCAGCTTCTATCCATGAGTCACATGTTTTCGCACTTCAATGTCGCGATATTACCACGGAGCTTAGACTCCGAGTGATGACGGTAAGCGTCTGGCAACCAACGAGGCATGCCTGCAATAATGGCAAGATCTCGTTCGAGAATCCTTTGCGCGCGGAATCGATGCGGTGAAGTCAGGATTGTTGACCGATTGCTGTTTCTAGTCCTTTCTAGCCGCACTCTGAAACAACTGCGAGCATGAGACAGCCAATGTTGGATCCTCACCATCATCTTGCGGTGAAGAACGTCATTGTTGTTGAATGTCCTAGATAACCAGTGATTCAATTTAGAAGTATGGAGAAGCCCTTGCAGCGTGGACGTGAGGAAAGTTACCCGGTGCCATGTTGTAGGCGCGATGGTTGTAGCAGCATGATGCACCCGTGTAACCGTTGGACCTCCGTGGAGTGCACGTGGGACCCGTTGGTGTAACGGGCGGTAAGCGACGCATGTGTTGTGTGCAAGAGCAATTACACCTCCATCCATCTTTATCGTGGCTCAACTTGTCCATGCGATCCACACGAGGAATGCAGGCAAGCAGGTCGAGGGTGGAGTTGGCAGTATGAGACAGTGAGAATCCACACGTCAACGGTCGTGTGAAACGGGTTCGTCCCATTTGGGCACAGAATACCATATATTCGTATTTCCCGTTGGCTGGGAATTGGTGGGTATCTTTCTTGTAACTACGGAAACCTTGTCCACATCTCCCTCGGTGTGTAAGACAGAGGAGGGGGAGGGGGTGACTTTGCGAGCTCGGAATAGAGCTGAGCCGATGCGCCGATGTAGCGGCTGATGATACGGGCGCTGTGATGTACTTTTGCTCGGCCAAACTTGAGAAGAGGCTTCATATTCCTTCATTGTCGTCTCGAGACCATAACTTAATGGTACGATCTTTTCCTCCACTGACGATCCATGCAGCGTCACTGGTGACGTCGGTGCTGAAGACTGGACCAGAATGACCTTGTAGAGTCTTGCAGTGTGCCCAGTCGTCAGCAGAGAATATTTGGATATTCTTGTCAAACCCAGATGACACGACGAAAGTCGACGCCTTCTTAGGTGTGAGCTCGCCCTCTGCATTCTCTTGAATGGGGACGCCGCTATTTGGGCCATCGGTGCCCTTGAACCATTTCAAGTCGGTCACACCTCCTGTGTTTGCCGCTATTGAATTCGATTCTCTCATCGCCCTTACGTCCCAGCATTTCATAAAGCCGTCTCCCGAGCCTGAGAGAAGACGATGGCCGTCGGCATTCCAGTCCAGGCCATAGATGGGCTTGATGTGGCTTTCTAGCATGTAGATGACACGTCCGGTTCGAATATCCCAGACGCGGCCAATACTGTCGAGACCTGCAGAGGCCACCAGGGAACCATCTCCGTTGAAGCTCACGGTGTAGACCTCCTTTGAGTGGCCTTCCTGTGTGAGCAATTCCTGGCCTGTATTCACATCCCAAAGACGCCAGGTTGTGTCATCAGAGGCCGAGGCGAGATACTGGCCTGATGGGTGGAATGCTACGCGACACACTCGGTCAGTGTGGCCCTCCAAGGTACGCAACGGCTTGTCCTCGTCAAGTGACCACAGTTGAACTTTTCCTCCCGCTCCACCTGACGCAAAGTTCGCGCTGGGAAGTCGAGACATTGCTACCAGGTAGTGTAGCACCTGGCATCCAGTCGATTCCCGTTGCTCTTTCCGTGTGACCGCCACGATATGCCTTCTTTTGCTCCAAACTAGGTATCTCAAGAAGGGCTACCTTTCCGCCCCACGTCCCATAAGCAACATACTGGCCATTTGGCGAAACTCGTACGATACTGACGGGTCGGTCCGCAGTCTGGGAGCCGTATAGCTCGAATCCTTTCAAGCGATCTTTGATCTTGTTACGGAACTCGATGTGTGTCTTGAGCGGAATCGTGGCTTCGCGCCGTTGGTATGCGATTCGATCTTTGGCTCGTGGTAGTGAATAGCGCGCCATATCGCGTCGCGCGTCGAGCAGTGTTGGCGTGCCTTGAGTGTAGAACTCCTCCTGTTCGTCACCAGGTGCCCCGTCCGCCTCTTGCATTTCCACATCTGCCGCATCCTCACCCAGAGCTTCCGCGGCATCTGCCAACAGTGATCTCAGCCTGTCGCGTCTGTCTGCAGGTCCTTCACCAAAAAGTGTTATTGGCTCCCCTCTCGAGCGCAGCTTCGCTTTGACATCGCGATCCGCCGTGGGTACGATCAACGCTGCAGCTCTTCTTTTTCGGTCGAACTCTTCCATCAAGGTGGACGCCTGCTCGTTTCCTCCTCCTGGCATAGCATGGTTGCGATCGAGAGCTAACAATGTTAATTGACACATACGAGTTTCGAGAATCGCAGTTTATACTTACGGACATTGGCATAGTCAATGCCCTCCATAGCACCGTTCTGTACGATCAAGTTAGCTTCATTGTCGCGTCAGAACCACACACAGGTGTAGCTTCTCTGCTGCGCACGTGTAAATTCAACGCTCTGGTGAGTGCAGTAGGTGATCAGACTTACCACGCCATCCTCTTCCTCCACATAAGCTTGCCGCGACGGATGTATGTTCATCTTGACCGTGTCTCCCGTGGTGGACAGGTAGTGGTATTTTGTGGGGTTTGGGCTTTGCGATGGACTTTCCACAGGCAACCGGTGTTTAGCCGACAAGGCTGACCACTAGCGTGGTTATGTCATACCTCGCGAATGAAACACGACCACAGCTGCAGCGTTTGGCTTTAGAACAGCTGGTCTTAGAAGTGATTGCTGGCCTCCTAACAGCAAATTGAGATTTGAACGTTAGACAGGTGCTAGCACATACGCCCTTCCTTTCTGCCCTATCCAGCGGTATGATCCAGATAATTGTAAGTACAGACGCTCAGGGACTAAGCCAGATCGGCAAGACATCGCCCGCCAATGTGTGAATCCCTAGCCCAAAAGTCTCTTTTCATTCATCGACATTGTCGCAGAAGTACTACCTTAATATTATGCTTCGCACATACACCACCACACCACACAATCGTCTCCTTCACTACGTACTAACTTCTGCACCGTAGGCTTGGGCCGCGGCCATGTCATTTGCGATTGCGAGCACGGCGGGTCTGGCTCGACTCTCGCCCAAGTCGCGTCGCGCAACAGCTGGGCTCTTCCTCTTCGCACTCTCCGCATCATCTACAATTACGCCAATACAAGCAGCACGCACTGCTAGCTCCATTACCCGACGACCGGCCACACTATACGCCCAGCCAACATGTCCACTCAATAGAGATACTTCTCCGGCATACGTCGGCTTACGGACCTTCCACACAACCTCGCACAACTGGAGCCGTACACCTCAATTCTCCTATCATGTCGCGTCATCGTACTCTGCGAAGCAGGATCGGTTCAATGCGGATGCGAACCTGTTCACGAACCCACCGTACGACCCGAGCAAGACCACCATTGCCAGTTTGAGAGCTTGCAAGGACTCTATAAACAAGGACCACCGTGCAAAAAGCGGCCAGGATGCTTTCTTCTTCAGTCAGATTGGAAATACAAAAGCCACAACATTTGGCGTAGCAGATGGCGTCGGGGGGTGGGTTGAATCTGGTTTAGACCCCGCAGACTTCTCCCATGGCTTGTGCGAGTACATGACCTGTGCAGCGCGCTCGTGGCCACAAGGTTCGAACACAACCTCGTTGCATCCGAAAGACCTACTGCAAGTTGCGTACGATGAGGTTACCGAGGACGAAAACATTGAGGGTGGTGGCAGCACGGCATGTCTGGCCGTTGCTGAGCCAGACGGTAGTGTAGAGGTAGCAAATCTGGGCGACTCTGGCTTCATGCACCTGGGGGGTAATGCCGTACGACATTTCACGCAGCCCCAGACGCACGCCTTCAACACTCCTTATCAACTCTCTAAAACCCCCCACCGCATGCTTGTGCAGATGGCGGTTTTTGGAGGCCCTACAACTCTATCAGATCTACCCAAGGAATCGAGCGTAACGCACCACAAAGTGCGCCATGGGGACGTGCTCGTCTTTGCGACCGATGGCGTCTGGGATAATCTCAGCCCACAAGATTGTTTGGGCATTGTCAGTCGTCAGATGGTGGACCTCGGTGCCTGGGTGGAGAACGACGGCGCAATCGAAGTTGGACAAGATCTGGAGAAACTCGTACATGCTGGCACGACTCAAAAGGCTGGCAAATCGTCGCTGCAAGCAAAAGTTGCTGTTGCGATTGCAAAGGAAGCGAAGACGACTGGTCTCAACACCCGTCGGGATGGACCTTTTGCGAAAGAAGTGCAGAAGGCATACCCTGGAGAAAACTGGCACGGCGGCAAGCCGGATGATATTGCCGTCGTAATTGCCATTGTGCTGGAGGAGACTCCGCAACAAGCTTGATTTAATCGCGTTGTACTGACGTCCTTTCATTTGGACTGCATGGTTGGCGTTTGAAGATGGAGTCACAGCGGAAAAAAGGCGTATCTGCATAGATGATTACATAGGGTGGTAAACGTGTGGCCATTTGGCTTGGTGTTGCTTTTATAGCACAGCATGTGTTTAGACGAATAATCGATGATATCCATACCACCACTTGATGCTACTTGTCGATGCTCGCGCTTACAAAGCTCCCCATGCGCTGACGCCGATCACGAGCGACATGGTCCTAGCTGTTCGTCTCTCTCTTCGATGACTCAAGTTCAAGGCTTTAGGAGTTCATGTACATACTAGCATAATGTCATTTTACAATGTAGATGAATCGTGAGGGTGAGACACGAGCCACCGCAGTTTGGGGAAGGAGCGTCTTCACGGCAACACGGCTACTTGAGCTAATGCGCAGTGCCTACAGCTCCTGCAAATATGAAACCCTGTCTGCGTTCGTACGAGAAACGTGCCGTTGCGGAGTAGTCTTAGACTCGAATCCGGAACTCTGTGTTGATCTAAGCAGTTGCTAGGCAACGCGACCACGCGAACTACCAGGATCTGGCACCCGCGCGCTCACAACCTCAGACTCAGACTTCACCCACCGCCAACATCCCTACTGCGAACAGCCGCCGACTTTTTGGTCCTTATGTATGCGCAACTAACACTACAGTCGACATTCGCTATCCCGACGACACTCCCACCCCGATTATAGCGACGCGCCTGAATCTACTCGCGCCGCAATGTCCACCGCTTCACCTACGCCCATGGGCGGCTCATCGTATGCGCGCATGCGCTCGCACTCGACTATCCGACCGCGAAGAGACTCTCCGCTGTCGGTGCTGGGGCAGTCGCAGGGGTTTTCAGCAGACGCGCCGATGATGCAAAACATAAACATTGGCGACAGCTCCGACGACGAGATACCGCAACCAATGAAATTGAGCGCTCTGACCACGGCACTGCTCGCGCAAAACGATGTCAACTCGCCGGAAAAGAGGAAGCCAAAGCTGAAGATATCGCGAAGTGGCTCTGGCTCGAACACGCCGGTGCACGACTCTGTTACACCCGCGCCAAGTCTACGCATCAAGCGAGTACCACTTCGGGGCGCACCAATGAGGAGATTAAGGCGCACGCCCCAGAGCGAAGAGGAACACCCTCCATCGCAGGATCAAGAAAACATGCCCGTCACGGTAGTCAAGGACGTCCCTTTGAACGTCCCAGACTCGGTCATGAAAGTGACCAACTCTGTCATGAGAAGCACGGAAGACCGCAAGCAACCACCGCCACAAAGCCACTCGCCCATCCAAAGACAGCCTCTACAGCAACAAGAAAGACCCGTACCATTGCAGCAAATGAGCGCAAACACGCCCAGGAGACCGGCGCCGCCACCACCGCCTCCAAAAATGTCGGTCTTGGAGACGGCCACAGCCGCAGCAGGAGCTGCGACTACGAAGACTAGAGAGAGGAAGAAGAGGAGCACCCTTGCAGTCAATGGCAAGCACTACTCGCAGATGGATAGGATAGGAAGAGGAGGCAGCTCTGCCGTGTACAGAGTCATGGCAGAGAACTTCAAGCTATTAGCTCTCAAGAGAGTGAAACTTGAGGACGCAGACGAGGCTGCGGTACGCGGGTACAAGGGCGAGATCGACCTGCTGCAAAAGCTCAAGAATGTCGATAGAGTAGTCAGACTCTACGATTGGGAAGTCGACGAGCAGCGGCAGGTCCTTAGTGTGGTGAGCTACTATCCGGCGAGATAATGGTGACCCTTCGATGCTAATTTCTGATAGCTTATGGAACTTGGAGAATCCGATCTTGCCCGCATAATACGAATGAAGCTCGACCCTGCTGATGGCGACGGCAAGCTCGACCTGAGCTTCACGCGCTACTACTGGAAAGAGATGCTGGAGTGCGTCGGAGCAGTTCATGACCACGATATTGTCCATTCCGATCTCAAGCCGGCGAATTTCCTCCTCGTTTCTGGTCGCTTGAAGCTCATCGACTTCGGCATCGCCAACGCCATTGAGGTCGACCACACCGTAAACGTCCATCGTGATTCTCACATTGGCACGCCCAACTACATGTCGCCTGAGTCTCTCGAAGACTCGTCCGGCGGCGCAAGAGGCTTGCTATCCAACGGAGCAGGAAGCAAAGATATGGCTCTTGGCAAGCCATCCGACGTCTGGAGCCTTGGGTGTATCCTCTACCAAATGGTCTACGGGCGCCCACCATTCGCCCACATCGCCAACCAAATGGCCCGTGTCCTCGCCATCGTCAACCGCGAGTACCACATCGAGTTCCCAGACTTCGGTGTTGGCGAGATGCGCGTACCACCAGGCCTCAAGGCCACCATGCGCCGCTGCCTGCAGCGCGATCCGTCAAAGCGACCAAACGTCGCCCAACTACTTGACGAAAGAGACGTCTTCTTATACCCCGACGGCGGCGAGGATCTCCGCATACCCCAGGACCTCCTGGGCCAAATCATCCAACGTGTCGCAGACCGCTTCCGCGACCCCAACAAACCCAGCCCCACAGACGAAGAGATACGCCAGTATCCAGCAAGTTTCTACGAGAAGATTAGGCAATTGCTGGAAACTGATTGAGCCCTCCCGGAGAACTTGTTTTTTACGACCTTTGATTCTTTTGGCGCTTTGGGAAAAAACTCCTTATTGATTGATGAACTGGTCGGTTTTTACTTGGAGGTTACCTTTGTGTTTGGACAGGCGGATGGCTCTTATTACCCACCTTTTTCTTTTTCTCGCAACGCATTTTGAGCGTTTGAGCGTCCCTTACGAGCATGGTGAACGGCGCTTTTGAATTTTGGGGGAATGGCTGGCCTATTTGGGCTGGTTGGAGGAACTTTTGTCTCACGCGACACCTTTTTTGTACATACACGTGTTGAGACTGGAAAGAGATTCTTTCGATGTTCATTGGCGTCTTGGGTTCGATGTGTGAATTGTGCTTGCTTATGTTTAGCTCATGCGTATGTGATTTTGTCTCCTGCATACCACAAAGGGCCTCTGGACCACAGTTGCCCCCGGACTATATCACGAGGGTGGCAAGCACGGCCCTGGAATAGTCTCAGACATGACAGGTATTACGATCTCTCTCACTCGTCCATGGGACAGGCGTATCGCGCTCGCTGGACAGATAACCATATCCCATGTATATCCTCACATGTTCAGGCACCCGGAGGCGTTTCTGTGTCGACTCACGCAGCTGATGCAATGAGTAGAGACTTCTTGACTTTCCATTCTATGAGATTGTTTTGATCAGGTGAACACGCTTCAGACCCTGACCCGTATCGATTACCAGTGCAAGAAGGCCTCAATCTAATTCAACGTCAAAGCTGACATCCACGTCATTCCTGTTAATGGCATTTGTGCAGTTTACAATGAGGTCCTGCTTCAAGTCCCACGAATTTAGTAGGTCCAAGACGTCTCGACGCCAATTAATGGCTACACGCTTGAGGCCATCAATTCTCGCTAGTCGCCGGAGACCAGAAACGAGACGTGGATACAGATGTATCCGCTCGGTTTCCCGGTCGCGATATATGCCCGTGTCGTGGGTTTGGAAATTGAGCTGCACCGAAGCGATTGCACTGAGTTGCCAGCGCTCGAACGTGGAGAAGAAGCATTCCAAGCGATAGAGAGTGGGGACGTGAAAGCTATTGGCAGTGAAGGGCAGAATTCGGGGTTCGAAATAGGTCTGATGCCATGTTTGTAGGAGCGCGAGAGAGCATCCGAAAAGCCATTGCGGAAGAATGAGTGCCACATGCGTCAGGACATTTTGCGAGTTCCTTATGTACACCTTTTTGCTGGTTCTTGTGTAAGAACTTTTGCTCGGCTTGATCTCATCAACAAGGAGAGCGTACTCTAGGTCTTGTTTCTGAGCTCTGCTGGCAGCTAGAATAGTGGGGAAGCGCGCTGATTCTCGATTGTACTGAGCACTGTCAGCTGTCGTCGCCTCGACAAAAGTGAGAAACTGACATGGCTCTCATAACGTGCGAACTGGTAGGTTGAACGATCTGGGCGGCAAGAGGATTCATGTTGCTCAAGAATCGATCGCGCATGTGCCTTTGTAATGGTTGAGCAAATGGAGGATTGGGAAGGTTTAGAGCGGGAGACGGTAAGTCTAGGCTGCAGGTGAGAGGGGATAGAGGTAATGTGGCGAATGAAGTATCTTGCAGCTTAGATTTGATTGATAGATTGTATCGATTACCGTCAATCTATGGCCGCGATCCTATCGCATATCCTGCCTTCTACGAACGCGCTACTACCTTGTCTCTCTTGAGGGTTGCGACTGACCATGTTATGCTTGATCTTCCTCGCTGTACTTCTTACTATCCTCATCTTCGTCACTGTCGTCACCATCTTCGTCATTGTCGTCTGCGTCCGCTATGGCATCGCAGGATTCGCAACAATGCCATTTGGTCGCCTCACATTCGAGGTCCTTGTCCGGCATAAGCTTGCCCATCTCGCCCTTCGCAATCTTTTCCAGAGCTTCATGAAGTTTGCCTCGATCACCGAAACCCGCAGGGACTACTCGAAGCCAAAGTATCACGAGTGTCTTGAGACTTGACAAATTCTGCAGGGCTGGATAGCTACCAGAAATCCTATCGATGACTTGCTCAGGGCAGTTTGCAACACACGTGATTTCCGACACCAGCAAACCAATGGTCCGCACTGTACTCAGTTGCTCGTGGCTCGTCTTTGTAAGGAAGATCGCGCCTAGATCCTCCGCGCATCCAGCGAACATGTTTGTGGAGAAGATTAAGAATTTGGTCTCAGCGTAGAGCTGGCGCGAGACGAGAAGAAGGTTGAGGAGCGTGCGTGGGTAGTGCCATTTCCACTTCACTTCGTCAAACCTGTTCTCACAGCCAAACCCGATTATACATTCACTACATTTGCCATGGCCGCAAAGTGTAGCTGCACCAACGGCAAAGACGTAGGTAAATATCTGGGTTCGGAGTTCGGCGGGTAAGCGGAGGAGCGGCAACGCGTGCTGGTTTGCGAGAGTTCTGGTTCATCGTTAATTGTGGGCGTGTGGGGTGTCAGGATGAATTTACTAACCCTGTCTCGAGAGCGTCACACATAGTATCAAGATCTGCATTACCTGCAGTCGAATTGACAATGTGGGCGGACGAGCGTTGTTTAGTCATCGTTGAATTGAGATGTTCCACGATTTCGGCAGGGGGAGTAGCGTTGAGGTGTTCGAGTTCAGTGAACAACATTTGTGCGAGGAAGGAATGAGGGATCAAGCTCGATTTGATTGTACAACGTACAAATAGACGTGCCCAGACTAATCTAATAAATGACCTCCAAGCGCAAGTGAAGACAAACTAAACTGCCCAACGTGCGACCTTCCGTGCTCTGCTTGCGCGGCTAAGGAGCCATTACATATAATCTATCTCCTGTTTTAGGACCACACCCTCCGCAAAGCCCATCTTATCAAATTCTGCCAGAATTGCTTTGAACTCGGGCCTACATCATTCAAGCGATGAAGAGCGCTCGAAGTGGAAGTGGTAGACAACGATCTTGCGGAGGCCCTGTAGTCTTTGAAGATATAGCAAGGCTTCTCCGACAGGTGAGTCTAGTGCGGCAACGGAAGGCGTAACAGACAAACCACAATCGCAGAAGCCGGGCGAGTAAAGGTAGATCGTGTCTGTGGCAGCTTTCTGGTAATGGGTGAGTGTACATTGCTCCAGGTAGTCGCAGATTTCTTCACAAAAGCCCAAGAGCTTGTTGAATTTTAAGATCAGGGTCCGCGTCTCAGAGTATGTCTGTCTACAGACTTGGAGGATTTGTAGAAGATGACGTGGATAATGCAAGTGGGAAGGTAAGGTTTGGTAAGCGTCGGAAGTGGCAATGTTGCAGACCATGATCGTTGCGTCGCTTAGGACCTGCTCGTATACGATGTTGCGCAGCTCAGCGGGCAGGCGTAGTAGAGGCGACTCGTGCTGGTTTTGGATAGTGCTTCAAGGGTCAGCGCGATAAAGGTGGTGTCAAGGAAGATCGCTCACATGGGATTGCTGGTGTCGCGCGCATGTGGGATGGTTTTCTCTGGTGGACACATTCTCTTGGGAGGTTTCGGGAGTCAACTCGTATTCGGGAGAGTTTCTTGAGGGGGAAGAGAGGTTGCGGGGCAAGTTCATATTGGAGACGAGAATTTCACACAGGTGCGGACCGCGTTACGTCATCACAAGGTGAAGGTGAAGGTGAGACAAATCGTTTGTCAACTACCAAGCAGCTGCGCATTCCGCAGAAAGGACCTTTAGTCTGACCAGTGGTTGCGATAAGATCCAGACTCACTCCTATTCTGCCTAGCCCGGGGAAAGTGTCATGGGAGAGCTCAAGCCCATGTCGCGAAGACTCTCCGTATCAATGATCTTCAAGTCCACATAGCCGATAGCCTCATTCTTCCTGACCTCTCTAAGGAACTTCCTCCTCAGTATCTCTTCAGCATTTGACGGATTGACGAGCCGATCAAAAGTGTATTTCGATAATATGGTGACCTGCTCTAGCCCACTTAAGCGTCTGAATCCTTTGAAGTCGGCACTGAAGAGGATCATGATGCACAAGGATGCTATACTTTCGAGCTGCGTCCTGTCGAAGATGGCATCGAATGTTCTCGCCATATCTCGAGCATAGCCACAGAAAGTGTTGACAGTGAAGGGCAGAGGTCGGGTTTCCGCGTGGATCTGGCGACACGTTGCAGTGAGGGACAGGAGATCCGGAGGACAATGCACGGCGCAACCGACAGACCTGTTGTTTCGACAGAGCTCGCATTGGACGGTGGAACAGACGCGGATGAAGTGGCCGCCAATGGCCATCGCGAAGATGTCATTGCGGATTTCTGCCGGTAGCCGGAGTAGAGGTGAGTTGCGCAGGTTTTCTGTCGTGCTGTCACATTGTGAGTTTAGTTTTTTCTTGCGCATGTGTCGCCTGCTGCTTACAGAGCGTTAGAAACCCCTTCGCCATCGGTATCAATCTTTTGTATGTCCATGATCGACTGGGCGGACTTTGTTGAAAGGTGCGAGTCGAGAGTTTGGCGAGTGGTAAAGACGTGGGCCTGGACGACTAGAAATTCCGGGCTGAAGACGGCAGTCGAGAAAAAGTAGTGAATGTGCGGAATACACACAGCATACGTCATTTCTTCCGACTCCTTAGCTTGTTGAGCTCCAAATTGTTGAGCGAAGGCGTTCTGGTGTAGAGAATTTCTAGGGCGCGTTACTCACACTGCCTATTCCCAGTCACTGCCACTTTTACGCTTCGGACCAACCTCTCTATGAAAAGTGCAAGAGTAGAGAGTAAATTCTTACTGTCTCTGGCTATATCTAAATTTTGCTAAGCCTTTCACAAAAGGAACTTGAGACCGTGTTTCTCCTCACATTCTCTTCGCAACGAGACTCAATATTTTCTTGATGTAGTGTCAATCACAATGGAAAACTCCGAAGTAACAGCATTTGGATACTCCTATGAAAGCACTTGCGATATATTGCATGTGGCACGGTGATAGAGTTGTGGCGCGACACTGCCGCATTACGACTATGTAAAACTACATTTTGCACCACAAACGGAGCTATTTTATAAGTGATCTTTGCCTCAAAGATCAATATTGGGAATGAGCATATGTTTTCCCATCCAATAAAAACATTAATAAAATACTCTACTTCAACTTGTATCCGCCCTTGACCACATTCTGGAAAAAGCCATACGGGTCATACTGCTTCGCTGTCGCCTTCAATTCCTGCACTGTGTTCTCTCCGTACCCACTGAGCGGATCTTGCCAGCTTGCCGCGTAGTTCAAGTACTTGTACGGGCTCACGCCGCCGTTTCCAGGCTCCCTGAGCAAGGTCTCAACATCATTGATGAAGCCCTTAGTGGACTGTTGTAGTACAGCGTAGTCTGACTCTTTGGGCGAGTATACAGATATCAGGAGCAGCACGAGATTGCTGGTATCTTCGAGCGTGCTGAATGGAAACAAACTTGTGTCTGAAGTTGGAGGCGGGATAGACTGATACGTCATAGCGGACGTGAGCTCGGGGATTTGGACTTTCAGGCTTTCAGTTGTGGCTTTCCAGATGTCGTAGGTGAGTTTGATGTTGGTATCTGTGATGGGAAATGTTGTGGTTGCGTAGACAGTGCTAAAAGAAACACGACGTTAGCATCATCCTTAACCCTCGTTCCGTCTTGAACGGATCACTTACAAGAAATTCATCGGCTGCCCCGCTTGAACCTCGCGCGCGAAATCCGTCACATTTGATAGTCTCAACGTACTACTCAAATTCGGCGTAATCGACGTGAACTGATCCAACGAACTCCTATCCTCGCTGTCACTCAGGAAGAACAGATTGTTACTAACGAAGTAACTCTTTTGACTGCCATAGTACACAAAGGTCTGCTCAATCTCCAGCAGCGGGTCGTGCGGCGCCTGCTTGAACTTTGTGAATGCTTCGATTTGGGCCGGATCTGCGGATTCGGGGGTCACGACGGCGCCGCCCCAGAAGCGACTGGGCGTGATCGTGCGCAGTGTGAAGGAGGTTATAATACCGAAGTTGTTCTGGCCGCCTTTGAGCGCTTTGAAGAGAGTCGGGTTCAATTGGGGACTGGCGGTAACGATCGCGCCTGAGGCGAGGACGACACGCATGGATTGGATGGAATCGCAGCCGAAGCCATCGCGGGGGGAGAAGAAGGAGATTCCACCTGATTAGTCTTTGTCAATTTCGTCTCTTCATCAGAATCTGGTAGGAAGGGAGATATGCGTTGGACTTACCACCGCTGAGAAATCCTCCAACACCCACATCTGCAACTCTCGCTCCAACAACACTCTTTCCCAATGGATCTAGCTTCTCATAAACATTGATCCATTCATTCCCCGTGCCCAATTCCACCGTGTTACCATCCGCGCTCAATTCAATCTTATTCAAGCCCCTCAGATCGATAGTCACGCCCGCGTTAGCATTCGAAAAGCCAACGTTCGGCGAATGACCTCCGCTTCGAATGGCGACTTCGACGTCCGTGCAGGATTGTATTGTTTTGACGACTTTTGAAACGTCCTCGTCGGATTTGGGCTGCACGATACAGGTTGGAGCGAGGACGCGTTGCTGCATGAAGAAGTATGACGACGTGGAAGCATTGTAGGAGTTCGAATCCGGCAAGACGAGTTGCGAAGGGAAAGTTTGTGCGAGCAGATCACAACATTCTGCCGTCGAAGTTGCTGTCGCCGTTGCCGTTGCAACGAGCAGGAAGAGAGCGGGTAGGAAAGCCATGACGAGTTGCGAAAAGAATGAAGCTGGCCGCACACAGCATCCAACCAGCAGATCAATGCAACTTATACTCCCCCATTTGTCCTTTCTTTTTTAGTGTACTAACATGGTCCCGCACGGGCCCGTAGAGTGTAATCCCAGTCCATCGAGCCGAGCCATGCTTCTACGGCAGTCATTTCGGAGTCCGTGTGTGGCTGCTTACTCGCGCTATTACAACGACTAGCTTTGCAATGGCTTGCGAGCCAGCCAATTTCCAGTGCACAATAGCAGGTAGGTACGGTATTGGTTTAACGGAGCAGCTACGCCGATTGAGCTGGCATGCAGCTCATGGTTTTATCGGCCGGTGCAAACGGTCCGAAGAATGTGGGGTTTGCGGCTCTTCTATCTTGGAGGCTGTGGAGTTTGGGAAGGTGCGAAGAGAAAATGTATCATGGGGTTAAGATTGGATTTGAACTGGTTTTCATGCTGGCTAAAAAACGTGGCTGTAGATACGAGGTCGATATGCGCGCTATTCAAAGTACGTACTTCACATCTACCCCTTTCTTTCATGGAGAATGACGAACACATCGTCCTCGCGGAACGGCAGACTAGCACCTGGGCTGGGCTTGCTGTGGTTGATTCGCGGGAATACTGCGTCTTTTCGGTTTCCCTTTATGCCCATTGCCTTGTTTGTTCTCTCTGCATCGATACTGATGTCGTATGTATTCAACATAGCCGCTACAGCAAACGCAATTGCACGACGAGCCATGTGTCGTCCAGGGCAGAGTGTGCTGCCTCCGCCGAATGGTCGGTAAGACTTAGAATTTAGCAGCTTCGGGTTCGTGAGGAAGCGATCGCCTTCGACTTCGAGAGGCTTGGAGCCCCACACCGATTCGTTGCGGTGGAGCTGGTGGAACGGGACCTGCCAGGTGTTAGTGATAGTTACAGGTAAGAAGCAGGAAGTGGTTAGGACGTACCATGACTTTGGCACCGGGCTCGAGCACCTTGTTACCCACAGGCGTGGGTTTGACGACATCCCGAACAAGTGGACTTGCCACTGCCAGTCGGAGTGTTTCATTTACGAGAGAAGTGAGATGATCGCAGTTTTTGAAGATGTACTCCTCATCGTACGATCCGTTCTTAAACGCACCTGCTGACTCCTCGCGGATTGCAGCGAGCAGACTAGGGTCATAGATGATGTAGGCGAATACCCAGAAGGCGACTTTGTACGTATTTCCGAGAACACTAGTGACTGTCAGAAGTGCACTGGTCACATAGTTTGCGACAGGTACTTACGCCCAGAAATGCAGCATAATGGTCTTCGCCATGTCCTCCTCACTCACACCAATATCGCGCATCATCTCCTCCATCGCCTTGGGGAAGTAAGCTCGGTCTTGCCGCTCCTCAACCGGAAGCTGCAGCCATTTGACGAAGGTGTCGATGATCGCGTCTTTGGACTTGATCATATCACCGCTCATGAACTTAGGCAGCTGAAAGGTCCACTTCCAGTTGGTAACTTCCCACGTCATGAAGTCGCGGAGTAGAGCTGGATTGACTTTCCAGATACCTGCACCAAAGAACGCGCTGGTGATGCCGCCGTCGAAAACATCGACCATGAGTGCCATCAGCGACACGGGAGCTCCGTCACGCATATCAATGCGCGTCGGGTTCTCGATGGCATTTGGGCGGCGCTTGATCGTGTTCCAAATGTACGGAACAATTTTACCGTCATATAGATCATCGAGATGCGGGCCCGGGTACAGCTGGTCGCGATGGAAATCGTTAGTTCTCAGGGCAGCGACCATTACCGTGCCCTTGCCAATGTTGTGTTTGGCGGAAGGATCATGAGCGAACAGCTTGTCGATGCCATCTTGCGAGCACTCGATCATGTAGTGCATCTGCTCAATCATGCTGTGATAGGAAATGGTCGCAGTGTTCTTGTACATATTTGCGACATCGTTGGGGTCAGTGAGGATGTACACACGTGCACCGAACAGCCAGACGCTGTAGGGTTCCGTGTTGTTCTTGAAGTGTTTTCTGCAAGTGCGTGTTAGTGAGTGATGTGAAGTTTGATCTTTCGTCAATGTACCGTGCAGACTCAATAGCCTGGTTGTAATCCACGAAGAAGGCACGGACATGTCCTGATTGAAGTCAGTAAGTAATCATGGAGTATCGAGGGTGGTATTATACCAAAGTCTGTAAAACATTAGGCCTTCTTCATAACAGTAGAAGTGAAAACTTACAAGGTATCCAATACGGGAGTTCCAGAGGTCGTGCTGGGTGAAGAAATGGGACTATGGTGAAATTCCACAGGCGCCAGCATAGTAGGGCCACTGCAAAGAAGCCAATGACTAATACAAACACGCCATGATCGCCATATAGAAGCGATGCTAGAAATGTAGCCATTTAGACAGGTGCCAGTTTGTGTTTGAAGATAGTGCAATGGGAGGGGAAGGGCTAGGAGGGTGACATGATTATACTCAAGTCTACCCAGATCATCAGCTTAGGCACACTCATGATGAGTGACTAGCTGCCGAATCAACCCTCGTTGATAGCCATGGCAGTGCTGGACATCGCAGATGGACGCATTCAAACCCAAAAGAGATGGTGGGCGTTGGTCTACTGCCGACCTGCATCAACGCTGCGATGGCACTGGCGTCGGGGAATTACAGGGATGCTGCAGCCGCTCCCAAGTTTCTGCATTGGCTAAGTCTTGGAGGGCAATTAATCATCGGATGCAACACTGTTCCTTGTGCCGAGAGCGAAGGTTTGGTGGGCTGCCATGTGGTACACATGTAAACCAGTACAATTTGAAGTCCTTGGTATTCGTGAAGTGGAGGAGTTGCAACGTGCTGGGATCGCTGCGAGGAACGCCTCTTCGGTCCACTTTGCCTATCAGCTGTTTATGCACAGTGAATACGGCCGTACTCCTAAGATTCCTACTTTGGCAGGCGCCCCGCTATAGGATTGCAATAACACCGCTGTCCGGGCCAAACGAACGTTTACATCGGGAACTCATCCGAGGTGAGGCTTTGATGATATATCAAATTCATGGGATGCTAGAATTCACGTCGGAGACCAAGAATTTAAGCCTGTTACCATGACATCAGCTCTATCTGAAGTGACCTGAAACGCCCTCGAGATGGCGCAAAGCATAAGAACTATCGTCTCACTTGCATGACGGCACGCCAATCTCGGACGCCGAGATGCATAATGGTCTGCCTCAGGGTTACCGGTACGGTGGTACGCCGAAACCTTTCATTGCTCACATGTCGACTGTAGTACGCGCTAGTCTGTCACAAGCGCGAGATGCATGTGATTCATCCAACTGCTCTTCAGTGAACGAATTCGGACATATGCGTCGCAGTTCTTCCTCAGAGCAGCAGGACAGTGGAACTACTTCTCGGCGCTGTCGGATGGATGGCATCGTTTGAGGTACGGACTGGGGTAGGCTAGTGGGTCTGGAACCATCTCCTCCAATCGTCGGGTACAGCGGCAGGCGCCACAGGGAATGTCAGATGTAGTTTACGGACCTAGCATAGTGGATCTTGGTGACCGGGTCGGTGGCCTGTCAGTCATACGTTAAGCCATATCGATCGCTGCAAGTCTCGCTCCGATTAATATTTGGCCAATCAAAGTGGAGACTACCCCAGTCCAGACTGGCCCTATTGCGGCGAAAAGCAACATCACCTCGACATTTGGAGCTATCTACCCACCAATGAAATAATTACCCGACCACATGTGCTTGGAGAGGCTGGGGGCGGCCGAGGCTGTTTAGCATGGTCAGTCGGTCGATGCCAGGAACACACAATCGTGAAGCAGTTGAACAGATACTGAATGGCGCATGGCGCGGCTCAAGGGATCGGATTATGTGTCGGACGAGACAAGAAGGGTTTGTATTCTCTCCAAATGCACTAGAAACAAGTACTAAACTAGCTTTGACTGATTTCCACCAAAAGCCATCATCTCATGGTCGTGCGCCAGGTGGCGTGTGCTCTCGTTATCAACTTGAACATCGACGTGACTGCTTTTATAAATGTGATGACTGCCTGGCCCAACTGCTACCACTCGAGTTCTTGGAGTAGTGTGAGCTTCCCTTGCTGCGAACAAGACTGCGGATAGGCATAAAGATTCTCGAAGCCCATAAAGATCGACCAGTTGGATTTTCGGAAGATTGGCCGAAAACGTGTCTCCAAAATGCGGCCGTAGCAGGCATGCAACTTGCGGAGATTCCGACACACATCTCGACCAAGGCCATAAGGAGGATGGGATATGTCCACCAAGTGAAGTCACCAAGCTTACCGTTCAGTTTATGTTTGTAGACAATACTGAGGGACGATGCAACGCAGCAACTACGATCTGGTTAGCGAAATTGAACTTTTGGCGATTACGGGCGACTCACAAAAGACCAGTTGCAAATATTGCGATTACTCCAAGCCGCCTAGTTAGGTTGAGATGGAGGTTCCACACAACCCAGACTGGTAGAAGCAGAATGTAAACATCGAGTATCAAGCTTCCAGAGGCAATGGGCATAGTCATGTTGAATGAACCTGCGTAGCGTGGATTTTGGGATCCTTCGAGCCAAGTCTGTCCGGGGCTTGGTGCGTTATAGTAGAGACTGGCAGCAATAACTGCAATGTAAAAGCCCCAATTGACAATTATTCCAACGTAGCAACCAATGCGCAGCCATTTCACAGGACTGAAGAGGTCCAGATACATGAGGAAGAAGGAGGTCTTCGCGAATGCCCATACTAGGGCTGTTGGCCAATTCAGGAAGAAAGATGGCTGGATAATTGTAAGTTTGATACCTAATGCGCAATGTCGTGTGCTTACAATGAGGAACTCGTCGCTCATGGTGTGCGCAATCGATATGTCCCACATGTGCGTCGCGAATTTTGTCCTTGGTAACGCCATATACACATACAAAGTAATACAGACAAGTGCCTATCACGGCGCATATAGTAGTGTCTATAGAACTATATCAGTGATCGCACATTGAGTGAAAGGGCGAGTACTCACAGTCGTCTGGCGTGAGTTTGCGCAGTATCAAGAATTTTGCGTAAAATCTCATGGCCAAGAACAGAAACATAATGGCCATCAGTGTTGTTCCCACAGTGATGAGAACATAACCATCTGAATGCGGGTTTTTGAGGTTTGGGACCACGCCAGGTGGCGGCACACCAGCTGGAGTCTGGGCCAGCTGTTCTGGTGTGAAGTTTGCGAGCGCGTCCATGATTTCAGCACTTTGCAACTGCAACGATGAATTATGACAGAGACCAATTGCTAAAGACGAGTGGAATGATGACCTGGAGGTGCATCTTCAAGCTACCTGCATGGCCATTCATATGTTAGTAGGAAACGACTGGGGAGCGTCTGAAGCCGAACCGAAGTCCCGCCATCGGGGTTCAGACCATCCATGGCTATACAAATCGAGCAATATCACCGTGAGCCGCAGTAATGTCGCAACGACATGGGTGACGGATCGCGCTATTCCTGCAGCTCACTGAGGGTGTAGCGCGGGTACTCAGAATCAAGATGTCAGCGGGAGAATCGCGGGCAAACCCGCGTTCGTGTGTGGTTAGCTCGTGGCTCGTGCGCCCACCTACTTTACACCCCTGCCCCATACCCCATGGTTACCGAATCGGGGATTTTGACTGTGCCTCAACTCGACCGACGAATCCTTTGAAATCTCACTGTGCCTCACACTCTATTCTAACTTCCAAAAATTCCCAAACAATCATTTCCTGACTCAATTCTTGACTTCACTACTTGCTCACCTACTCAATATGGCCCCCAAAACCGTCCTCATAACCGGCTGTAGCGATAATGGCATCGGTAGTGCGCTTGGCAAGACGTTTCAAGAGCGTGGATACCATGTATTTGCCACAGCTCGAGATACTGCGAAGATGACATGGACAAAAGGTCTTGATAACGTTACCCCAATCGTGCTGGACATCAAGAAGCCAGGCGATATCAAGAAGGCTGTTGAGACCGTCTCAAAAGCTACAGACGGGAAACTTGACTTCTTAGTCAATAACGCTGCACGGAACCATTTCATGCCAGTTTTGGACGTGGAGGTGGATGCTGTCCGCGATCTCTTCGAATCCAACTATTTCGGCCCTCTTTCGGTCACTCAGGCATTCGCGCCACTGCTTATCAAGGTACGGATCTTTCTCGCCGAAAACTTATCCGATAGATGACTGACGCAATACTTTGATTAGGCGAAGGGCCAAGTCTCGTTCATCACATCCATTTCCGGCTACGTGAACACACCGTGGATGGGTATGTGTTTTGTATTCGCGACACCTTCCGACACTAACATCTCCAGGCTTATACGCTTCCTCCAAGCGAGCTATTGAGGTTGTCGCAGATACCCTGCGTCTTGAGCTCGCTCCACTAGGCGTGACTGTCCTCGCCGTCGTTACTGGTGGCGTCAAATCATCGGGTCAAACGTACTTTGATGATCTCAAACTGCCAAACGGCTCGCTCTACAAGGGCATTGAGGACACGATCGTCGCCCGGGCAAAAGGCGGTGACGGTATGCCAAGGATGGAGACGCTCGATTACGCCAAAGCTGTTGTTGACGAGATGGAGAAAGGTAAGTCTGGCAAGTTCTGGTATGGAGAGTTCGCAGAAATGGTCAGGCAGGGCACGACAGCCGTCGCTGTACCGCTCGAAGCTATGGTGAGTTGCGACAAAGAACAGCACGTTACGGTTCCTCAAGGCTCACTCAAAACAGGATGCTCAGATGACCCAAGGCACCGGACTGGACACCTGGAAGTCGTAGGGTGCGGCTTTAATTCGGGCAGCTCTCTAAGATCGAAAGAATTGGTGTAACATCGTCGGATGAACATTGCGAACGCAGCAGAAGCTACAAGGTATAGACCTTGTAACATCCCCGATATCATATAGGAAAATCTATAGTTGCTCAATTTGCGTCGAAGACCGCTGTCGCGAAGTTACATGTGATGCGCCCACTGCAGTTCAGTCACGCAGCTTCTCCAGCAGCGGCAATGCGTGTGAATTGGCACCGCAGGTCTTCAGGCCTAATGTGGATACACGTGCGCAGTCTACAGCCAGCGTTCTTTGAGGCTCATAGAAAATAGTCTAGAAGTAAAGCCGTGATTCGTTGGATGTTCCGAAGTAGAAGCGCGTGGTGGCTGGCCGTTGGACTGCTTGACCAAGCTTCAAAAGAAATACTAACCCATTGCGCCACAGCCGAATTTCTGCACCTAGGTCGCCCTCGCCAAACAGTCGGATCGGGCCCCCCCAACTGGGAAGGTTCGTGCATTATGTCAATCTTTCCACTAATGATCAGTATTGCCGAGAACTACTGCAGCCCTAATGTAGCGGCGACACTTCGGGGTCCGAACAACTCTTTCGTACAGTAGTATCTGTGCGACAAGGATAATCGGGTCACATCGCCAAGGTTAGTAGCAGCGATGGATATACCTCGATGCAAAAATGATGGGAGCTTGCTAGATCCAGTGGAACGTGGTCAGGTGAGTGAATCGTGGGTGGCGTGGAAGGGTACCAAAAGGCATAATGCGGGCATTCCTTCAATCTGAAACTCCCCGAGCAAGCGCTGGGTACTTTTAACTTACAGAAACATATCCAGTATTTTCAAAGAGGAAACAATGAGTCCACCGATCTCCACACCGACCAACTGGGTGAAACTTGCCCAGCTTTCCTTCCTGGTCTTTACAGTCGCCTACGTTGCGATATCGCTGTTTCGGGTTTGTCTACATCAAGGAATTCAAACATTCAGAGTACCAATTTGACTCCTTCCAATAGGGAGGCTATGCCAAACTCAGACGGATTGCACACGATTTTGTATGTGATTTTGGGCACTGTCAAACCACCATACTGACCTCGCAATAGAGCAATGCTCGATTCTACAAGCCATGGAAAGCCGCAGACAATTTCACAGTCTTGTACTCCAAGAAGCAGATTGCGGAGCTCAGCGAAGCAACTGTTCTGTCGCAGAAAGCCGTATACGCTGATGTACTTCGCGCGATTCCTTCTCGTAACATGTCACTGACATGCTGTAGATGTTCGGCTTCAAACATACGATGAATGGTATCGACCATAACAGCCCAGCAAACAGGTTAATTCGTACCAGACTGTATTCAAGGCTGTTGCAGGTCAATGGACCCACTTATCTCGAGAACCTCTTTCCCTTCTTGAAGCAGAAGCTGGACAAGACTCTACAAGCCGAGCTGAAGAAGGGCAAGAATGTAAACGGTATGATGATTTTCACTCTTTGAAACGAATAGATATTGATAAACACAACTCAGGTGGCCTTTCCATTCCGGTGGCTTTAACTGCTCGCAGACTCTCATCAAAACTGATGGCTGTCGTCTTCTACGGCGATGAACTTGGTACGCTTAGTTTCTTACCTATGACTTGAGTATGACTGACACTTCTCAAGCCTCGGATGAGGGCTTTGCCGAAGCCCTTCTCAGGTATCCAAAGGACATGATAAAGTGCATGGCGGCTTTCCAGCTTACCCCATCCTGGTTATCACCGTAAGTCTGATCAAATACTCACGCATCTTCATAAATTTTAACATTAACAGGTACATGCACGCTATCCTTACCAACCGAGGGGAGGCAATGCACAAGATTCAAAACCGCCTTCGCGACATCATGGGCATGGGAAGAAAAGCCTGGAACGAGACTCCCGAGATCAAAAAGGTGAGCATTCCAAGATGTGGTGTTTCAAGTTCTGAAAGCAGCGACTAACAGCTGCTAGCTCACCATTGCGCACAATATGACCGAGATGACTGACGGAAGTGACTACTGGGACCCAGAACTTCTATCCCAGTCTCTGCTCGGAATCTGGTTTGCCGCCGCACATCAGCCATGGATGTTCCTCGACTTCATACTGCTCGAGCTCTCCACTCGCTTGGACTGGCAGCATGCTCTTCAGAAGGAGCTAGACACGCTTGCTCCGTCAAACTACAATGAGCTAGAGAAGCTTCCATTGCTCGACAGCTTCATTAAAGAGACCATTCGACTGAATCCTTTGGACAAGTGTAAGTGACGATAGCCGGGTAATGGAAGTGAAAACTGATTTAGATCGTAGTCGCGATTCGTCGCAAAGCTCTGGAGCCGTACACTTTCCAAGGCGGTTCACCATCTGTACCTCTCGGCGGAACAGCCTGCGTTTCTGCTCACGATCTGATGCACGACCCGCAGACTTATCCAAGCCCCGATACCTTCCAGGGAGCGCGATTTGTGCCGACTGAAGCAGGTGCACCGCAAAGCAAGTTTACAGACGTATCTGAGAAGTTCCCGGTGTGGGGTTATGGGTCTCTTGCGTGGTAAGTACTTCAATTCTATACAACATTTGATAGAGCGAATACTAACAGTCGACTCGATAGCCCTGGCCGCTTCTACGCCTCTTTGATCATGAAATTGATTCTTTCGGAAATACTTTCTAAGTACACGATCAAGCTAGAGGACGAAAAGGCGAGGACGAAGTTCTATTGGGAGAGTTTTACAATGCCATATGAGTCGACGCGGATCGTACTACAAGAGCGAAACCGTTGATCCATGATACCGCATCTTATACTGCGGTTGCTTCGAGCATAGTGCTTGCGAATTGGTACATAGTAATGTTATTAAATTGTCATATATTTGGCCCAAATGGCATAATTAATTAGACAGGACGTACTGAACAATTTCGCATGAGCATCGCTTCGTTTCACCCCAATCTCTACCCTTTCTCACATTGATGTCCGATATAGCGTATCCTGGTCAAGTAATGAAATGATGAAGTAGTTGTCTGATTTCAAACATTGTCGCGTCAATTGATGCATACCAAGATGTAAGTATTGAGGGTCCCAATGATGGCATGAAGGACAAAGTTAGCAACTTAATTTAACTGACAATATTATAGGGCTACTGAGCGTGGTGGCGCTCTGTGGGCACACTCACTGGAGCATTTTTGACAACGTACTGGTCGTAAGCTTGTGTATGGCCTGCTCAACGTTCATATCCCAAGCCTTACGAATTACTTGATCAGCCCGACGACTTTGTCACGCATGTTCGTCGATACGCGAACTATCTGACTACAATCAGTACATTTGGGTGGCTTTACCCCACTCACGACAACGCAGAGATGTAACGTCTGTTCCAAGGCTTTACCGAGTTCGCGGGTCTCACTCAAACCGGTCCAACTGCCTTAGTTCGACTTCCTCCCGTGCTTGCGCAGACTCCCAGACACCCTGCTATCGGCACAGCGCAAGACAAAGCAAGCTGCATAAGGCCGAGAAACACGGCTTCTTGATCCTAAACAACGCAGGGTCCATGTATAACGTACGAAGCATCAACATGGACCCTGAGCGACACTCCGATCCACGTCGCTATGACCTAGATTGCCATGCTTTCCGACGATTCAATCTTGGCAAGGTGCGCGGACGGAACCATACAAGCGCGGTTAGTTTCCCGTTCGGCGCTGGCCGGTGAATTGGCCCGGACATGCACGTTGCACGTTGCACGTTGCATGTTCGTGGGCGTCGGGCGAATGCTTCACCTGCAGCTAGATGCTCAAGGCAAGTCCAGGCAGATCGGTCGACGCAAAGACATGTGTAGCTACCCGACAGGATGGTTTTCAACATAGCGCCGAGATGCATGCAGAGAAGGTAAGTTCGAGCAAGGATGGAAGCATGCCGAGAAGCATGGCTTGGATACTGAATCTAGACAATGAGATATCCGCCGACCGGCTTCGTCCAGACGAAGTGTGTAGATCCTGGAGAAATACCAACCTAGGTATGATTGATTCGGCCATGTCCTAGTGTTGTATCATCCGATGCATTGTTCTTGCAGAGGTATGTTTGCCGTCGGTGCTATTCCTCATCGCCGAGGAGCTCAGTCGACATGGGATCAAGGCGTCCTTTGCATACTCAGACATCTTGTATCGTTGAGTTCTAGGTTGTTTCTGAAAAGGCATCCAATACCCGATCCGTGTGTTTGAAGCTTGCGATGAGCTCGGGTACTTGGCGCAGATCCTTCCGGTCAAGTATATTGTTGTTGTCAAGGGTCAAATTCGGAGAATATTGAACCTCCGACAACTACTACGATTGTATTTCGATCCGATACCGAGATATGTTCCGGTGCTTTCTTGAGGGCCATACGGTATACGATAAGCTCGGCCTGGAGCCAGAACGGAGGTCCTCAGCATGCTGGATCAAGCCAATTCGCCGCCTCATGTACTCAGGGCTCAACTCCGGGCTCTCGCTGTTGATTACCCCATGGGGTAGGCGATGAGATAGTAAAGCTATCAAACATCATGCCACTTCTGCAAGGCAGCGTGTATTGCACCTATGTGCCTGCTATCGCTGAAGGAGTCAATGCGCTGGTTGACGAGGATGTGAAATATTGGTACAAGTCAGCAGAGTGCAGAAGGTCGAGGCTTCGATAGATCGAAAATACCTCGCCTGAGACCATGACGAAAAGAATCAGAGGTCGGCATTTGGTAAGACAGTGACGTGATCGTGGGATGTCTTCACCGTTGTGCAGCATCGAGAACAGGATATTTGAAACGAGCTAAATACATCACAAAAGCAACCACCACACCAACTCGCAATCATTGTGAACAAATACATCTGCAATATCAAGCATTGCTCCAACGATAACGTCTACACCCTCACCCCCGAGCGCTCCATACATATCTCATCCCACTACCCTCCTAATCCTCCAGCACAACCTTCAGGGTGACAATCTCAAACGCTCTAACTCCCACCACAACCCCCTTCTCCTTCCCTCCATCCCCTCCATGCACATCCTTAACCTCAAGACTCTCCTCCTCATCCTCCAACGCATTGCACTTGACCACTTTCTTCACCTTCAGCGCCCCCCACGTCAACACGCCCTTACTCTTGCCTCCCAACGCATCGTAAATGCGCAGAATGACGCTGTGTCCAGACTTTACGGGCAAGTCATGGCGCGAGATGTCTTCGTCGTCTTCGGCGCGCTTGATGGTGTCGAGGATGAGGTTTGGCGCATTGTGTATGGCGAAGGTGTTGAGTATACTCGGACTCTTCACGCTGGCAGAGTGCCCGATGATTTTAAGCGGATTGTTAAATTCGAATGCCTTTCTCACCGTGCGTTCATCCAGACCACCTTTGTGCGGGAAGATAGCGTAGCGCGTAGAGTGGTGGCCCATATCCGCATGAGCATCTGGGGCTTTGGGACTTCTCAGCAGGCTGAGACGCATGACGTTGCCCTGGGTAGCGAAACCAAATTTGCTGTCATTGAGAATGGAAACGCCGTAGGTAGCTTCACTTAGGTCGGCCCATTTGTGCACGCAGACTTCGAACTTGGCCATGTCCCAGGTCGTGTTGTAGTGGGTCGGGCGGCGGACGACACCGAATTGCGTTTCGTAGCTGGCTTCGGTGTTGACGATGTCGACTGGGAATTCGACCTTGAGGAATTTCATGGTCTCGTGCCATTCGATGTCGGCGTCGATTTCGAGGGCGGTGGGGGCGTTGCCGACGGCTGCAGGGAGGGACAACGTGGTTTTGATCCAGGACTTGTCTGAAATCTTGGTCTCAATCTCGAGCGATACGCGGTGAATACTGGACTCAGTGATGGTGACTTTACTGGGCGAGAGTTCTTGGCGGGACTTGAGGTGGTAGACTTCGACGTCCCAAGCCTGCCAGTAGAGCGGCTTGTCGTCGTAGATGACGAGTTGAGCAGCCTTCTGGCCCCTGGGGACAACCTCGCGGTCCGCAGAGATGTCGTATAGAGATGTGATGGCGCCATCAGTCACCTTGACGATGAACTGGGCGTTGCGAAGCTCGAATTCGTTGGAGCTGAGTTGCTTGATCGCTGCGGTACTGGCAGAATATGGCGAAGCTAGTGGCCGGACATCGAGTGGGCCCAGACCATTGCCGTGGGCGAGACCGTATGGTGCCTTGCTTGCAGCACCGGGCAGCTTCACGATCTCACTTCGCTGCCACGGGAGTGTGTTCATGGCAACGAGCTTGCTATCCGCCGTCAAGCTCTTCGCATCGTCGAATCCGAGCTCCGACAACGCATCTGAGAGCAACCGCTCACCAGTGGAGAAGACCTGAGCATAAATCTATGATCGTCAGCAGAATCCCACCTCTTGGACATCCTACACATACCTTATCAGAGTCATCATAGCACATCTCAATCGAGCTGCCCGGCAAGCAATCATGAAACTGGCAAAGCAGCACATTCTCCCACATGTCATCAATGTCCTTCTTTGGGTATTTGTACGCGCTCTTCTTTCCGAAGCCATTCTTGATAGTTGCAAGGGTGGCCAGATACTCAATATCTCTTAGCATGATCTCCGCTTTGCGATTGTTGCGCTTGTTGTTTGATTGTGTAGTGTACGTGCCGCGATGCAACTCAAAGTAGAGCTCGCCATACCATGTCACTAGCTCAGTGCCATTCTCAATCTTCTTCTCTAGACGGTCGAAGAAGTCGTCTGCAGAGCCACCGAGTTTAATACGGGGGAGAAGACCGGTCTTGTCGCTCATGCCGCGGCATCGGCGGAGCTTCTCGAGGTGCTGCCATGTTGGACCGCCTCCACCATCACCCTTACCAAAGACAAGTAGTGATGTCTTGTCTTGGTCGAGCGACTTGTGTTGTGACACACTTCTCTTGACATCGCCAAAGTCGGCTTCAGCTGTGTATGTTTCGCATGGTGGCATATGGCAGATGACCTGGCTGTTGTCGAGCGCAACCCAATTGAACGTCGTATGCGGGAAGTTGTTGATGTTGTTCCAGCTCAACTTCTGTGTGAGAAACCTCGTCATACCAGAAATGCGGCAGACTTGTGGTAATTGTGTCGAGTAGCCGAAAGTGTCGGGCAACCAGAAGGTCTTGCAGCGCTGTCCGAACCTGCTCTCGAAGTAGCGCTGGCCGTACAAGAACTGCCTGATCAGTGATTCTCCACCAGGCAAGTTGGTGTCGTGTTCGACCCAGCTACCACCAATGGGCTGGAAAGAGCCCTCCTTGATCTTCTTCTTGACGCGATCGAAAGTCGAAGGGTAATCTTGTTCTAGCCACTTGTACTGCTGTGCCTGTGTGCAGCAGAATCGCAACTCGGGGTATCGCTCGATCAGATCGCACTGACTTGACCACGACCGATTGACCTTGCGCTTTGTCTCTGCGAACGGCCACAGCCAACACGTATCGATGTGACAGTATCCAATGCCCGACACAATTGGCTCATTGTCCGTCTCATACACCTTATGCGAGTCAATCTTGTCTCCAAGATACCCCTTCGCAATCTTGCGCCCCTCGGCAATACCCTCATTACTCCCACCGTCCGCGATGAAAGCGTCAATAATGCGATTCGCCACCTGCTGCGCCTCATGCGCCTCCACCGACTCACCCGGGAACTCCCTTGCCGCATCCGAAATCTCCCAAAAGTCAAAGTACAGCGCCCTCGCCTCGAGATTGACAGCCACGATATCCGCCGTGTGCAGCTGATAGTACCTATCCGGGTCCGGGGGCTGAATCGAGTCTCCGCCCGGCGCATTGCCAAACATGCCATTGCACGCCATCTCGATGTAGAACGTATGTTCCTTGCCGTCCCTGAAGCTGTCTGGCAGAATCCACTCAACACGCTCACCACCGCCAGTCAAGCCATGCACAGTATGTCCATCCTCGGTCCAAATCAAGCCCTCGTTATTCGCATCCCACACAAACTCCAGGCGCTCTTTCTTCAGCATATCCTTCGGCACCGTAAGCCGCACCTTGAACCAATGCGTCGACCAACTCGGCCCAAACGACTCGCCGACCTTCGTATCTTTGAATTCATGGGACGTCGCTTCCTTGAACAGCGGGCGCGAGAGGTTTGGCGGCGAGTAGACGGACAGCTTGACCCATTCGGGGCCCGAGGCGGTAGCTTCGCGCAGCTTGCTGATTACGTATTAGAACCAGATGGTACTCGCGGAAGCTATAAAAGACTCACCCAACGATGCCTTGCTCCCGATACTGTCCGCCGTCTGTGAATTGCCTCAAGCGGTCCTGATAAATGTGGTGGATCTGCTTGCCTACGGGACCGGCCGCGTGTCTGGGGTAGTCGGAAGCGGCCACCATGTTGCGATGAGACTCGCCACCCATGATTGCAATTGCGGTTTGACAGTGAGGAACGAGCAGCTTAGAAGATAGAAGTCAAGAACGCGAAGATGCAGTGGATTGGTGGATATGTAAGTGTAGCTATGCAGTCAGCTGCGAGCTTGTCGTGTACCTTGCATGGAGCTGGGAGCTTGGAGCTGTCTTCCCCGCATGGAGCCAAGTGGGTCTAGTGATCCGCCGCGACTCCACCACGCCATCTGATGACCACAATTTTCCTCTCACAGGCGTGAAATTGTCGTCATTTGATGTTCGCGATGGTGTACATCTCATCATTTCCGATCAAAAAGCAGTCTTGTATGATGTTTGCACCATGAATATGGTCCACCTTCCTCATTCATGGCTTCGGGACAATATGATGACTTCCAACCTTCATTTGTGGGGCAGATAAGCATCACACCTCTAATTCACGACTCATCATAAGACATGCACCAAAAGCTCTATAATCATTGTAATCATTTACCCAAAAACGCCTATGCATGTTGCCAACTATCATCGCCTACTTGATCCTCTCCAACCTCGCCCTGTTCATGGCAATCTGATCATCCACCTTGTCAGTCTTGCCCGTGATGCGATCAATGTGTTTGTTCTGTGTATCCACCTCCTCGCCCATAGCTTGGCCGAGGTGGCGGAGACGTTTAGCTGCGCCGTGGAGGGCATCTATCATTCCGCGTTAGCCCAACTATCATACTTGACTAGCATAGAGGTACGTACCCAAGTTGCCATCGATTTCGTTCTCCATCTCGTCGTCTTCCGAGTCGGCTTCGAATTGGTACTTGGCACGGTCCGCGAGCGTGCTCTTCTTTTGGCCAGCGCTCATGTTCTGTAGGCCGCGGGTGGCGCCGTCGTTGCGCGCGGCGGAGTCCCAGGCAGCTTTGCGCGTGGCATCGCGCTGTTCGCGCTCCTGGCGGTGGGTTTCCATGCTGTAGATCATTAGCGTGAGCTAAATCAGGGGAGAGTGGGTGAGCTCACATCTTATCATCACGTTCCTGGCGACGGGAGGATGCGGTGAAGGGATTGGAGACGTGCATTGCGAACATGGACTTGTTGAGAGCTGTGGATGTCAGTACGAATTCTTGACACATAGGAAGCGATACGTACTCTTCAGCTCACGAGCCTTCTCCTCTGCGAGTCTGTTCTGTGTGCTCGCGAGATCGAGGTTGCGTTCAGTGCTGTCACATAGTTAGCATGCTACTTCCCAACTCCTGACACATACGTACTTATGAATGCGCTCGCCCTGCGCGCCAAGTCGAGCAAGAGTATCACGACCCGTCTCCTCGGCCTGCTGCGCCAGCCTCAAAGCGTTCCTCGTGCTTGACACATCCTGCTGCTTCATGAACTTGATCTCATTCTTAGTCGCACTAATGTCTTCCTCCTCCTGCTCCTCAGCCGTCAGCTCGCGATCGCCGTATGCTCCGTATCCACCAGAGCCAGAAGATTGCCCATAGCCGCCGGCTCCACTGTCTCCATAGGCACCGCTCTGGCCGTATGCGCCCGACTGTTGGGGCGGAGGTCCCTGATGTCGAGTCGGAGCGTTGCCGAAGAGCTCGTTGCGACCGGCGTCGGATGGTCATGGTGTCTTGCGAGTTTGTTCGTCCTAGACCACCATATCCCCCGGCTCGCGCAGCTGGCGCAGGAGCACCTCCGAAGCGGTCGGCACCATAGCCTGACTGTGCGCCATAGCTTCCTCCTTGGGAGCCGTAGCCTGCAGGTCGCTGTTGTCCTCCGTATGCTTGGCCGGGACCTGTCGCAGCGGGGCTCTTCTCTTGGCGGAACGAAGAGTTGCTGCTGCCACCGCTGTAGGCTGGAGGTGCCTGTTGGGCGTATGGGTCGTTCGCTGGGGGCGCAGCGTATGGGTTTTGGGCCGCTGGGCTGTCCTTCTTCTTCCTACCACCGAAGAGGGCAGAGCGGTTGCTGTCCTCGCCTTCCTCGCCCTTCTTCTTGCTTAGAAAGCCCATGGTTGCGTGTGGTTATGTCTTTGAACGACGGTCCAAGGCCGCGGTGGAAGTCGGTCCAAGGCAGCTGAAACTGTGGGGGTGAGCTTATCGATTGGCTTGTGACTTCGATGTCCACAATCCGTGCAAAGAGTCGAGGTAGTATGTGAAGAGGATTAGGATCGCGAAATTGAAGTGCTGGGTTGAGTGTATTTGAATGTTACAGGGGAGCGAGAAAGCGTTTGGACAGTGGATGCGCGGTGCATTGGGCGTTTCGACCAGAACACCGCCCAAGCACTGACGAGGTCCAGAAGGCTGAGCACTCGCCACACGAAGACAGGATTCACCATGCAAGAGACATGCAACTGCATCGGTACAAAGTACACGCGATTATTACGTTTCGCTAGACAGACTTTATTGAATTCCAAGTTCAGCTTCGAACCTAAGTGACCATTCCACTGCCCGATCATGGGAATGGGATGGGTCGTGGCTTCCGTTCCTGTCCCGCACTGCACTGTCCCTGCATAACCATACGGGCAGCCCAACGACCCAACTGTGCAAATTAAGGTCTGATTGAGATACAGCGCCTCAAACACCATGTCGCTGTATCGACGTATGCAGCAAATCGATTATGCGGATGTTTTACCAATTCCGCGATGCCAACAACCCTCGCACGTTCAGATACTATTTTGCTCCTGTCAATGCATCAAGCCGCAGCTTTGCATGCTGCGACCACATTTCGACATTGCCTTCGGGTACCGCTTCTCCGTCGGATGAAGGCAGATCGTCGTGCTCCTCTTTTGTCCATATCTCAGTACCCTCAACCACAGGAAATGGCGTCAAGACTCTGCTTATGTCTCCCCACCACACCTCACCAAACCTGCGATACCAGTCTACTGTCTTCTTGAGACCTTCGTCGAAACTTGTCTTCGGTTCCCAGCCCAGCGCTGCAAGTTTCGAGCCATCTGTAGCGTATCTCTGGTCGTTGAAAGGTCGATCTTCTGTGTGCTGCACCCATTCCTTCAGTTCGGCTGGTGTGTCGTGCTCTAGTCCAAATATGTCGAGAAGTTGGTGACATATTTCGGTATTGGATATCTCATCTTTCGATGCGATGTTGTAGATCTGACCGATGACGCCTTTGTGGAAGATGGTGTCGAGCGCGTCTACAATATCGCCGGCATAGAGGTATCGTCGCGTAGGCGATCCGTCGCCATGGAGTAGCAGCTTCTGTTGGCGCTGGAGTAGCATGATAAATTTCGGTATGATCTCTGCGTTATGTTAGCCATGAGCCCGTCTACTCGAGGTTTCACATACTCTCGGGAAACTGATGTGGTCCATAGACGTTGTTTGCCCTGATGGTGATCAAAGGCAACTTGAAGCTGCTCCGATATGCGCTGACCATCATCTCTGCCGCGGCTTTGCTGGCTGAGTATGGGTTTGTGGGCGCCAATATACTCGTCTCGCCGAGATCAGCAGCACCAACAGGCACATCGCCGTACACTTCGTCTGTCGAGATGTGTATGAACCTGTTCACGCCATGTTCTCGAGCTCTCTCGAGGAGCACATGTGTGCCATATACGTTCGTGTTCGTAAATTCGTATGAGTTTCCAAAGCTTAGGTCGACGTGCGATTGCGCTGCGAAGTGGAAGATGGTGTCAATCTTGTGCTTGCGAAGCACCCGTTTGACATCCGCGGGCGATGTAATGTCGCCATTTTCGAAACTGAAGTTTGCCTTGTCGTCGAGTATGCGCGTGTTGTTGAGCGTAGCGCAGTAGTCGAGCTTGTCGAAAGACACTACGTTGTAGTGGTCTGGGTATGTAAGTACGAGATGGCGCACGAACCAGCAGGCACTGCATGCCGTTAGTGTAGGCTTGTGCAGTATGCATTTGAGATGTCTGTGACCCCTTGCATACTCGTTTCACGAACCACGTACATAAAGCCCGCTCCGCCAGTTACAAGTATGTTTTTTGCATTGTGCAATGGCTCAAACTTGGTTTCTCCCGTGAGCACTGGCGCTTGTCTCCAGAGCTCTTCCTTCACATAGGTTCTTGGGTTCAGGAAGGTAGATCGTCGCCGGCCTGATCTTTCATTAGTCTCGCACTGTACTCCCAACACGATGCAAGATGGACCCACGCTTCACACCTCGCTGGCCATTGGGGACGGTGTCGGTCGCCTCAGGACTTTGAATCGCGGACATACCAGCGCGCAGGGCTATCAGAGCCCAGTGTGGTAGCAGGTATATTCTGTAATGACGAGAGCATCTCGAAGCCACCGGGTGTTCATGAGCGCGCAATGTCGCGTCGCTGATAGAAAGAGTGATGCGACGCTAGCGCGATGGATCGGGTAGTCCTTCCGCTGGCACAGATTACGTCATGCCACCTGCGAACTCTACCCCATGTTCGATGCACGATGCACGTGTTCTCGCAGGTCGAGAAATACGCTGTTGCCATGATTGCGACATACAAAGACAAGGCCAACGATCGAAAATTCCAAGAGACAAAAGTATGCCATTTACCCGAGAACGGCAGTATTTAAGTTAGGCAGAAGCCGCATATCAAGTGTGGCTACGCTATGTCTCCTGGGAGTTTGTGTCTTACGATATGCTGTTGACCTCAAACAAATAGACACGCTCTCTCCTTAACAGTCTATTTTTTATTCCTTTTCCATTTCTTCATCGCTTCCGCGCAGTTTTCCCTAGTCTTACACAAATCATTCTTACGGCGCCAGATTCCCAAATCTCATGCGCCCTGCTCCGAGTACGAAACGCATGAAAAATGCACAGCAAAATCGTGGCCCGCAAGCTTATTGTGATAAGATAAGGGATACCCTCACATCAGCCGCCCGGCCTATAGAATAGGCCTGGCGTATGCTGTGCAATGCAGTCGGTCGGGGTTGGTGCGGGGCACATTCAAAGCCCCCTACAGGAATACGCCTCCAGTACAATTCTGTCTGGTAGGAAGGATATTCTGGAGGCCCAGGATACTCTTCAGCTTACCCCACCAATATTCTTAGAGTGAGCTCAATACGTCAGGGTCGTCCCCAGGTCAGGGTTTTCCTTACAAATCATGCCTTAAAAGGGGCTTTATCCGTACTTGTGAAGCTTGTCGATAGATCTGTAAGAGGAATATAGATCTCATTATCAGAACTCGGACCTAGCTGGAAGACGACTAGACGAATGATCTTGCGAATTCACGAATGACAAATTTGACGCCTTAGCATCATGGAACCAAGCGATATGGACGGCAATCCTAGCTCTGAGGCGCCATTTTGGACTCAATTCGCCTCTTGGATTACCCTGCCTCGCATACTAGCTCTATTGTTATTAGCTTTCGCTGTTGATTATGCTTGGATGCTGTATACGAGATGGCGCATGGTAAGCAGAAATTCAACATAAAAGATGCTAGTACTAACAGAATAATAGCCACCAGGGCCATTTCCGTGGCCTATATGTGGCAACACATTCAGCCTCCCCGACAATAAGCCTTGGTACCGCTTCGAGAAGCTCTCGAAAGAACACAACTCTCCTCTGATCACATTCTGGCTTGGGAGGTACGTTCAGAGACACTAGTAGTGTACTTTGGTTGCTCATCTGTTTCAAGGAGACCAAGCATATGGATCAATGATGCCTGGGCTGCCGACGAGCTCCTAGTCAAACGAGCAGGGATATACAATTCACGCCCACGCATGCTCATATTTGCCGAGCTGGGCGCAGGGCAGGCTAATCTTCTGCACAAATACACATACACCAAGGACCAACGCGACCGCTTTCGTATTCTAAAGAAACTCACTCACTTCGGTGTTGGCATACAATAAGTGAGTGACATTGGACAACCAACCTTCACGGCTAACATACGCAGGTCCAAGGATACCGTACCTTCCAGGATGATGAGAACAAAGTCGTTGTTCACGACCTTCTCACATCACCTGAAGCGTTCTTTACTCACTTCGAACGTTATGCTGCAAGCGTCGTTTCCATCATTGGTTTTGGTCGTCGCATTTCAACCACCACAGACCCAATCATTACAGAGGTTATCGGCTTCATGCAAGCAGCCGCACATGCTGCAGTCATCGCCAAGGACTTTCCACGAGTGATGGAGAGCTTTCCATGTTTGTCCTTCACACGAGACTTGACAAATAGCACATCTAACATGAAACAGGGGTATCGACAGTATCGAATTGGTTGGCACAACGAAAGGTTAACATGGGCAGTCTGGTGTATGCCAGCAAACACGACAGCAGCGCTCGTCACGGGTTCTTCTACGCTCTCGCTCAAGAAGCCAACGAATCCGAGCAAGATAACTACTGCAAATATCTTTTCCGCGAAGGCCCCAAGTACAATCTTACTCCTGATGAACTTTCCAATCTAGCTGCAAATCTGTTGGGAGCTGGCGCCGACACCTCAAGCAGCACCCTTATCACTGCAGTGCTAGCCATGCGCGCGTTCCCAGAGACAATGAAACCTGGATGGGAAGAACTCAATCGAGTAGTCGGTCATGACCGCAGCCCGGGTGTTGGCGATGAGTTACCATACATGCGTGCCTTTGTCAAAGAAGTATTTCGCTGGCGCTCGGTTGCCATTATTGGAGGCACTGCGCATGCGCCTACACAAGATGATATGTGGAACGGGCATCTCATCCCGAAGGGCACCTGGATTCAAGGAAACGTTTGGGCAATACATCACAACGAGAGAGAATTCCCAGAACCGGATCGCTTCAACCCGAGGAGGTTCTTGGATACCGAGGATGCGAGGCCGTTCCCGGGTGAAAAGGGTTATATGACTTTTGGTTGGGGTCGCAGGTCTTGCAATGGACAGGCGTTGGCTGAGCAGGGCACGTTCCTGAGTGTTTGTAGGTTGATCTGGGCGTACAAAATCGAGCCAGCTGTCGATGAAGATGGAAATGAGGTGCCGGTGGATATTTTTGCTTACACGTAAGTACTTATCGCAGCGGTTGTATTGTGCTGACGCGAACTAGTAACGGGTCAAACTGGCGACCTGAGCCATTCAAAGTCAAGTTTATGCCTCAGAGTGAGGCGATCAAGCGGACTATCGAAAGAGAGGGGAAGCAGGCGCTGGAAAATCTGTCCAAGTACGACCGCGAAACGAAGTACAGGTTCAGTACTTTTGGTAGATGAGTCGGCGTTTGGATGTGTACTTGCGGAGTTTGGACTCGATTCCAATTTGGTTGAGTCCATCGAGCGAAGCATTTTGGTATCACTTCACGGGGACACACACTACTCATGCTGCAAAACAAGCTGCCTCTTGCGCTCTTATACAAATCTGTTTCACTCAACACTTCTCGCATAAACAAACCTTGCGACATTCTTTGCAAGGAAAACGCGATTTACGTCACCTTTGCGATATGGGTAATTGGCTTTATGGAATACCATATTCGAGACTAGAGTTCCATTGCCACCAACAGCACCTGTTTACTATACTTGCTTTTTTTTTTAGTAAGATTCATCATCTATGCTTCCTTGCCTGCGACTAATTGATTTCAATGCGCAGAAACTTAGGGTAGTGTACTACTTCCGGTTTTCGCAACACCGTATCGACCGAACGTCTGAAGACTACCGTAGTATATATACATATACATTAGTCTTCCGCAAGACTGACGAAATTGAACGCGAAACGGCAGACTTCTGGATCATGCTTGTACCTACCGGCATTCACTTCTCTTCCTACTACAAACGTCCCACTGATGGGAATACCCTGGATGATCGCACAACTTCAAATTCGATAGAATCAGTAGTTGCTTAGAAGCGCCCCACAATTGATTTACTGGTGGACCTCAAAACGCCATTCAGGGTGCTGAAAAGCCCTGAGTGATAGAACGAGGAGATACGATAAACACAATTATTCAGGAAGAGTATGGGAGCCTGAGACAGTTTCGCATTTCCTTCAGCCTTTGGAAACTCTGGAACCACTGACTTATCATGCTATGTAAGCCCAAGTGCGGGAAGAGCATCTGGATTATATTTGCCGGTGCATGCTACTTCATTCGGCTAGCCTTCATGCCGACCCTGTTACTCCGCTTTGCGGAGTAAGATCACCATCCCCATACCCCGCAAACGATTCATGTACCATGTAAGCTGTGAGTGGAAGTAGATAAGTGTAGTGTACCTCCGTGAGTCTCACCGTACTGCATCGTCCCCGTTTCCACACCATGACTTCGATAGATAAGTCCACGCTGTGGGCCAACCGCAAATGTCTCCTCATCTGTTCAGCGGTCGCAATGGCCAGCATGCAGTACGGTATAGATACTGCAGCGGTGGGAGGTTTGCAAGCGATGCCGGGATTCCTGATGGTGTTTGGGTATGAAGATCCCACGAGTCCGCTGGGTTATGGCATTGATGTATGTGTGTCGCATGTAGACATCAATGGAGTTGCTGATGTGTGAGGTAGTCGACCGTACAACAGCTCATGACCAGCCTGATGAATTTAGGGGCCTGCATCTCCTCCATCGCGGCAGGTATCTTCGGCGCCTACTTTGGTCGCAGACCAGCTTTATGGCTGGCATGTCTCTTGTGCTCTGGATCTGTCGCATTACAGATCGGGTCGTCTTCACCGGCGGGTCTCTACGTCGGCCGCCTCTTCCTGGGGTTCTCAAATGGATTCTTCGTAGTCTTCTCGACTGTGTATTGCAGTGAAGCGGCACCCGCACATCTTCGAGAGTAAGATGATCTCCTGAGTCGCAGAACATCTCTCGATACTGACTTTCATAGAATCATGGTCGGACTCTTTTCTTTCTATGTTAACCTTGGCAGCATCATCGGCTCCGTGGTCGACAACTATACGAAGCACCATCTCAGCAAACTCAGCTATCGCATTCCGCTAGCTTGTATGTTCATCGTCCCATGTCTCCTGACAATTTCCCTCCTCTTCGTCCCAGAAAGTCCTCGGTGGCTGCTACACCATGATCAGACCGATGCAGCGCGCAAGTCACTGGAAACGCTCCGGTCCGACCACGGCGAGCAACTCGAACTGGAATGGGCGGAGATGCTACGCGGAGTTGCAGAAGAACAGCGCATCGCCAAGAGTACGCAGCTCATGGACATGTTCAAGGGCCATGATCGTCGACGAACGCTATTGTGCTACGCTACGATTGCGTCGCAATCTGCGTCGGGAAGCTGGTTTTTCATTGGTTACCAGACATACTTCTTGAGCCTTGCTGGTATTACCAAAGCTTTCGAGTACACCATTATGATTACCTGTATCGGCTTCATTGGTGTGCATGTCGGGCTGTTCAGTATGAACAAGATTTGTGGGAGGAGATCGATTATGATTGTAGGTGCTTTAAGCTGTGGACTATGCGAGTTAGCGTGCGGCATTGCTTCGAGCGTTTCGCCAAACTCAAAGGCGACGGGCAACGTGTTGGTCGCTTTTACCGCGCTTTTCATGTTTTGCTATAATGCCGGAGTAGGAGTCGCAACTTCGCCCTTAGCAACGGAAATGGTCAGCTCGCGACTTCGTGCTTCGACCGTAGGAAGCGCTAACGCGCTCGGGTACTTCCTCGCATGGCTCGTGGGCTTTTGTACGCCATACTTCATTAATCCGCAGGATCTGAACTGGTGAGTGTGACAACTCTTACTTCAAACCGAAACTGACATGACTAGGGGCCGCAGTATTCGTACATTTGGGCCGCTTCGAACTTCATATGTCTGATTTGGTTCTATTTCTTCATTCCGGAGACGAAAGCGCGATCCCTAGAGGAACTCGATGAGATCTTCGAGGAGGGTATTTCTGCGAGAAAGTTCAAGCAGTATCAGTGCCGAATCGTAGAAGACGCCAAGCACGATGTTTTCGGAGAGAAGGTCGAAGCCGTGAAGTAAAGTTTCCTAGGGTACTGTCAGAGTGCCCTTGAGTGCGAGGAATCAGGACTGTGATTGGAGACTCAGATAGATTCACGCTGACAGAATTCGGAGGCAATCAGGGAAATACTTGAACAGCATCAATATATGGCACTTGCTCAAGTATTCTTAATGTAATGGAAGTGACCGTAGTACGATCGGCCTCTGGCTCAGCAAATATTTTAGCGAGAAGGAGTCTGTTCAACGATATCTACATGCTTATTTCGCTGGTATGGGTGCTTGATGCCTTTGGAGCCTTCGATTCAAGATCCTCCATCTGCACCAGAGAGATTTCGTCACCATCGCCACGGTGTACTGCATATGTCTGTGCGTAGGTGATAGCATGTGGAGCCCTGCTCGACCTTTTATCCAGGCCACTTTTGAATATATGTGGTCCACCCGCACCACTGCGATTGCCTTCCTTTGAGTAAACATGCGTAGCGTCTCTCCGGGAGCCAAGTGCCTTGGGAAAGAGACGGACAAGCATGATACGTATGGATGGCATGCATATGCAAACAACACCGACACCCATTTCAATATTGGACCAGTGAATTATCTGGGCCTGGTCCCATGTCGGATTCATCGAGGTAGCAAATTTTACGAGCGATTGAAGTCGAAGTCCAGAAACCACGGTGATGCTGGAAGTTTATTAACACTGGCCCTTGGAAATCTAGAGCCCGGGCAACTTACAAGGTACCGACGAGAAACATCAAGCTCACGCATATCTTGCGACGCCAGGACAACTGAAGGTGGTATACCTCGTATAGTGGTAAAGCCAGCATCCAGATGTCAATAACAATGCTGATGATGGCATTCGACCAGGCTATGGCATTCAAGTTGTTGCAGTGGCCAGAGGTAGAGCTTGTGTCATCCCATTGCGTCCAGTAGTACGATATTGGTCTGCACTGGAAGACGCCAACGATTATAAATACAATGCCATATATGACATTGAATACGACTGTTGCCCATAGCAATCGTCGAGTCCAGGTTTTTGGGAAGATCCTGAGGAAGAAGAAGAGGAGTGCAAGCTTGACTGTCGGCACCATCAAGAAATATGTGAGTGTCAAGATGTACAACCAAAAGGAGAAGCGCGTAATGTTTTCGAATGGGACAGCCCATACATCTTTTCCGATTCCATTGGGTATGACACCTCTGTCAATAATGATGACGGTAGCGATTCCCAGTATAGTAGCTCCTAGCACGATGTAGTCGTCCACGTCGAGTCCTTTTAGGCCGGAGGTCAAGCACTTATGGAAAATGCGCAACGCACAACAGGTAGCTGCGAGTACAACGATGATGATGTTTGTGACGCGGATTTTGTCTGATTCATCGCGCATTGGGGCATTACAAAGCGTTGTAGTAGTGTTCTTGGTAACTGATGAGCAAAGTGAACAATTAGCCAAAACATAAACCAAAGATGTGGTGAAATTTGACTTACACAAACTTTGCCTGAGAGTGCAAGATTTCATTACACATGCATCTGTCGCACCAATGAACTGAGCACTGGTACATAAGCACTTTTGGTCGGTAGGCTGGCAGGGTGAATGATCCAGTGCAGTCATCAGGCAGGATTGCTACCGAGAAGAATCAGTACGCCTTCGATTTCAAATTTTCCTCTTTAGCAGAAACATACCGCGCATGTAGGGAGACTTGGGACTGCAGCAAGCAGTTCCGTAGTATCATCCTGCGCAGTCCCAATTTGGGCCCACGTCAAGACCGACAGGAGGAGGTAAAACAATCTCATAGCGCCCGAGTATACACATCTGCAGAGCTCATCGAAGGCTGAAGTGTACAGCGCTTAAGTAAACTTCATGGGAGTCGATCGTTGTTCAAAAGCAAGTCAAAGGGCATAGCCAGTTCTAGCGATCGTAGCGTACCAATATACCCATCTACCCAACGTCAGCTCATGGCTCAATTACTTTGCCGGGGATCTCTGACTAGCATGGGTGTAATCGATCCCAGGTGGGTATTTCGCTATGATTCGACGTTTCCGGAACGCACAGTCTGCCACAGGACCGTTCCTGGCTAGGCTCCACGAAGGACCGCGGAGACTAGGCTCATAGCTCAGCGGGCTAGACTTCAGTGAGCGACAATCCCGTGAGATAGGCGACCTGGTGCCGATGCTGAACGCGCCTAGAGTGCCTGGGAAAGTTTAAATTTCGCCAATTCCATGTTGCAGACCGCCACCGAAGCAAGGTGCGACATCCTTCGGAAGTTCGGGTCGCTTCCGGAGGAAAGCCAGTTAGGTCTTAGTGGCTTAGGGCTGTACGGATATCTGCATGAAACACCACCACGTGATGGTAACATTGCCCGATTTGGCTGCTGTTTGGGAAATATTCTGGGGATCTGGATGATCGCTGTGGTGCATGTCATCCTACAAAATTTAGATCTCCCCCAGCATTAATGTCGATACTGATCGTGCCCTGATCGATTTCGGAAAGTGCCCTTTTCCAGTATCCTCGAAACCACTTCCTATGTTAAAATTGCCCCGGTTCCTGGATTTGCCGGCGCTCACGTGAAAATACCCGTCAGCAATGTTTAGGTAATTGCTTATTAGGTATCTAGATACACCCAGCAAGCCGTCAATGATCAAGCAGCCCCCGCCAAGTTCCAGGGTCGATCTTGATTCTTTGTTCTCTTTGTCGATTGCGGTCCGGAGCCCCTGATGCTTTCTTTTCGCGACCATGCCCATACATAGGTACGTCGCATTTGTGGCTCAAGGTGGCTCATGCCCCACATGCACATCGACAACGTCTGTAGAAACCTGGGCTGTAAAAGACAAGGGACAGATGGGATCGTGGCTCATCAACCATTTCCGCACGCAATATGCGCTGGAGCAAACTAGAACTAAAAGATACCTAGGGAGTTCCTTAGCACTGGCGCGTATTGACACCATGTGGGGCTGTTGATTCTCAATCATTCTTCCCCGCAAGCGAGGCATGTTAGGGACAACGCCTGATCCAACAGAATACAACAAGCCATCTTCGCAGCATTTTATGGTGAATAGATTTGCTCGTAGCTAGGTGAATAGTACGAATTTTCTTGAGGACTTGCAAAGCTGCTCAGCTGTGATTCAAGAAATTTATGTCTAGGTGTTTACTTTACTCGATGCTTATTACTGCAATGCATTGTCAACACGAACCAAAGTTGCGTTCTGTGCGGGACGGGTGGCGGCTGCTCCGCCTTACTCGATCCGTCTCATATATCGCCATGCCCCTATCACATGCAGAAGAAGCGATTGACGGCATCTCAAGATACGACAGGCCAGTCCTTCCCACGCAAAGAACCATGCTCTTGTTGGAACTGTATCGGCTGCTCCACAGAGCCTCTGTTGTTGTGATGAACACGGCAGTGGGAATAGCACTGCGATCCAAATTCTATGTTATCGCCAGTACCCGGGTCTGAGCACGAGCAGTATTAGCATAAGCAACATCGAAGACGCAACAGATGTGCAGGAGAGCACGCGATCTTGACAAGACTGCATACGCATCAATGCGCTTAGCACAGATTATTCTGGTTCGTTATAGATGAACGTCCACAGGTCCTTACACGTGGATCCCGGGAGTACCTAGTCGAGCAACGTTCATTACGGCCATTTTCGTTGGATATCAATCATCATCGTTGAATCTCACCTATTTTTATTATGAGCCCTAGGTAGTATTACTCCCTCAGCAAGCAAGTACATGGTTCTTCAATTTCAAGACCAGCTGTGCTTACACGTTTGTGCGTTCACGGCAGTAGCTGAAAACTGTACTAACAACGACTCATTTTTGTCGGCAATTGGCAGTTAGAGACGCTCACCGTTCAGTTCCTATCCTTGAACCTTATGCGTTGTTCGGATCGACTATTTTGCGAAAAGAAAAGCAATGGATTGATGCATATTGGATCAATGCTTCGCACCAATGCAAGAAAGAACATGCTTGGGTGTTCGCCTCTCGTGACCTACAGGCGCATGATTAGCAAAACCGACCGCATCGCCAATGGGTGGGTGCAGGCCAAGCCAGTGCATGGTCGATATTGATCACTCTTGAAATGAACTTGAGAAGGAACAAAGATTCGCTATCTTGCCATCGACAAATTGCCATGAGTAAGACAACGCCGGAAAAAGCAATATGTCTGAGTCATGTTCCCACAAAGGAGTAACCCGCATGTGTCACTCAACGCTTTAGCTCGATTTCACTCGCGAGATTATACGAGTTAGTTCCCTTGACATGACTCTTCGAAGGTTCTGATCTGCCATACAATCGAGCTGCAGGAGCATAAGTTCTATCCAGCTACCCGCCTAGCACGGAGTTGCCCGAGGATCAAGGATCCGCAAACTACAGATCTGTATACCACAAAGGTAAGTGGTGGTGAGTCTCCAAAAAGCAGGTCCAAACCAAGAGTCGCGAAGCAGAGCCCGGTAAGCCCATCTCCATGGTCTGGAACATTACGATTCGTAAATTTTGTTTCATGCTAGGCTTTGTCTGGATTCCTTGAGTCGTAAACATTTGCGACTTCTTCAGAGGATGATGAAAAAGTCTTGTTTGTCATGTATCGGTCCGAAATGACGAAAATAGCTGTACGATTCCCTCAAATTTCGAATCTAGATAGCACCATGTCGCAGAGCCATTTAGAGGTTTATTTCATAGGCAAAGGTTACTACGTTGCTTCGGTAGATGCGTCACACAGCTGGAGACTCGATAATGCGACGGCAAGTTGCAACACAGCAGCAAACACTCCCACGTTTAGTGTTTCGTTTATTTGGCGCCCTGCCAGATTCAGGCGACTGCTTGGATATACATGCAGTATGAGCGCAAACGTTGAAGTGCGACAAGATTGGGCACTACTATTACTATTACTATTTATACTCTTAAAAGCGTCAAGCAGACAGCAGAATGAAGCTATTACCAGCTACGTTTATTGTGCTGGGTTCACCGAGAACTGGTCCACGCGGATGAAATTGTATGGCGCATTGCCCGAGCACCGGATGTCGAGCTGAAAGTCCACCGAAAGTTCAGGCCCAGCTACGCTGACACCCTGTCGCTCTCCATAGAAAGGCCCAGCGCTGAGACCAGACACCCACATCCACCCAGCACCCACTTTCGTCGGTTGTGGCACCGGGCCACTGTTCTTGAGTTCGCCAGCAACATAGACGTAGTACGTGCAGCTATCCGTGCCGTAGGGTCGGCGGATTTGAAATCCAAGTTTGTATGCCAACTTGGGGCACATCTTGAGGGAGGTCTTGAGGTTGGCGCCGCCGTTGGGTGCATAAAGAGAGAATATGCCCACACTCCTGTCTGCATCTTCGGCTCCACCATCAAAGCCAACATCAAAGCGCGAGTTGCCACCACCGCTGACAATCTGCCCACTCCAGTCGTTTCCTCCATTCGCGAAGTTTCCGTTCCGGAAGGCGTTGCCGCGAGAGCAAAAGGCTGGAGGCGTGTAGGGCTGGCCTTGAACACAGTAGCCAGACGGAGACCCTCGCCCACAACTTCCACAGTTTTTCGGGTGAGAAGACAAGCTCACACAACGATCGCCGCACTGTTCCGCAGGACATTTGCACTGTCCGCCTTCGCATCTTGAGCCTTGGGGGCAGGTACGTCCACAAGCGCCACAGTTGTTGACATCGTTAGATTTGACGTTGAGACATTGGAACTGCCCTTTGACCATGCAGCCGTCGGGTGTCGAGCCTGTGCAAAAGCATCTGCATCGATCAGTGTTGGCAGAGTCTGTCTCTTGTTAGGAAGGTTATGATGCTTGCATCTGTGCAAAACACTTACAGAAAGCCATCTGTCCCGCGACGCTTGACACCACACTGTAGTAGAACAAGGCCGTATTCAAGCATCCCAGGTAGAGAGGATAGCTGTACCAATGATCTAGATGTTTGCATCCAGATCCGCTCATACACGAAAGGAACCGGTTGTTACCCTCCATGAATGTCATCGAGCAGTCGTCAAAGTCGTTGTCGTGTTGGTCGCAGCAACTGCCGAAGCTCAAATCTGGGACCTTGAACGACTTCGAGCCGCACTTGTTCGGATTGTTGCCTCGGGCGCCATCGAAAACGCGTGCGTCGAGGGGTCGAGGATACGATGGGCAGCGTGGGACATAGCTGTCCTGCGACTTGGTGCGTTTGCGTCGCTGCACCGCAGCCGCTTTAGTGGGTAATGTCCACATCGTGTCTGGCGTGCCGTCCGCCTTTGCCATCACTGTGTTGCCGTTACTCAGCGCCCAGGTGTAGTATTGCGTACCAATCCGCACAGTGACGCGGCCTTCGCATGTTACATCGAAGATGGACGTTACTAGCTGATCGTCGTTGGTGACCTGGTCTGTTAATGTCACCGAATCATCAGGCTTTTTGGCAACATATTGGCGGGGATTGTCATTGGTAAAGATGTCGAAGAGCCCGTTGCCGCTGCTGACAAACGCGAACGAGGTCAATTTGACGTCCTCGACGACAATAGGCTTCATTGCTTCGTATTCCGCCTCGGATTTTGGCGCCTTGATAGGGCCGAGGGTCCCATCAGCACGTTTAACAATAGGCACACGATCATTCGGCTCTAACAAGTTGAACGTAGCGTCAGCTTGTCCTGGTATAATGAGACACGTCGGTACCAAGTTTGGTGACATGGGCTCAGCGCCCGTCACGATAGGTGGACTACCCATTGCGACAGGCGTTGGCAGCGGGTCGTCCTGGAAAGTGAACGTAGCAAGGAACTGTTCAGGATCTGATGGTAAAACGACGCTCGCTGTCGGTGTGAACGGTGGGCTGTCGTTGTTTATTGTCGAAGATGCATCCAATGAGCTGCTCTGAGAAGCAATAGTGGTGGATTCAGAAGACGGAGACGACCCGGCGGAGGCGACGAGTACGGGAGTCGAAGCCGAGCTGAGGGTGCTGACGGATATGATGCTATCGGCTGGCGATGGAGTGTTGGCTGAAGGTAGGCTAGAAGACAGGCTAGAAGACTGGATTGAGGCAGCAGAGATGCCGGTTGACAAAGGCGGGACAGATGATCCAGCGCTATCAGGGGCTGATAGAGAGGCGGACGACTGGGCAGCACTTGATGTACCCGATGCTACCGCGCTACCTTTTGACGAAGTCAAAGGCGTTGCAGAGGTCTGAATCGAGGTACTCGACGAATGCGGAGCATTGCACTTTCCATAACCTTTCTGGCATGTCTTTGCATTACAGTGGTCTAGTTTTGTTAATATTGTCCGTACCAGTAGGGCGCATTCGTACCTTTGCTTGATCCACAGTAACTGTACTGCGAACAACAGTCTCCCCACTGGCTACCTATGCAAGTTTTATCGCCAAAAGACTTTCCACATCGCGCGTTGGTAGAGACAGCTAGGTTAGATGGTGACGCAGGGATGACAGAAGGCGCAGAGCCCTTGGATGACGTCTTTGCCGGAGCACTGGACGACTTCACGACAGTGTCCTGGTTACATTTTCCGAACTTGGATTGGCAGCCTTTGTCACAGTAGTTTCTGTCGCTACCACACCAGCCATACTATGCTATACGTTAGCATATGTACAGTCTTTCAGCCGATGGTGCGTAGACACATACCTGCGAGCAACAATTCCCGAAGGACGATCCAAGACAAGAATAGCCTTTCGCACCGCCGCAGGTTGCATCCTTTGAGATGCGCTGAGAGAGCACCCCACAAGGAGCCAATGCAAGAAAAAGGAGAGTGAGGGAACGCATGATGAGGATTTTTAAGCAGTAAGGAGAGGACGAGCACTGTGTACTCAAATGATCGACTTGGGGATATAGCACCTCGTGTTGGATACAGCTCGGCTAGGACTTGGGGTCGCAAACTTATATGTTGTTGTTCAACAGCATTTCTCTTCACTCTTCCAGCCAGCGCCATGTTCATTTCCACCATGTGAGCGCATTCTCGGTGAACCCGTAGGGACGTCAATAGTACGCTTCTAGACTTTCATAAAGAGGTAGACAAGCTTCTACAAAGTTGAAAGCTCTAGCCGAATTCACAGTAGTGAGAGCCCGTAGGCACAAATGGAGCTGTGTAGGCTCAGGCGATGCGCAGCCTCTGGGTCGCTTAGCAGTGCTTCGCAAAGAAGCTGGACGCAGCTGAAGTGAGGCCATTACACAAGCGACTGCAGGTACCTGACCAAAAGGAAGTTGATGTGGTGGTGTTAGCACATAAAGGCGTCATGTGTGGTTAGTGTGATAGGTGGCTCTGGGGTAAGGGGCCCCTGCCAAGGTACTAAGGCAGCCTAGACTCCCAGAACGCAATATCGCGATCGTGGGGCTGAAGACGTGGCTGACTGAGCTGATGCTTTTGGGTGTTAAGGGACGAGTTCGACGGCACGAGTTGCTTCTTGACTCGCTTTTCCCTAGCGAAGTCAGTCAGGTACGCGTCTTGATGTCGGCGAGCATTATATGGCCTGCGCAATCTGTGAGCCAGGCCTATAGTTTTTGGACTTGGTGAAGACTTCTAAAGACTTCTGCAGGCCCATTGCAATAACAATCATTTTAGTATCTATGATGTCTGCCTATGACTTCTTCTGACTTGTGAGTAGTGCACTTTGCTACTCCTAGAGAACCTATGGCAACTACCACGACCTCTGGACATTCCCAGCTTCAATCCAACCAACTTCCAAATTCTAATGCAATCTCCTAGTCCTTCCTCGCTCTTTTCCTCCTCTTCATCTCCCTGCCCATCCCCTCGTCCTCTCCCGATTTCCCCTCCTCTCCAAAACCCCCTCCAAGCGCATGTCTGATCTCCCCCGCGACCATCCTCACCACCGCCCTCGGCGTCGGCCCACCTCTCGTCGCCTCAAAAACCTCACTATCATGCACCTGTCCGTGCGTCGTCAAAACCGTACAATCCACCCCAGCGCGCTGCAAAATCTCTCCATAAGCCTCGCCCTCACTTCTCAGCAAGTCGACCGCAGAGTTAATGATGAGCGTGGGTGGCTGCAGCTTCGCATGCGCGGCGGAGATGTTCAGGGGCGTAGCGAGTTCAGAGTCGCGATCGTCGGCGTTGGGAATGTAGATAGCGAATGATTTCTTGTTGAATGGCACGGTAAGTAAGGGACCGGCGAAGAATTCGAATTCGCTGAGGGTCTGCCTGTCGGAAATACGTGTGTCGGTGCAGGGGTGGAGGAGGGATTGGTGGGATATGGGGATCTTTGGGGTGCGGGTTGATGCGAGGATGGAGGTTGCGATTGCGAGTTGGCCTGTGGGAGTGTCAGTGTCTTGAATGTGTTGTGGCAGCATCAAGACCTCATACCTCCGGCGCTGTCACCGACGACTGCGAATTTGTCTTGCGACAAGCCTTTCTTCGCTCCATTTTGCGTGATCCATTTCAATACAGCGTAGCATTGCTCCTGCTGCGTGGGCCATCTTGCTTCGGGTGCCAGGGCGTATTCCACGAAGACGATTGCGTAGCCTGTCTGCAGTGCTAGGTCGCGGCATATGCTATCGTACGAAGTCACACTACACACGCTCACGTTAGCAGTTGTAACCAAGTCTCCAGCCCTGATATATGCGTACCTTCCAACAATAAATGCCCCGCCGTGTAAAAACAATACGACAGGCAACGAGTCTACTCGCTTCATACTGTCTTTTCTGAACACGAATACCTCGGCACCAGACTCAAAAGGTACCGTGAAGCTTGTGCGAGTTACACCTGAAATAGTCTTGTCGTGATGCTGCAGCTCTTCAAATGTCACACGGAACTCCGGAGGTGATAAGTCTTCAATGGGCGGTTGCTTCGCAAATGCGTCGGCAAAAGCTTGGTTGAGGGGATCGAGATAAGGAGCCATGATGAATAGAAATATAAATGTCATGAACTTGCAGGAAGAACATCCTGAAGCTTATATACCAAGAATGACAGGACAGTATTCGGAACAAGTCTACAACTGGAGTCTCACCAGCTAAAAGCCAAATTTGGACAAATATGTGAGATCCTGCTTACTTTTAGGATCCTTTGGCTACCGAAGTAGACAATGATGATATGAGCGAGGTGGGCATGTGTTTCTCACCGAGATTATAGTGAGTTGTTATGCTGACGCCAGCGCCACGCATGACCAAGCCCTACGCCACACATCATGTCAGTATCTTGATCAGAAGTCTGACCACCAGCATATTCAAATCTAATGATGGAAACTGAGGAGAGGGAGGAGCAAGCGTTTACTCCCCGATACCTGCTCACCCCTAATCCCTCTCTTCAACACTGACTCGAATCTCCTCCCTGACATGCAACAACAACGGATCCGCAACACTCCCCGCCAATACCCTCTGCACCTCCTCCCTTCCCGCCTTAATCCTCACCCTCCCGAACACGCCCACCAGCACAGCGCAAAACTCCACCTGGCTAAACTTCATCCCCGGACAAACCCGCGGGCCGAAACCCCAGGGGAAAAATTTCTCGGGGGCGGCGTTGGAGAGCCAGAGTTTGGGATTCCATTCGGTAGACGGAGGGGATGTGGCTGGGGAAAGGGAGGAGTAAATGTGGTGTACAGGCCAGGAGTTCAGTATGATTTGCGTCTTTGGGGGGAGCGTGAGTATGCCGCTGCCAGTAGAGGTAGGGATATCGCATGGAAGAGAAGGGTTGTAGTAAGTACGTGGAAGAGGTGGGGAGGGCGCGAAGAGGCGGAGAGTTTCGAACTGTCGAAAAGTCAGCACCCACCTCCTTCATCTCGGGGGCTGTTTACGTACCATGACCGCTCTGACCCTCCCCAGCCTCGGAAAAACCTTCCCGTAGTCGTCAGAGAGATCAGTGAGGCCGTCTATTTCCTCATACACCCACTCCTGTACCTCAGGATTCACAGCGAGTAAAGCAAGCGCGTATGTCAGTGTCGCGCTCGTCGATTCCAGCCCGCCAATGGTGAAGAGGAAGACGTTCCCTCTGAGCTCCGAGTCTGACAGCTGAGGCTTGCCGGCCTGATCAACCGCTGCATTCGCGTGGATCAAAGTCTGGATTAAATTCCGCGGCGCGGCGGAGTGTTTCTGGCTCTGCGCGCGTTCTCGGGTGACGAGGTCGTCCATGTATTGCGAGAACTCACTCATAGCGCGCAAAAGTCTGCGGATTCTGGGCGGTAGACAGATTCGCACAAGGGGATTGTGCATGAAGCCCTCCACCATTGGCGAGATATACGTGCTCATCACTGTCGTCAGCGCTTCTTTGAGACTCATTGTATGACCTGCAGTAGGCTCGTTAACGTTGTGATTCTCAAACGCCACGGCGGAAATGACATTGAGCGCGAGGGTACTCATGCCCTCGACTATCGCCCCCGACTTGGAATCGAGCCAGGATTTAACAAGTCTGTCGGTCTGGGCGAGCGCCTCGATCCAGACTCGAGCGCTTGCGCGCTCGTTGAAGCATGGGGCGATGATTTTTCGGTGGCGCGTCCAGTCGTCGCCGTTGGACTGTGTTTCGTCAATCCCACACCCTCACTGCACTACGCAGTCATATACGTACTGTATCAACATTCCGCCCAAAAGTGCCCAAAATATCTATTTCCCGTCAGCCATCCTCTCCCCTTTCTCTTCTCAAACATACCATTAACCCATTCCGGCTTCTCAAACTCGCGCCACTTCCTCAGCACCCCTTCAATCGTCTTCTCGTCGCGTGTGCACAACAAGATTAAGCCGGGACTGACTACTAATACTTCCTTTTCGGCGCTGGTAGAAGCTAGGCTGGCGTCTTGCCAGCAACACGTCCAGTCGATTACGCGGTACCAGGTGCAGTGCTGCAGGATTGGTCTGAGTGAGGATGACGCGATGCGCCAGGTCAAGTTGTATGGCGTGATGGGACTGATGATAACACGGAGGCCGGTTCTACGCGCGCGGATATAGTTTTGGGTGAGTGGGAAGAGAAGGAAGATAAGAAGATAGAGGGTGGCGACCGTTGTGAGGGTCTTGAGGAGGCTGGAGATGGTGGTTAGGTAGCTCGCCAGGACGTGGGTGATGAACGACATGAGCGCTTCGAAGTCAAATCAGAACAACAGAACAGTGCAGGTTGAGTTAAATCTTGATGAGACTTTCATTGCAAGGGGAGGTGATGTCGTTCTGTTGGTACCGTGAGCTTTAGTTTTGGGACATGTATGGTGGGGGTACATGCATATATGCATGTGAGATTGCATGGGGAAGGCGCCACACTGGATGCGACAGCTGTCCGTTCAAGATGAGTGTTTTTTAGTACTGAACTCATGCTCAAGGCCTATTTTGACTACCCAACTATGCCACCATCAAGCCTTCGCATTTTCATGTCAATGCCTGTGTCGGCTTCAACTGTTCCTACTGGTCAAATTATTGTACAAAACTCGCGCTCCTTTTCTTGGATCCCAGAATGCCCTGCCAGTTAGCGAAAAGACGAAAGAAAGTGAGATGTTGTATCAGAGGCGTCTACCACGCGTCAACGTCGAAGCCTTCCTCAGAAAACTGAGTTGCGACGACGGTTCTCCTGGAGAACTGACGTCCGGCAAGAGCCTTGATGGCGCGTTGCGCAGACTCGGTATCCTGGTACTTGATGTAAATCTTACCAACGCCGAGACTGGAGCGGGCACCAGCGGGGCGAGGAATCTTGGTCTCGACAATGGGTCCGTACTTCTGACACTCTTCCTCAATGTCTTCCTTGATTTCTAGGTGATCGTTAGTAGTATTCTAGTAAGCAACACTTCAGTTCGACCTACCCTCATACTCCTCGTCGTTGATCAGCTCATCAGATGTTACCATGTTCATGAGGCAAACGACGCGGCCGTGCTCGAGGTTGCTGGTCGGCTCTGCACTAGCCAGCATGGAGATGGCATTGACACCTCCATCCAAACCGGCATTCTGCTGCATACCGACGGTCGCACGAGACACCTTGAGGTTGCCCTCGCCGAGAGTAATGTCGTTTAAGCCCTCGATGACAGCATTTACGACTTCGTTGTCGGCGTACTCGCAGAAGGCAATACCCTAGTACAAATTAGCAAATGTAGTCTGTCGCTAGATTAGTAGGAGGCGGCATACGCGATGTTGCTCGGAGCTGATGTCCTTGACCAGGACAAACGCATTGAGCTTGCCCATAGTCTCGACGAGTTCGCGGATCTGCTCCTCTTCGATGAAGGTGGGGATGTTGACGATGCTGAGCTTGTTGGGGCTGTCCTTGACAACGCTCGACACCTCGTCTCCGGGGTAGGCGTTCTCGTCGGCGGATGGGGTGATGTAGTCCTTGGGGCGGCGGATGGAGAGGCCACTTCGGTCTGGACCTCCACCGTCGTCGCGCATGGAAATGCCGCTCATGGCAAGGGCGACCGTGGCATCCTCGGGCGTCTTGAACTCGAGCGCGGCATACGTCTTGCTCGAGGCGATCTGTGCAGATAAGCAGGGGTCTTGCCCAGATACCACGTTCAGGCCGTTGAGCTGGAGGTTGAAGAACTCGAGGAGCTCCTCCGACGTGGTTCCAGAGGGGAGGTTGTGGACGTAGAGACGCTTCGACTGCTTGGATGCACCGGGCGCGAGGGCAGCAGCGGACGCAGTGCCTGCAGAGGGGCTCATGAAAGCAGCCAGCTTGGAAGGATCCATGGGCGCGGCGCGGGGAGCTCCAGGCAGCGGGAACATGCCCGACAGCTTGGCCTGCTCGGCGGTAATGTTCTCATAGCCGGCGGGCTTGATGTCCCACTGGGTCATGCGGCGCTCGCGCTTGAGGATGTTGGTGAAGGGAGCGAGGTCCGGCGTGGGTTCGCGCGCCTTGTTGGGTAGAGGCGACTCCTCCTTGGGCTGGCGAGGGCCTCCACGACCGCCGCCAAAGCCTCCTCCATCCCGTCCACCCCGCCTGCGGTCGTCGCCGTAGCCTCCGCCATCACGATCGCCACGGTCTCGTCGGTCTCGTCGGTCCTGTCGGGGGGCACGGTCGTCGTCGCGGTCGCCACGGTCTCGTCCAGGACGGTCGCGTCGCGCATACGAATCGCCCCAGCTGCGGTCGCCGCGCTCACCGCCCGCGCCCCGGTCGTCGCGCCTCGTCTCGCGGCGGGCATATGTGTCTTCGCGCTCGCGCTCGCGGTAATCGCGGCTGGACGAGTACGTGTCGACCTCGTAGTCGCGGCGAGAACCTCCTCCTCCACCACCTCCATGGCGAGGAGAGCGCGATCGGCGGCGGCGTCTGTCATCACCGCCTCGGTCGCCTCCTCGGCGGTCGTCTCTCGAAGACTGCCCGGTTAGTGTGCGCCCGGTGTTGAGGGTCTTGTCGGCACTCACGTAGTTGCTCCTTCCGCCTTGCCGACCGCCGTCTGCTTTTGTTATTAGTGTCTTGCTTCTCTGCGGAACTGTGCACCAGTCAGTACGTGTACTGAGCCAATCGCTTACCTCGGGAGTAGCTGTCGCCGTTCATGCTGGGCTATGTGCTGCTTGCTCTACTGTGGACGAAGCTGGGGCGCGCTGACAGGATTTACAGCCGCGCGGAATGGTGCAGCGGTGGAATATGTACAGAAGCTGCAATTAGCAGTCGCTGATCAAAAAGGTGGTGATGATTGGGTTGCCCGCTGCTGTCCGAGCACTTGGACGCGATGCTTTGGCGGTGTTGAGGTTGCTGGCGCGGAAAGTAAAAGTGCTGGGCCGCGTCCGTGCCTTCCACTGACGCGCCTTGGCGTGCACCGAGGCTAGACCGCGTAGCTCAGGGACCTGAACGGCCACTCGCAACCTCAATTCGTGCTTCACACATTGAAATGGCGCTACGAGCTGCAGAATGGCACAAACTGCCTACCAGTCTTACGGAATTGTGCCTCAACACCACATTGCGCTGCGGACAGTCTTTCAGGTACAGCACTTGACATCGAGCTCCATGGCACATCTGACGTACTATCAGATGGCGCAAATCTGCTGAAGACGTTTGGTCCTGTGCTCTCCACGGACGGATACTATCTCTCCGTCAGGATGCAGAGTCTCTTCACTACCGCGCGATATACCCACCACCTGCTTCGAAACTTCCCACGCCGCCACCCTCGAATGCGCCCTCGGTCACTGCCGAAGAAGACGACACTCTCGCCCTCATACAGCACTACTTCAACCTCGCGCCGAATCTTGGCCAGCTGTACGAGCAGTGGGCAGCCTCTGACGCCAATTTTCGAAAGAAGGCGCCAAAATTCACTGGTGTTCGCATACTGCGTCAAGATGCCTGGGAGGCGCTGATAGGCTTTATATGCAGTAGTAACAACAACATCAGCCGCATATCTGGCATGGTGCACAACCTCTGTTTGCACTACGGACCGCTCATCGCGCACATTGATGATGTACCATACCACGACTTCCCCACGCCAGATGCACTGTCAGGTCCCAAGGTTGAGGCGCATCTAAGAGAACTTGGTTTTGGATATAGGGCCAAATACATCGCAAAGACTGCGCAAATAGTCTCACAAGAGAAGGGAATGAAGTGGCTGGAAGACCTCAGTAACCCCGAGTGCCCCCAGTTTGGCATGACCGAGAAGCCTGCAGGAGACCTGCTTGAGGGTGGTCGCGAGGGCTACCGGACAGCTCATGAAGAACTCCTGGCACTATCCGGCGTTGGCCCGAAAGTCGCCGATTGCGTATGTCTGTTCGGTCTGGGTTGGTCCGAAGCAGTTCCAGTTGACACACACGTGTGGCAAATCGCCCAGCGCGACTACAAGTTCGGCAAGGGTAAACACACCAGCATGACCGCCGCCATGTACGTTGCTATCGGCAATCTCTTCCGGAAGTTCTGGGGAAAAGAAGCTGGTTGGGCGCATTCAGTGCTCTTCACTGCCGATCTCAAGGCCTTTTCTGAACGACTGGTTGTCAAGACTGAAGTCAAAGAAGAAGAGGTTGTTATCAAGAAGGAAGAAAATGAGACAGTGATTGAGGATGTTGTCAAGAAAGAAACTGTAAAGCGCAAGATGATCAAGCAGGAGCCGCAGGAGGATGAGCATCCAGTTCTCGAAGTCAAGGAAGAGACTACGCGTAGAAGCAAACGCCGGAAAGCTTGATAGCCCTCCAACCACGAAGTATGACGCCATTTGACTCACGCCAACGATCAGACTGATTGCACAACCGGAAGGGCATGGACTGATTGCAATCCACATAGTTACATGTTTGACGGTCGCCCTTCTCCGGCGCCAACTCCGACAAGGGCGCAGCACTGACTCCGCCACACCTTTCGGGTTTCCGCATTCAGCCAGAACACACATCCAGCATATATATCAATCAAAAGCATGCAGCAACCTAATCACAACTATTCAAAATGCCTTCTCCACATCCCCTCATGCCACGCGATCGCCACGACTCCGCCACCCTCACACACCTCAAATCCCTCGGCCCATCCACCTGGGCCCCCCTAATACCCCCCTCTGCCCCGGACGGCGGTCTGTTGCACTGGCTCGAAGACATAAACTGGCCGATTGCCCGGCCAATCTCCAAATTATTAGTTTCGCTGGCGGATGATGTAGACGCGCGGGAGCAGTACGGACATTATCTCGTCGATACGGTGAATAAGTTGTTTAAAAGCAGTGAGGATTGGGAGTGGGTTTATTATGTGCTAGTGTATGTGGTGTGTGAGGTTGAGGATAAGGAGTGGGCGAGGAGCAAATTTGGGGATGGGGTGAGGGGGTTGGAGGGGAGGATGAGGGGGGAGGAAGAGAAGGAGTGGGGGTTTGGTGAATACATTGGGAAACTTTTGGAGGAAGACTGGTTGTGAGGATAGACTGCGCGCAGCGCCGCTACGATTCGTGAGTTACACCAATTGAAATGGGACAGAATGACTATAACTGAGGCTGTCAAAATGGAAGGCTTTTCGAGGATATTACAATTTGACGACGTTCGCGAAGAGTTGGGTTGTCGAGAGCTTCGATTTCACAAGAAGGGCCAAGCTTGAAGGCTTCAGTTCCGATAAGCATTTGGATTACTATTTGCTGTTTTGTCGCGCTGTTCTCAATACATGTCACGGCCTGCAGATGATGACGCCGAGGGGGAAAGTACGCTAAATTTGAGGCCTAGCAGTTTTTTGCCTCATCAGGCTACACTTCAATTCCAGTCAGTCATCGTGTGCTTTCTCGTTTTCCTTCTTGTGCCCGGGCGCTCTTCTTCAGCCTCCACTTCCTTCGAGCCTGGTGCTTGCCCATGGAATACCTGTGTGGAGCCATCGCTACATCCTTTTGGTAGAGTTCAATCTCAGACTTTAGTCAAGCAAGCTTCCAGCTCGAAGATTTACATGAACATCACCTTTACGCTGACCCGAGCTTGATTTGTCCGGATCCTCACACTGGTCTTCCGCTAGCGACCCAGTCTCGAATACCCCTTGAGGAAGAGCCACAAACCCCACTTGACGAGGATGGATTCCCGCCTTTGCCTGAATGCGTTTTACTTGAACCACGGTGACAACACTCCTTTGAACTCTTACCTCCCTCTTTCGAGGCCCAATCTTCCATCTCAGACCATGCCCAACAACTGCCACAATCCAGTGACCAGCAAGCTCCGCACACCTGCCAAGAATGTGGGCAGGGCTTTCGCCGTCCGCGAGATCTGAAGTAAGCTCAAGATTCTAGACGATAGATAACCGAGAGTGAATGGGTGGGTCTCGTAAACGTAATGGTAATCGTCCGGGAGGCGGTAATACGGTGTTATCGTCGGAATTTTGCGGTGGAGTTAGAGGCCAGTTAGAGGGCTCGGAGGCGTTAGGTGGCTACAAGGAGTCTAGTTTTATTAGCGATTTGCGCCCAAGTTGAGACTGGCTGACGCGTGGTCGCGCCCAAGGGCCCCAGAACGCCCACCAGCTCGTTCGCGGGCTCCTCCACCTCAGGCTCCTTCTCCTCCACCAGCTCCTTGAGCCAATCAGAACCTCCCTACGATGAGAACACGTGATCTTGGCAGTACTACGGCATACGGCTCGTAGGCCTTACCCGGAGCGTCACCTCCGTGAGTAATTCACCCTGAGGTGGGCAGTAGCGTAGCTACCCGAGGCCTATACACTCCCCTCCCATGAACGGACTGCTATCACCGGTAAGCACAACAAGGGCATGTCCAGGGCTCAATCCCAATCAAAAAAATTGTACTGGACAAAACCCCCTGTCTTGCCCCTTGTCTCCGGATCCACGCTAGCACTCCGTTCATGGGAGGGGACTGTAGTAGTCGTACTACGGCCCGTTGCGGGCGCTGCGAGTCAAGAACAGTCCTTTCCATGAATAGAAAGCACACTGACCAACCAGTCAACACTGCAAGAGACACGAGCCCAACTGGGAATGTACCGACTGCCAAGTCAAACTCAAGAATCGCAAAGACCTGAACAAAGACATCGAGCGACACAAGGTGTCGAACAAACATCGCAGTCGGGTTGGAGGACAATCGGCTGGACGGCCAACCTGCCCTAAACCATCTTGCGCGAAGAGCATGCGCAAGGACAACTTCAAGCGGCATATGCGCACGCAACATCCTGGATACACAATTCTATAGTTGATTGATAGGGTGACAAAACATCGAGATAGATATATGTCGCAGTATTGATACATGAGAACAGTGAAGTACTGATCCACGTGACCTAGCTGACTAAGCTCAGGAAGTGGACTAACGTTTCTCCGTGATCTGTTTGTATATCTAAGCCGGCTCATCTGATATACTAGAAGAGCAGTGATCAATACAATCCTTTCTCTCAAGTTTGCTCAGCCACAACAATACATTCTACTCAGCTGCGTGACTCCTTGCTTGTTGGTTCCTGAGCTACTTCATTAAAGGTAAATAACGGAGCGAGTTGCACCTCCCCACTGCTATTCACCGCGATCATCTGGGGCTAGTGTCACATGTGGAGCTGGCTTTTAACCAAGCCTGAGTCGCACTAACTTTCATCTACTTGTGTGTGCAACAGTCGCGTCGTGGTAGAAATAATGCGGTATTAATGTAGAAAACGTTTATTAGCCTACAATAGGCCTTCAACATAACTTGCTCGATCAAAAGAGGTAAAGAAGACTTCTCTACTCGTTGGATTGCAATACTCGAGTTTAAACTAGATTTCTTGTCCTACTCTGCTTTCCACTCCATTATCTCTGCCCATTTCTGAATAGCGTCATAATCTCTACAACTTCGCTCAGACCAATATCCGTCAGTGATGTTTGGATAATTGGGATCTGGAGGCTCCAAGTTTGTATCAGCAGCGCATAGAATTGTTTGGATAAGGTAATCGAAGCAATGGTGTATGTGATTGGACCGTAGATCGACATCAATGGTTCCAATAAAGGCGCTCTGAATACTATGGTTTCGTAGAATATCGAGTTCGTACTTCGTTTTATAATACGATAGTTGTAGAGCGTGCTTTTGAAATAGAATTAGTGACACATCTATGTTTAGGACCTAAAGTACTTACTAGGCAGTGTAATTGATGATAAAATGTAACGCTCAACGGTATAGAGTGATCTTCAGGTTTCATGACAAATCCCCCATTTGCTATGTTACTGTTAGCTTATTAAACATATCTAGGATCATGTCATAAGAGTTGTAAGAGAAGGCTGTCGATAGGCATATTGCTGTAGAGCAGCTGGAGAGGAGCAGGAAAGATCACATGTTCTGGCACAAATGTCTGTTCCAAAAAGAGTTATACATACATAGTATCAAAGATTCCCATGCTACCTCAGATGCATTGGAAGGGTCGTTATAAAAGACCGAAATGGGAGCGAAAGTTTTCTTGGTACGGCCGAATGGTTCTTCAATTAGATCAACAAAGGACATTTACACTTCGTGAATACTGCGTCTTACCAAATATCTCCTTGTCTGTTTCAATACGCAATCTACCAAGATATAATCCGATCCCAAGATTAACCAGGGCGATTGCAACGCATATCGCTATCTTAGCAAGGTGAGGATTGAATCGTGATAATAGTTCTTTTTGGCTGGACTTGCCGTCATTAGTAGACACGCGTATGTAGGTGCGCGAGTTATGTGTCCGACCAAACATAATGGGAAATGCAAAGTATGTAATTCAAACTGCGAACATAAATATACATCGAAAAGATGTATTGTTTGATGCAAAGCTCGCTACGGCTCCTATATATATCCAAGGCTATCCTCAGCAATTATCTATCCTTGGGGGTAGAATCATCTAGAGTTTGACAAACACAACCAAACTTCTAGCTGACGCTAGGAATAGCCGGCTTCTAGCGGAAGCTGACGGCAGCTTCTCTTCTAGACTTTAGACGAAACTGAGGATAAATTGGCTTCTGCAGTCGAGTTCTGGCTAGCTTCCGCGGACAGCCGGGCGGTTCTAAGTAGATTATTATTGGCTTCAATGAGATTCTGAGAAAAGCCTTCTGGCCGAAGCTGACGACAACCTATGTAGATTCTGGCTAAAGGTAATAACAACCTATATAGATTCTATAGGGTCTCTAAATGCTAAGGCGCATCCTAGTTAATTCTAGCTATCGTTAGTACTGCACGTTAGCACTGCTAGTAGGAGGCTAAGCATGCTTAGTGTTAATATAGTTTCTAGCTCTATAGCACTAGTAATACTAAATAAATAAATACTTCTTAATAAAAGAATATATATAGTATATAGCTAGCGCTATTTTAACTTTTTATCTAATTCTATTAAGCTATTATGCTGCTAGTATTATATAGCTAGAAATTATACTATCTTTAGCCTTCTACTAGCAGTGCTAATATATAGTATATATTACTATATTAGATCTTTATATATTTATCTTCTTAGAGAAAAGATAATAGTAAATTAGTATAAAAGTATAAGATTTATAAATAATAATTAAACTTAGATTATTAAATTTTATAGCAGCTAATTAACTATGCTATTAGAATAAGCCTTAGCGTTTAGAGTCTCTATAGCTAAAGCTAATAATAAAATATATAGATTCTAGCTAAAGCTGCTAATAATCTATATATAATAGTAATAGGTAAAAGTAGTAATAGTAGAGATAGCTATATTAGCATAGACTACTATTAATATTATTACTAATTAGAGAGTATACTAATTATATTAACTATAGTCTCTACTATTACTACTTCTCTCTAAAACTATAGTAGATTCTAGCTAAAGCTAACGTATTCTATTATTAAGCTAGCTATATTATTAAGCTAGCTACTTTTTCTTAGCACTGCAAACACTATATATAAACTATAATGCTATCTTAAAATAGCTCTAACTTATTATATGAAGAAGGCAGAATTAATCTTGCTCTTTAGGCCTATATCTTAGGCTAATTTAAGAGCCTATAACGCGCTGCTGCTGCCTTTAGCATATAATATTAGTAGCTCTCTAATTAGCTTAATAAAATTAAGCCTTAAGCTTAAGTACTACTAAACTATTAGAAACTCTCTTCTATAGAAGAGCAAACTATTATATAATATATCCTTAACCTAGACGCGCAAAGATTTGCTCTATAGCTTTATAAGGTAGTAGATATAGCTAATAAGCTATTAGCTATACGTAGTAGAATACTTATTAGCAAGGTATAAGCTATACGCTTTATTTCTTATATAGAGAAGCTTAAGATAGCATTTAACTAAGCAAAGAATTATTAGAGAATACTCTAGAAAGACTCTAAGGTTATTAGCGCCTAGTTTAAGCTTATATAAGAGATAAAAGCTAAGTATAAAGTTCTAGATAATAATATCTATAACTTTAATAAGATAGGCTTCTAGATAAGCATTATTAGCTTAATAAAAGTAGTAACTAGCTTAGAGCGTCGTATAAGGCTAAATATAATCTAGCTAGATAATTATAAGTAAATTATAGTAATCTAGAGTATCTATACTACTAGATACGTAACTTTATCTTTTATTATCTATAAGAGATGCATCTATATCTTAGTATAGTATAAAGAGGCTTTAATACTATATAACTAGAAGCTCTTAGTATCTAAGAATAGCTAGATAAATAATGCGCTTAGTCTAGAGTAATTAAAGCACTTTAATAAGCATATAAAGATATATTAGGTAGAGTTATATAAGCTACTTATCTTAGATAGCTATAAGAGCTATTTTAACTAGAATTTTAAAGACTATTACCTTATATAAAAGATCCTAACTCTTTATATGCCTGCTTATTTATTATATATACTTTAGCTACTTAATATAGTATGCTTTTTACTATTAAAATAGAAGTACTTCTAATGCGTATAAGACTTAGTATACTAATGCATCTTCTATATTAATAAAGAAGGCTTTCTTTCTATCTTTAAGAATGCATTTTTTAATATATTTATATATAAGAACTATAAAAAGGCCTTTAAGATAGTAAGACTAGTTTCTATTAACGCGTAGAAAGTTCTTAATTATCTTAAGATTTATCTTTATATGCTACTACTAGTAGCTCTACTAGAAATGCTCTAGTAGTTCTAAACTCTATCTAATCTATGCAAATTTAGCTTATAATTAAGGCTAGTAAGAGAATCTATTATATAATTACTAATAAGCGCTTAAGAAGGCTTCTTAAAGCTTATTAAAGAAGCTAAGAAGATACTATATAAAAATATTCTAATTAAAGCTTATATATAAGAGCTTAAAGAGTAAGTAGCAGAGTTAATAAAGCATAGAAAGTATAAAAAGAAGTAAATTTAGATAAGCAGTATAATAGAGTTTAGTATAAGTATATTATAGATAGCTAAAAGTGCTTCTGCTACTTATATAATGTCTAAGAAGAGTAATAGTAGAGATAGTTAAGAAAGAACTTAGCTAGCTTAATAACGCTATAGTAACTATAAGAAGACTAGATATAATACTTATACGTATTAGAAAGATATAGAAGAAGATTCTAAATCTAATATAGCTATATTATATAAAGAATCTATAAAGAGTATAAAGTAATTTTATATTTTGTACGTAGTGTTCGCAGTGCTAAGAAAAAGTAGCTAGCTTAATAATATAGCTAGCTTAATAATAGAATACGTTAATAATAAACTATATAGATTAATAATAACTTATATAGATTCTAGCTAAAGCTAATAATAATCTATATAGATTCTAGTTAAAGCTAATAATAACCTAGATTCTAGCAAGGTGTACTAATAGTAACATTTAAATTATAGCTCTAGAGATATATATACTACGTTCTACGATACTCTAAAGATAATAACTATTTTAACGAACTTATCTAAATTATTATATTACATACTACTATTTTTACTTTATATTCTATTTTGCACTATACAGCTTATCTACCTTTTTACTCTCTTTACTAGGCTAGCTATAGCTGTTCTAAATGCTGTAGTTGCTTCGAATGCAGCACTTAATAAGGTATATATACTTACTTCTTAATATAGCAGCTATACTAACTTTATCTCTAGCGCGTAAGTACTAATATATAATAGCTATAAGGCATAGTAATTATATACGATTAGATATACTATAACTAATATATGCGTTATAGCAAGTAAGTAATATCTCTAATTATAAGCTGCTACTTTAGAAAAGGTACTAATAGAAATTTAATTATAGAGCGTAAGTAATATATCTATTTGCAGCTAATAAGCTGCTCTAGAAAAGTTACTAATATAAATTTAATAATAGCCTATAAGTAAACTACTATAACTAAATAAGCTACTATTCTAGAAAAGTTACTAATAAAGATTTAATTATAGAGCGTAAGTAATATATCTACTTATAATTTATAAGCTACTCTAGAAATATTACTAATAGAAATTTAATTATAGAGCGTAAGTAATATATCTATCTATAGCTAATAATCTACTTTAGAAAAGTTACTAATAGAGATTTAATTATAGAGTGTAAGTAAACTATCTATTGCTTTTTAGCTACTACTCTAGAAATACTACTAATAGAGACTTATAGCCTATAAGTAACACATCTATCTACAGCTTATAATTTACTCTAGAAAAGTTACTAACAGAAAATTTATAGAAGGTAAGTAATATATCTATCTATAGCTAATAAGCTACTATTCTAGAAAAGTTACTAATAGAGATTTAATTATAGCCTGTAAGTAAACTATCTATAGCTTAGAAGCTACTACTCTAGAAATACTACTAATAGAGATTTAATTATAGAGCGTAAGTAATATTATAGTAGAGCAACGTGCATTAGCGCAGGGCCTAAGCCTAATAGGATATTAGGCGAAGTATAAAAGTCAGAAGAAAGCAGTTTAGAAGTTAATAACTTAATTAACTACTTTTGCATTAAGCATAACCTACTATAATAAATAGTAACTAATTGTGCGACTTAAACCTAATACCTTAGTTCTTAAGAAAGCTAAGAGCAGGCAAATATAGCTAAGCAAGAAATCTAGCTCTAATAATATATTAGATAACAGAAATAGAAATAAGAATATAAATAAGTAATAGGAATAGAAATAGAAATAAGTAATAAGAATAGGCACACGCATAGAAACAATAATAATAAGAATAGATTATATTAAGATATAAGAAGAGTAATATATAGCATAGCAGCATAGCTAGAGAATATAATAATATTATACTAAGTAATCCTTATTACTAAGTTAGCATTAGAACTAAAAATAAAATAATATACTTACTATAGGATAAGCATAGGCGCTAGAAGCCTCTTAGACTAAACCTAATAGCAGTTAATTATTAGGAATATAAAATTTAATATTACTTAGATTACCTAAGCAGTAAAGAATAAACTATAGTTCTAGAAAGCTATTAGAGTATAGCTTAATAGCCTTTAAGACTATATATATAATGTTTAAGAATATAAAAATATAATATAAGGCTATATTTAGGCTACTAAAAATATCTTCTAGTAAGAAACACTATTAGCGTTTTAGCTTACTTTCTAAATAGTTATGCTTCTACTTCTTCTTATTAATACTCTTCTTTTAACTCTTATTATTCTCCTCTTATACTACTTTCTAGATTTTACAGACTCTTAAGCTCTAATTGCAATAAGCTTCTTATCTAACTAGTAACCTCTCTACTGCATAGAAAGCTTAACGTCTCTACTCTAAGAAGAAGATAGCACTTAAGCTTACCTCTAAGCTAAGAATCTATTAAGCTTAGAACTAGTAGTAACACTAGCGCCTTTAGAAATAGAAATACTTTTAGTATTTAATTTTTAAGAAATTCTTAAGGCAATTGCTTAAGAAGTAAACGTAATAGCACGTAATAACTAGTGCTCTTATATTAATAAATAAGCTCTCTTTATAAATATCTCTCTTCTATTTAATAGAGAAAATATATACTCTATTTATTAAAGAGAATTAAACAGCGCTCTAGCTTCTACTAATAGACTATTAAGAACTATATCTTAAGACTTCTAGGCTACTATAATTATACTAGGCGTAATATTATTAAAAATAGCATAGCTAAATTTAAAGTAGCAAAACTTACTAAAGACTAGCAAGATATCTAGGTAGCGCTGCGTAGATATTTCTAGAGCCTTAATTAAGCTTAGCGTAAAGAAACTAAGAACTCTCTTAAGTTCTAGTGCCTAAGCTGCTTAATAATAACTAACTTATCTCTTTAAAGCTACCTAGACGCCTTTAGGCCTAGATTTAATAGGTGCCTTAAAGTAGAATTAGTAATAATAGAATAGAAGAGCTTTTTTCTTACTTAAGGCCTTAATAGAGAAAGGCTAAATAAGGTACTAAATAAGTTTAACCTCTTAATTGCTTAACTATTAGACTTTATCTTTAAAAGAATTAAACTATTTCTTAGTAAAATAGCCTCTAAGGAATTAGAAATTAAAGCCTTTAATCTAGCTCTTAGAAAAAATAGTAGCATTATAAAATTAATAACTAGTAACTTATTAGAACTAATACTTATAAACACCTTCTATGCACTGCAGCTAGATCTAAGCATTATTTCTCTACTCTTATTCTGCTAGCCTAAAGTAAACTAATAACTCTAAGAAGAATAAGAGTTATAGATACTACTAGGCTATAAACTTACCTAGAGCAAGGTAGATAATCTAATTAAGAAATTTACTAGAATTAAGCTTAGTAGAGTAAACTTATTAACTACTTTCTAAGAACCTAAGAAAATAAAACTCCTTAGCTATGCAGATATCTAAGAAGCTATTAAGCTTACTTTTATAAAAGTTAGTACTCTCTCTGCATAAGCATAGAACTAAGTACTAAGTAGCTAAAACTTTTAGCAGCCTCTATATATTATGCTCTTAAGTTCTAGCTATTAATAAACTTAGATAGAGTTCTAACAGAGTTCTTAGATATAGAACTATAGTAATTAGTAAGGCCTTTAAGCTTATTATACTTATAAAGAGTTAAGCTATTTAGCATGCTTCTATAAAATAAGAGATAAGCTTATCTAGAACTAATAGATCTACTTAAACCTGCAAGGTTGCATTAGTTAAAGAAATAAAGAATAACCTAAAGAAGAAGTTAGAAATATCTCTAGAACGCATATTATTAGAACTATTATTAAAGAAATTAAGACTTAGCTAAAATAAAGTAGTAAACTAGTAGTTAACTTAGTTATAATAATAAACTCTTACGTTAAGCAGACCTAAGGATAGATAGAGCTATCTAATAATATAATAATTATAGAATAGAACAGCTTCTAGAATTTAGAAGTTATAGAAGAAGAGAAGTTTATATAGTACTTAAAACTTGCTAGCATAGTTATTAGAGCTAAAGAAGTGCTGCTTACCTTAGCAATAGTTATAAGTATATTCTTTACTAACTTAGCAATATCTAATTGCAATCCTAGAATAGTAGCGCTTAAGCTAGTTATATTATATACCTCTATAGTAAGAAATAATAAAAGCTGCAACGCTAACTAGATTTGCCTAAAAGTAGTATCTTTTAATAAAGATATAGACGTAGATAATAATAAAAGGCAACTGCAGAAGATAGAGCTAAAAATAGCTCTAAGGAAATATAAGATTCTAGAGTTGCTTCTATTAGACCTAGACTAAATAGTATACTAAGTTCTTAACACTATAGTATTAGTACTACTTAAGGATCTATTAGCTATAGTGCTAGAACTTTAGAAATAACTAGGCAAAGCTTATTATATAAGCGAATACCTAGAAGCTCTCTCTTAGGCCTAAAATAGCATGCTAAAGTCCTATTAAGCTAAGCCTATAGAATAATAGCATAAATATTAGCAATATAGCTATTGCTTACTCTAAGTACGTAGAAGTAGAAGCTTTAGGAAGCCTTATTACTTAAGCAGGAAGTAAGAGCAGTAATTCTTACCTTATAGTACTAGAGTTTCTAAGAGAATACTGCTACTAGAATTCCTTCTTAGCACCTTCTAATAATAATAACTAACTAAGAATAACTTTAGAATAGAGAGAGTATAATAAGAATTATAGCTTTAAGCACGTCTATTGCAACTATCTATAAGCTCTAATAATAATCTATAAAGTATAACTCTTAGCGCTGCTTAACTTAGAAGCAGAACTTAATATAATATGCCTAAAGACAGCCTAAGCAGCAGAACTTATAGTAACCTTAATACTATAAGAAATAAGTAATTTAAGAATGCAGGCAGCTAATAGCTTATTTAAATTATTTACAGGCATAGTATAGTAAGCTCTAGTATCTATTAGAAATATTATTATTTTTACTAACTTCTTTATTCTTTAAAAACGTTTTCCAAATCTAGTTTACTCTTAGCAAACGTTCTACTTAGCCAGATGCCCTTAAGTAACGGTTTAAGTTACTAGTATAGATAGAAGAATAAAATATATAGTATTCTTAGAAGACTAATCTACCTTACGCAACCTTTATTTAGAGCTACTAATAATATCTTTAAGTACTATTACTAGAACGTTAGTATAGCTAAAAGCTAGTAAAGTCTAGAGTATAGACTTAGCACTCTAACAGAAAAAGATAAAGACCTATAGAAGCTAGAGAATTAGTAGTAGCTAACGCCTAAGAAGAGAAGTAGTAATAGTACCTTTAGAGTGCAAAGAAAAGCCTTAAGTATTATAAGTAACTAGATTACGTAAGATAATAGCAGAATAGGCCTCTAATAATACGTTAGCCTTTGCTTTGCTCTAATAAGTATTAAGAGATAATTTACTTCTAATATTAACTAAAAGTAACTTTATTAGATATAATAACTATAGAACTATTAGGCGTAGAAGAGCAGAAGAAATTATTATTTATAACTAGAAAGGCCTACTTATTATTAATATCTCTTTATTATTAGACTAGAAAGTTAAAGAAATTCTATAAGAACTTGTATATGCTTATTACGCAGACTCTTAAAAATACTTTAAGAAGAAGTAGGCGTAGGTAGAAATTAAAGTATAGATATTCTAAAACTATATTAGGTTTAAAGTTACTATAATGCACGAAAATAAAGAATAAGAAAGTCTAGCCTATTAGTAAATCTAGACTTTATGCCTTATACTATAGAAGAAAGAATAGATTAGTAAGTATAAGTAGTAGAAAGATAAAAGCTAAATATAGACTAAAGCTAGAAAAGCTTCTAACGATATATTAGAGATAGAACTGTCTTATTTCTAGTTAGAACTAGAGTTACTAATAAAAGGCTAGAGAAGATAAAAATTGCTAAATAGCTATAGCTATAAGAAAAGCTTATATTATAGAAAGTCTTCTTCTATTAAGAAGCAGCGCTTAGCTTTAACTTTGCAGAATTAGAAAGAATCTATAAAGATATCTATTCTCTAGTATATATTAATACTATGCCTTATAATACTTAGAAAGAAGATAATTTCTTAGTTCTAAGAAGACTTAGAGCAGAAGTAAATAATATAATCTAGTAGTAACTTAACTAAGAAGTGCTTAAGTATAGTAAAAGCTTATATAGTAACCTCTAGTTCTTTATTAAGAAGAAGAATTAAGGCTACTATCTTATTAATAATGCCTAAAAGACTAATTAAGTTATAATAAGAGACGCTAATATGCTGCTAAACGCTAATAAGTTTTCTAAAGAATTTGCAGGCTACTAAGTAGTCTCTCTTATTAACTTCTTCTTAAGATATAACTAAGTTATGTTATACCTAGAATTACGCCTAATAACTGCCTTCTTTACTTCTAGCTATAGTTTAGTCTAGTAATATATACTGCCTATAGAGACTACTAACTTAGTAGCTAAGTTTATGCAGATAGTAATAAAGATTCTTTAGAACTTAATTCTATACTACTATATACTATACATAGACGATATTGCTATTAAAGGCCTAAAAACTAACTATAGAGAGAAACTTATAGAGCTAGGCATCTAATAGTTTATTAGAGAGCATATTATTAATATTAACTATATCTTACATAACCTTAAACTAGCAGAAGCAATAGTATCTAGTTTTAAGAGTATTAGTACTATAATAGTATAGAGATTATTAGGTATGTTATAGATAAGTAAGGCAGATATCTAGCGCTAAAGAAGATTACTAAAATTACTTAATAGCTAGCATATGCTTATCTAAAGAATATATAAATATTTCTTAGCATCTATATCTACTACTATATCTAGATTATAGATTTTGCCTAAAAAGTAGCTCTACTCTTTAACCTTTTAAGAAAAAGAAGTAGTATTTAAATAGACTATTAAGGCTAGCAACGCAATAGAATACTTAAAATAATACTTAATAAGCGTGCTAGCACTAGTTTCTATTAACTATAGTAAGCTAGTGCGCTCTATTATTATCTTAGTAGATAGAAGTAAAAAAGAATAGAGAGTAGTATTATAATAAGAAGATCTCTAAGAAAATAAAAGACTAGTATAATTTAAGTCTAGAGTATAGTTAGCTATAGAAAGATATTAGAACTTAGGTAAGCATAAATGCAAAGTAATACTTCTTATACTAAAAAAGTTCTACTCTTAGATCTATAGAGTTTACTTTATAGTTAAGATAGACGTAAGAACTCTTATAGACTAGCTAAATTAGAGCGCTACTAACCTTCTAAGTGCACTAGTAATATAATAGCTAGCATTACTTAATATATAGAAATTTAAAGTACGCTATATTAAGAGCAAGAAGAATATAGTTATAGATATGCTCTTGCGCAGACTAGAAGAACTAGAATAGACGCTACTAGAAAATCTAAAAGAGAATATTAAAGAATTTATTAATAAATAGCTAGAATTAATAACACTAAACTAAAGAGACTTAATAGATAGTTTAAGGCTTACCTATAGTATATAGTTATAAGCTTTTAATCTCTTAGTCCTTAATACCTTAGAAATAATAATACTTTTAAAATATTACCTTAATAGCTAGTTATAATGCAGAACTCTGCTTAGCTTAACTAGAAAAGCATAAGAAATCTTTAAAGATAAGTACGTAAATTTTGCATAAAAGAAAGCATTCTATAAGCTAAAGCAGGACTTAGACGTCTATTAAGAAGAGTTATAGATATTCTTTCTTAATAATTAGAAATTCTCTAATAACTCTATAAGGCATTAGATTATTAAGGAAGAGAAGGCACTTAGAGAAAGATATAGACATAATACTTCTAGAATAATATATTTAAGGCTATAAAATAATACGTTAAAATATACTAGGAATACTAGATTTATAGCGCGTAACGCTTTAATAAAGAACTATACTCTATATAAGGCTCTAATATTATATAGGTATAGATAACTATAGATATAGTATATATACCTAATAGCTTTACTAGAAAGAAGTTCCTAGTAGTTATAAGAGACTATCTTTTAGAATATATTAAAGCTAAAGCACTCTTAGAAAACAGCTCTTTATAAGTCTCTAAGTTCTTAGAAGAGATAATCTTTGCTTATTAGAGAGTTCTAATAAAGCTTTTAGTAGATAGAGGCTTAGAAAATAAAGAACTTATAAAAGATCTAGTAATACTATATAATACTATAATAGTTATAGTAAGCGCGTTTAACCTGCATGCCTAAGAGCTTATTAAGCGCAGCTATAAAGAACTTATAAGAGCCTTACGTAAGATAAAGAAGAACTAAGTTATAAACTTACACCTTATACTATAGGCAGACTAAGTAATAGTTAAACGCTCTACTAGCAAGACTCTAATATTTCTTATTACTAAGTAAGAATATGTACTTCTAGTAGAACTTAGCATTTATATATAGTAAATACTTTCTTAGAACTAAGTATAGAATATAGTAACGCTGCTTACGTTATAAGTAAAATAGTTTAAATATAAAGATAACTAACTAAAGAAAGTAGTAGATTAAACTATATAACTTAGAGAAAAGAGAAAAGAATAGTTTAATAATAAAGCTATACTGCGCACAGATCTAATAACTTATAGAGATCTAGTCTTAGTTAAGAACGTTATTTAAGACCTTAATATAAGTAGATTATAAAAACTAGAACCTTGCTAGAAAGAGCCTTTCTATATTAAGAGCATCTCTAAGAAAGTAATATATATTCTTAAAGAACTAAATAGCGCGCTACTAAAAGTAATCTATACTAGTAACTAACTACGCAAGTTCTATTAGCATTTATTATTAGATATAGAAATAGTATTAGATAATAACGCAGAGATACTAGACCTAATAGACGTTAGTAATATAAGAGAAGGCTAGCTATAAAGAAGAGTATAAGAAAGTCTATATGCTATTAAACTAAGCTTTAGCGTAGTAAGTCTAAGTTTAGATTCTACGTAAAGCTATAGATAATATAGAATAGAAATAGTATAGAGATAAGATAGATAATCTAAATAACTTTTAACTATAGAATAGTTAAAGGCAAAAGAGTAGAGAAGAAAAGAGAATAAAAAATGCGCTTAATAGAAGAAAAAGAAGCTGCTATAGCATTAATTGCTATATAGAATCTAGCTTATTAAATATATCTTCTAACGCTTTATTACAAAGCCTACGTATTAGCATATAAGGAAAATAAGCCTAATAAATAAATAAAGAAATTACTATAGAGTTTAGAAATTATTTTTATAAGAATTATAAGTTTTATTTTATATATTATAAGAGGCAGAGAGAAAAAAAAAAAAAGAAAAAGATATAAGAAAAAGCTACACTATTAGGCTTAATAATATATAGAAAGATTAAAAGGAATCTAGTAAAAAGGCTATAAAATACTATTACTAACTACTACTTAGGCTACTACTACTACTACTGCTAGAGCTCTCTTAAGAGTAGCTATTAGAGCTGCTATAACTACGCCTATCTAAAGAACTACTAGAACTGCTAACACTGCTATAATAAGATGCCTAAGTACCTCTAGAACTGCTAGGAGTAAGAAGATAAGAAGAATTACTAGAGCCTTGCTAATAATTATCTACTAGAAATCTAGTAAACAGCTAGTAACTAAGCTACTAGAGAGATCTATTCTAAAAAGCTACTGCTTCTTAAGTAGTAGAACTAGTCTTACCTTAAGTAGCTTTAGTAATAGCATCTAGCAAAAATATAGCAGGCTAAGTAAAGCTACCTATACTACTGCTATTACTAGCATCTTTAAGACTATAAGAAGAGGATTCTACTAAAGAAGAGTACATAGCTAAGCCTAATAAAGAATTAGAAAGCATGCTGCAAGAAGAGAATTACCTAAGAGAAGAAAGTTAACTATAAGAAGAATTGCAAAAAGAAGAGCTTATTACTATAAGCAAACTAAGATCTAAAAGAGCTATTAGAGAATCTAAGAATTCTAAACTAAACTTAATAATATAGCTAGACTAAATTAACTTATAAGCTAATACGTGCTCTGCTAAAGAAGAATCTAAAACTATAAAATAGCTACCTTCTAATACCTAACTCTAGCAGATAGCTAACCTCTCTAGTATATTAAGGCTAGAATAAGATACGCTATAATAATAAGAAGTAAGCAAATTTACTAAAACGCTATAAATAAGGTATATAGAATTTAGAGTATTAGGTAGAAAGTTCTAGCAATATAGCGCATATCTAGATTTAAAATTTATAACCTTAGAAGTAGAGCTAACTTAAGTAGCTTAACTAGTAGTAATAGCATAAGCAAGCTCTAGAAAAGAAAAATAAACTAAGTATACTATTTATTATTACGTAAGTAGTAGTTATAAGCGTAGTTATTATTATTAATATTATCTTAATAGAAGAAGTGCATAGCACTATTAGCGTAGCAGAGTAGTAAAGTAGCTAAGTAAGTGCTATTAGAGCTAATAGTACTACTACTCTTAATACTATAATTAATAGTGCAATAGTAGAACTGCTTAAAGTCTTACTAAGTAGAAAATGCTAAGAAAGCCTAGCTTTTAAGAATATAAGAGTAACCTCTATAGTAAAGGTAATAAAAGAAAGTTAGCATATTATTATTAGGATCTCTATAAGTAATTAAGTAAGAGTAATTAGCATTAGTTAAAGTATTATTATATGCTAGTATAAGTAAGCGCGCCTAATATTATTAAGAAACTAAGAAAGAATCTAGCCTTACTTAAGCAAATTAGCTAAAATAGCAGTAATATTATTAGCAAGATTAGCGCTAAGAGGCTAATTAAGAAGGTAAGTAACTACAAAAATATTAGTTAACTTAATTTTAATAGAAGAAAGAAAAAAAGACTTACTAGCTTTAAGTACTATGCAAACTGTAGGCAGAGCGCGCTTCTTAGTTAGTAATACTAGAAGCTAAGAACCTTAGCTACTAGAAGAAGGCCTCTTACTACTACTGCTACTACTAAATTCTTAACTACTACAGCTAGAATAGGCAGAGATAGACCTATAAGAGTAGTTAACGTAAGCTATAATTCTAATAGTATATAGAAAGATGCTAGGAGAAAGAAAAGAACTAGAGAAGAAGATAGTAAAGTAAGAAGTATAAAGGATAGAGAATATAGTAGAAGCTTAGTATTTTATAGTTCTAGAAAGCATTTACAGCAGCCTAGTATGCTGCTTATTACTTAACTTTACCTTATAGCTGCGTTGCTATCTGCGTTATAAGTAAGAGAAAACCTTAATACTAAGTCTGCTAAATGCCTATTAAGCTTAGTTTAGCATTAGAGCTACTACAAGACTTATTAAGGTAAATAGAATAAACGCATCTAATATATTCCTTTCTAGACTTAAGCTTACTTACGTAAAGTTATAGAGTAAATAGAGTATCTTAGCTCTTAGATCTATAAACTTAAGGCAGGCATTAGAGTATAATAAGCATCTTTCTAGAGTAAGCTCCTATTATAGCATACAGAGAGAATAGAGGCATTAGCAAGAACTTATAAAATAACTAGAAAGGCTTATGCTATTATATATATAAGTTCTTTATATAAATTAATCTAAGTTCTACTTAGGTGCACCTAGTAGAAGCTAGAAGAATTCTTGCTCTAATTAGAAAGGCAGCTTAAGTTCCTTATTCTTAGATCTACTCTATAGGCTCTATTAACTATTAGAGAGGCTTATAGAGAGTTTACTATTATTATAAAGAAAGAGGCATTAGGCAGAGCGTAGTCTGCGTTATCTTAGCAATTAAACTTAGAGATAGTAATCTGCTATATTAGGTTTAATAGGTTAGAGTTTATTAAGTCTAGTCTTATACTAATATTAGGCTCGCAGGAACGCGAAAGCAAAAGAGAAGATTATAGAAGAATAGTAATCTGCTATATTAGGTTTAATAAGTTAGAGTTTATTAGGCCTAGTTCTGTGCTAGCAATAAGCTTATAGGAATATAGAAGCAAATAGTAAACTATAGAAATAAGCTTAAGAGAGCTAAGCTCTTATAAGTAGAGGAGGTATATAGTAGAGCAACGTGCGTTAGCGCAGAGCCTAAGCTTAATAGAATATTAGGCAAAGTATAAAGGCAGAAGAAAGCAGTTTAGAGGTTAATAACTTAATTAACTACTTTTGCATTAAGCACAACCTGCTACAATAATATATCTACTTATAGTTTATAAACTGCTCTAGAAATATTACTAAAAGAGTTTTAACTATAGCCTGTAAGTAAAATCTCTTTTAATAGCTTAATATACTCTTCTAGAAAATTTATTAATAGAGAATTAATAATAATAGAACGTAAGTAATATCTACTTCTTAGCCTAGAGGCTACTACTCTAGATAAGCTACTAATAGAGATTTAATTATAGCCTATAAGTAATATCCTGTTTATATAATTAATCTAGAAAATTTGCTAATTAATATTAAATAATAGCACGTAAGTAATATTAATTTAACATCTTAGAGTCTACTTTAATATAGATAATAGAAAGGTAGCTAGTAAAGATTTAATAATAGAACGTAAGTAATCTCTCTTCTACATTCTATAAGCTACTACTCTAGAAAATTTACTAACAGAGATAAATCTATAGGCTCCTCCTAAATAGAAGAACAAATCTATATACACTGCGATGGATCAGATCTGTTAGCTTCTATCGATGTATGGAGTTCTCTAGGTCTAGTACTTAGAGTTTAAGCTCGGCCGGTATTAGTGGGAAAAATAAAACAGAAAGCAATTATACCTCTGTAGCACTTTAAGCATGTGACGTTTTTATAAAGTTTCTAACGTAGGTAATAAGTATGATAGCAGGATAGGTAAGCTAGCTACCCAACAAGTTTGCCTAGAGCTGGAAGAACGCGAAGAGGGATAAGGCTAAGAAGATGACAATTAGGTTATATCAATATACGAAAGCTTAAATAATGCTTACGCGCTCTGTGCAACACACTTAGAACTGCTCTAATATGATACAGTCCTTGCCACTCGGAAACTGATAAGCTGTGAAGGCAGGCGCGAGCTTAGCAGCCCGTGATATCTCATCCGTGTCCGAGCTGAGGTCATAGTACACAATGTCCCCAGAGCGATGGGGGGAATAAAAGTTATGCCCAACTCTCCAGCATCTATCTTCTCCACGCTGTAGGAAGAGAAGCTGGACTAATCTCTCGAAATGAGCTTTACTTATGGCAATAGGTGACTCGCTTAATCCCGACTGTTTATAACCAGTGAGTTGAACGCGACGTGCAGCGGCCTCCCACTCTTCATCGGCCTCCCTGAGCGGTTCGATGGAAAACTCCTGAGTTATGATAGGTTGTGTGAATGAGATTGTTTCTTTGATATCCTGGAGATGCAGCGATTCATAAGAATTCCAAGATGGCGGCGTCGCTGATCTCACCCAAGGGATACTTGAGCTCCTAAAGATGATTCGGGGGAGTTGCGGTACCTTCTCGGCATAGGACTCCCTACTATCTTTCCAATCCGAGGTGCTACCATCTGACCTGGCTCCTGGAAGCTCTTACCCACGTGTAACAACAAAGAGGAATGCCCTTCTGAAGTCATCTATATCGACTTCTGGGTTGTTTGACTGTAGTGAAAAAGGGAAGGCTGCCGCGGTACAGAATACGCACCAGAGTATTGGTACAGAGGCAGTCACTGCCTCGTTCCCTGGCAGTCTGCTTTGAAGAAATCCGGCAAAATTGTCCCTTTCCCACCCGCATTTTCCGCTGCGATCGGTGGTTGCATTGGACTTGAAGATACTCTCCACATCTTTGGTCCCATCCAGCAGCTGACGGAGTACTTTGGTGAGAAGGATCAGGCAAGAATCTGGGTCGATTTCGTTGAGATATTGTCGTGTTTTCCGCAAGTTATTCTCGTTGCACGATATCGCGCGATTGGTGAGCCAGTTGCCAATTGGGTCGAGAAGCCGCCTGCTCCAGGAGTTCTCCTGTTGCTTAGATCCTCTCTTTTTCCCCATAGTGTTAGATCATCGAGCATCTCAAGTTGCAAGCTCCAGTAGTGATGTGAATGCGATGTTGGCGGTTATGAAAGCAAAGTCACAGGAGACGAGGCGCAGCGAGTGTCTCACGCGGAAATAAAGTTCTGCCTGAATACCGGTACACATAGATCAACCAACCAAATCCGCACATGCGTGCTAATCCATGCATATCCGGACGATTGAACAAAACTAGTTTGTCATGTGATCCTCATCACGCGCCTACCTGGGAGGTTCATGATTTCTCTTCCCACTCTCTCTGTACCCGTTATTCCTCGCGCTACTAGCACGCAACTCATGTACCTGCTGGCTATGTGTACATTGTCTGCAATTACAGTTTTGGCAAGTTGATAAAGGCTCAGACCCTTCCGGGCGTGTGAATATCGGCATCTGTTCAACCACAATGTTCGTGATGGTAAGAGAGATCAGTTATAGATCTAACATGCCCAGCGTACGTTCTTGCAATCGATAGAATTCTTTTGCTCCCCACATAGTGTCCCTCCGCCCTCCTTATAACGCCAAGGCAATACTCAGCCGCAATGATAATGAATCAAGTTACCTAATTACCAGCTACACCGACACAATAGTACTCGCTTCCCTAGAAGTTGGTACCACAACCTGCACTATCTGCGCCTATAACCAGGTTCCAGGCGTAGAGTTTAGCGGCCGTGATATCATTCGCCTCAGCGAAACTCAAGCAAAGATCCCCATGAACGGCTTCAGTAAATTTCTTGCAATGCGCATCTATGTCTGACTGGACTGGTGGAGGCGTGACTGCAGGTGTGGGAGTCGGTGTGGTTGTTGTGGTAGCTGACTTGTCCGGCGCGCCAACACAATAGTATTCCTTGCCCCAGAAAGGCCAAGCACAATCCGACCCTTCACTTCCAAGAACCGCTTGCCAGCTATAAAGTTGTTCTGGCGTGATTTTATGCCCGGCGGGAAAATTTAAGCAGTTATCTCCAGGGACGGCCTCAGAATATGCTTGTGGGGTTCGAATGGATGCTCGCTGATGCTCGAAAAAAGCAGTCAGGATCTCACGGCCTGGGACGATGTATCGGAAACTTGGTCTATTCGCTTTTCGAGCGAAGTGATGTAAAAAGCCCTGCCGTAGGTTGGCCACGCCCAATGCCGCTTCTTCGATCAATGGAGATGTAGTATCTGATATGTTGTTTTCATATCCAGGTAGCCGCCTTTCCATCTCGTCGACAAGGAGATTGAACACATCGATGGTATCCTGCAAAAGTGTGTCACCGTAAGAGATAAGCATCCACGGATCTTCTGAGTCACCGCTATTGGTGGTCACGATAGCCTTTCCTTTCTCGATCATGTCCAACCATGCTTCTAACACTCTTTTGGGAGGATACCACACGATAAAGCCATTGCAGACAGTATCGATATCGTCCACATCTACACAGATAATCGCGGTATGATGCTTTTGGTCAAATCTGCGAGCATTGGACGTCGTAAGGGTCTCAATCTGATCTGGATGCTCGTTTCAGAACATTAAAGAAAACCGGAGATCTTACATAAGTCCAACCGGATGAGATTCGAAGTCATTCGTGGAATACAGTGCTATGTATCGCGTGTGGTCGTCTTCAGAATACGCCTCATTGAAAACCTCGGCTTCTTTGAAGAACCTATATGGTATTCAGAGACTACTGACATAGTAGAAGAACGAATTTCTGTTATTTGCTATGTATGCACGTTCGATGAATGTTGCGAGATCGAGTGAAAGAGACCTTCGAATCGCCTCTGCTCCTTCGTTAAAGCTAATAAATAAAGTCATACAGACCCTCACGAAGTCTTCAAGAGCTTTGCTTGATCTCAACCAGCCTTACTTGAAGGATCTTTTTATGGAATGCGACGCACTTATCGACATCCATGGCGGAATAGGCAGGGTATGAAGGGACGTGGCCTGAACGTCTTCACGAAATGGGGTCGTCGCTTTGGTCTGACTAATCAGCCCTTGCGCTCCTGCGACTTTTATTACGACCTCGAGACCTTTCAAGTAACTGGGGCAATAAGGTTCATTCATTATGAAGTGGATGTCTACACCAAATCCGTTTATGATTTTACAAAAATCAATACGCAGGCCGTGTCTTAGTCCGGTCTAACCACCTTGACCGCCCTGGCTGCATTTCAATGTAGGCCGCATTGCACTCGCTCCTTGTACCATGTCGCGCCCAGACACTCTCCAACCGAGATAGCTTGGGCTTTCTGTCGGCGTCCAGGTCCCCGTATGCGATGTTCACCGTATGATCTACGCAGATGCGCGGCTTGTTCGTGTCTTTGGACCCCACTGTTCGTGACGAAGATGACGACGCCCCAGCCATACCGATATGAGATAGTAGTCCTTGTCTGTCTTGCTGGCGACAGAACTTTTGTACCGTTGGAATACAGGCTACGAATATACCCACGCCGAGTTCTATCATACCCCAGTACAACGTCGACGACAAACTAGCTGTTATTTCTGTTAGACCGATATGTAAGGCAGCCTATAAGTTTTCATAGATGACTAACCGGATCTCTGTTCAAAAGTCAAGGGCGGGCCTTGCTTCGCTGAGAAAACACGAGGTCCCAGGAAGGAGAGCCGAAGCACAGAGGCCACAACCGTGCTGAATTGTTACACCCATCAGCAACCGTCAAGTCTGCATAGGGCCCGGAAGAATCCACTTACGCTGATCCTATAAGTAAAATGATCGTTACACCAATCTTCTTCCCGATGCCCAATTTCAACATCCAAATCTACGAACGCAGGAACGGTTAACTTCGCGTTTGGGAGTGGATATTAGAAGATTTATGACGTACAAATGGCATAGGCAGGACGAGGATGTAAACATCGAGGATGGCGCTAGTAAGAAAGCCAACAAACAATATCCACAACGAGTCAGGGCAGTGGGCTGCGAAAAGCTTCACTGAGCCCCAGTTGGACTTGAAGTTGATGCCACACTGGAACAACTCAGCGAAGAAGAACGACACCGACCACGCAGAGACGATGCAGATGGACGCGGCGATAAGCATGCGACGCCTGTTGACGGAGAAAATGCGCAAGTAGAGAAAGAGGAAACTGCATCGGACCAACCCCACAGCGAGTGGGTGAAGGAGGAGAAAAGGAAATTGAATCTGCTCAGAGCACACGTCTAGTGTCAGCTAAAGTCAACTGAGAGTTTCTCACCAAGTCTTGCCAAACATACCTTTCTTCCAAGTGTTAACCGGGCCATTTCTAATTCGGCGCGACCGTCACCCCCAGGAGGAATGTCAATCGATCCTCCCAAGGCACCTTGAGAAACGCCATAAGTAAGCATAGCGCCAAGCCCTATGGATAGGACCTGGAGGTTGTCAGTTTCTGCTCAAGGCCGCCACGACCGTCCACAATGCTGATACGATGGTATGAATGGAGGAGTATGGCTACGCACCGTTGCAGGCACCAAGAGCCAATCGTCCGCCATAAGAGGCTGCTTTAAGCGGAGGCGCACCCAAAATTTGAACGCGACAGCGATGATGTCCACCACCATAAGCGAAATGCTTGCGGCTGTGAGGTGTTTGCCTGTCTCGAAGTAAACAGTCGCCATGGCGAAAGCGTCGGGACGAAGCTCGCAACTAATCTAGCAGTTCTCAAATACGCTATAGCTCGTTTTACAGGTCGCTGGGAGACCTTTCGGACACTAGCAACCTACTTCATGTTACCCGGCACAACCCATTATGCGTATCAGCTGAGTCAAAGCTGACTAGGAGATGGGTGCTCTGGACGAAAACCTTGGAAGGGCCAGTACATGCAGCTGTCGGTCTCCGAATGATCCTTCGCGGCATTTCGCCCTTCCAGGGAATCTCTTACCTGCTTGCAGCCTACATTTCGACATGCATGTTGCTTGGCGGTGTTATAATAAGCATCTTTTAAACGTTTCCGGAAGGTGGATGGGATTATCCGACATCCTGGTAGTGTCGAGCCGTGCCGCAGCCGTGCGCCTCAAGCAACGTGTGGGGCAACTCAGCAACAAGCGCAGAGATGAAGAGGATTTGTTGATGAATGAGGCTGGAGTTGCTGCTTGGCTGCATCAGGATCGAAATTAATGTTACCTAGCCAATTCCTTGGGGTCTCATTATAACGCTTGGACCGGTGAGACATTCATTATCTATGGTACCCAGAAGCCCGGAATCGCCTTGTTCTATCCACTCGTACACACATCATGAAGCACGCGAACATTTCGGCGTTACTTCTCTCCAGCAGCCTCGGGGTAGTCGTGGTGGGCGCACAGGATGCCCCTACGTATCGCGCCAAGCTACTTTCTCTCCACCAATCCATCGTCGAGATCCCCTCAATATCCGGGACAGAGGCTGCCGTAGGCAATTTCCTGATTGAATACCTCGCAGAGCAGGGATTCGCCACAGAAAGGCAGTTCCTACCGACATCGGATCGGTTCAACGTGCTCGCATGGCCAGAGCCGCGCCGCTCTAACCGGTCGCGCATTGTTGTGACGACGCATATGGACGTTGTCCCGCCTTATCTCCCCTATTCGCGCTCGGGACCTGACCCGCCGACAGCCGATACGGTCATCGCTGGTCGCGGTACCTCTGATGCAAAGGGCTCCGTGGCCGCGCAGACGCTGGCAGTGCTGGAGCTCATGGCTGCCGGCTCCATTACCGGCGACGATGTGATGCTTGCCTTTGTTGTCGGCGAGGAAACAAATGGAGATGGCATGATTCACTTCAACGACGCCATAACTAAGCGCGGCGCTCAGCCCAGTGCCGCCATCTTCGGCGAGCCTACCAACAGCACCTTGGCCTGTGGCCATAAGGGAGGCATGGCCTGCAACATCATCGCAAAGGGCACGTCTGGTCATAGCGGTTACCCTGAATCTGGGAAGAGCGCCAACGAGGTGCTCATGCGTGCTCTTGTAAAGGCCATCGACTCTGACCTGGGTAATAGCGAGCGCTATGGTAATACTACTATCAATGTTGGTGTCATGGGCGGCGGCGTCGCCCCCAACGTCATTCCCGATGCAGCAAACGCATCGCTCGCAATCCGCGTCGCATTAGGACCTCAAGAAAACGGCCACAACATCGTGAGGGAACGGCTACAGGAAATCCTCGAGAGTGTTGATCCAGACGCTTTCACGCTTGAGTGCCCCTTTGGATTCGGCGTTGTCGATACGAAATGTGATGTGCCTGGTACGTATTTGCTATCGCTCAAGCAGAAAGGCCCTTGTAATAAAAAAGTGCTGACGGCCACTCGCCAGGTTTTGAGACCGATGTCATGGCATTTGGTACAGATATTCCAAGACTGCTGGGAAATCACACGCGATATCTTTACGGACCTGGAGATATCCTAAAAGCCCACACTGCTGATGAGTCCATCACCCTGGGGGAACTGGAGAGTGCAGTCGAAGGATACAAAAAGCTTATCCTGAACGAAGTGCAGCCTAAACAGCCAAAAAAGTACTAAAAACGAATCACCGGAGGACGTTTGTGTACGTCCGTAGTAATGTATTAGAAATAAAGTGTTTCTTTCTTAATCGGTCGATTATATACCCAGCCTTGAAGTTCCACTCAGAGTCGTCGATAAAAGAACAAGTTCGTGCATCTGCACTCAAACACGAGACGATTAAAGTCCATTTTATCCATCCTGATTCAAGATGCTGTAATCAGACACATCGACCATACGAGACTCGGCAAAAGTACGCAATTTGTCCCATTTCACACATTCGTTCGTAGTGTCCCTTTTCGATTTCGGTATTCCGGCATCCCACGTGAAGAAGGCCAGTGTCGGATCTCCCCTGCACATAGCTGCCTCCCGGAAATACTCCAAGCAGTGGTCTAGCCAATCGGTCAGTCTGTCAGTTCCTGAATGTCTCGCGGAGAAAGCATGCATGGACTGTCATACCTACGTGTCCTCTTTCAAAATCCAACTCGAATTCCGTCATGTTACGAAAATCCATAGTCAGGTGTTCGCGAAGATGTTTCTTTTACCATGTAAGCTTTTCGGTTATACTGTTAGTCAATCAGAATGGAGAAATTCGTACCACACAGTGGAGCTCATGGAAAACGGACATTTCAGCCAGATAGCCTGACCCGTCCCTGAAAGAAATAGAAGTCTCTCCTAGTCTCTCAATCTCTTTTTTCGATATCTTTATTGCCATTGCTGTGAAAGTTTGTAAGCGAAAGCTCAAGTGTAAATTCTACAATAAAAGTACTCACGCTTGATGAGTTCAGCCCAAGCTTCGTCCATAGCCTTAGTGCGCTTGCCAGCGAATACGTTCTCTGATTCAATTGACCTGTTTAAAACTACCCTGTCGTATTCAATAGCCGCCGTGCCCGGTGCTGCGTCAGTGTCAGTGAATCTGTCTCCTGAAATCGCGAGTATAGGCCTTCTCATCGGGTTTTCGTACACCATACAAGCTGGGGCCGAACACAAGCAGTGATTGGTTCTTGCGCACCCCTATGGTTCAAGCTAGCCCACCAAGCACCATTGGAGAGGAACAGCAGAATAAGGAGCAAAATGTTAAAAGAAGAAAGACGATGCCTTCCAGCTAATGATGGTCGAGCTCGTGCATCTCCTGCAGACATTTCCGACCTCTTTTCATGATCCACGAGAAATGGAGCTTCCTCATGCGCTACATCTCCTGTCAGATGTTCACGTGAGACTCTGGGAAACATTGTGAAGAGAGAGTGATGGTAAGGGAGGATAATTCAGAAGCAACTGCCATATGTAGTCTTTGTTCCAGAGAAGGCTAGCTTAGCACTGCTTGTTTACCAGGGAACCCGCTAACAGACATCCACAGAACATATTACTTTTATGGGTTCAGTTATGTATCTTCGCTGTAGTCATACCAATGTGGGAAAGAGCCTGCAGGGATTACGGGACGAGACTTTAGCTGCAGTTTGCCAAGGTCCGGACGCATACCAAGGTAAGTCACAAAGTACCAAGTCTCTAGCGCATATACGAGGTCAGTACTTCTTAAAACTAGATTCAGCCTTGTCAGATCGAGTCTTATCATCATCACAGTGAGCTCAGGTACCTAATGAGGTCTTCTCGCAACAATACCGAGGGCCTGAATCGGACGGTGAGCATAACCAGGAGGTAAATGCGAAACATTGGAAATGACATGCCCTACTACCTAGATACCATATGGTGAGATGTTGCGGTCATCGGAATTAAGAACGTCCGAAAACTTGATCCTGCTCGACAACATGCGATAAAAAAGTGGTGCCAACTTTGCGATAATCGTCTTAGGCACCACAATTGGCATGTGCCCCGACAGAACTTGGCATACACCTTGACAAACCTTGCCGCAAATCAGCATATGCAATGCAACGAAGTATTGACAATGCAAAGTGACCGCAATCTTCTGAATCTGTATGAACAGGAAAATCACTGCATCACGTATTTCCGCTTTATTCTTCATCGCTTTGGTCTCGGGAAGTTCGAGACCCTGCCTTGCTGTAGGTACTCTCTCTGTTATTGGTCAGACCCCTCATGTTAACCCCGGAAAATTATTCGTGTGGTATGAAATTGGTCCTCGAAAGCATGACATCTTGGCAAGCGCATTAGATAAAGAGCTAGTCGTCTGGCAATCATTTGGGAGCTGTTCCAACGGCACATATATACATATATATATGTGCCTCATCGCGCTCACCTAGACTCGTCAAAGGACCGAACAACAATTTTTTTCGCACAACCTACAAAAGCAATCATTATTATCTTCGCAGACAATTGAGTCTTGTCTTCGCACGTTAGCTTTGTGTAACATGAAGCTCTCTTTGGTTATTTCCGCATTGGTAGCGAGCGCCCTAGCCGCACCGCTAATAAAGAGTGAGTGCATTTGACGCAATATTGGTCTCTGGATCACGTCTAATGAGTGTATTAGCGAGATCGCGAGACATTGATGACGTCGTTGGCAACCTCTGGCACGCAAAGGGTGATCAAAAGAGGAGTGATTCTGATGAAGTGATTGGCAACCTCTGGCATGCAAAGGACGATAGCAATTAAGACAAGGACAAATCAAGGTCTGGACAGAAGCAGGAGTGTCCTCGGAAACTTCAGATGACCAGGATGATGTGCGATTCACAACTCCACACCCCTTACATATAGACCCCTGCATCCAATATAGTGCCAAGCGACTAAGAGGAGAGAAGAGTGCCTATTGATGCGTGATTGACTGTAAGCGCCTGCGTCATATGCCTATCACCGGGTATGCAGGGATGTAACCTCTAGAACGCCAAACGCTCCCTCGGAACCGTTTACGTTGGCCTAATCCCTTCTAAGACAAAGACAGAGCACCTACGCCGTAACATTGCATCGTCATGTCACTGCAGTTACAGTATTACCTACTTGCCGCTGGGTATTACTGCTGCGACCTATTTCCCCTCTCTAATGACATACTCATGGCAAGGACAGAAAACATCCGTGATCATCGCATAGTCAAAGTATTTCTACAACCCAAACACCAATTTCTGAACAACACACGCTCATTGCATTCTATTCTCCACGGTATTCATGCGTTCCAGGCCCGAATCGCTGTATGAAGTTGCTTTGAACCGGACAGTAAAAAACATACCCTCAGAGATGAATGGTGAATTGGAAAAGCAGCCAGAACGATGCAACGAAAAGCAAGCAGCAGATGCGCCTGAGCCAAACGACGACGAAGAGGCCGAGGGACTCCATGCCGAAAATATTATACAGGCCGCCAAACAGTTTTCAACGGCGCGAAAAGCTTCCATTATTACGATCTTATCAAGTTTATACCTGATCAACACTTTCGGCACTGGTATTCTCGTGGCTGCTCTCCCGCGCGTGGCCCTTGATGTCCACCTATCCGAGGCCCTTATCCTCTGGCCAGTCGCAGTCTACAATCTCTCCGCAGGGTGTTTGCTACTGATTTTCGGTGCTGTCGCAGATATAATTGGCACCAAACTTATGTGGCTGGCTGGTACTTATTTGTACATTGTGTTCACCCTGGCGGTCGGTTTTTCTCGCTCTGGCATCCAAATCATCATGTTCCGCATGCTCCAGGGAGCATCAATTGCCATGAGTCTCCCCACCACCGTGAGTCTCATCACCAATACCTTTCCCAAGGGGAGCTGGCGCAATGTCGCTTTCGCCATTGTTGGCATTGGATCTCCGTTAGGCTTCGCTCTTGGTCTCGTTCTTGGTGGTGTCTTCACTGACACCATCGGCTGGAGATGGGCTTATTACATCACCGCTATACTCAACTTTCTGATATCAACTTCGGCCGTGTGGTTGTTACCAAACGTTCACATCGGCCACCATTCTGCTTCCCGCGCCAGTCGACTGGCCCGCGAGATTGATTGGATTGGGGCGGTGATCATAAGCGCGGGCCTGGGACTACTACTATACATACTGGCTGCAATCACCTCCGGCTTAAGCATCCGGAACCCTCAGGCTATCGTATTACTCCTGCTGTCTGTATCCCTAATCATCATTTTCCCCTTCTGGATGAGCCATCAGACGCGAAACAATCGACCAGCTCTTATTCCGAACAGACTCTGGCGTAACGCTGTCTTCTCGTCCATCTGTGCTTGTGTGTTTCTCAGCTGGGCTGCCATGAATTGCATACAATACTTGGCTACACTATAGTAAGCTTACTCGCCCAAATCAACGCCAAGCACCCCAAGATAGCTGACAAGCGTCGTGCAGCTTTCAACAGATACAGCGAGTTCCAGCGCTTCAAAGCTCTCTCCGGTTCATTCCCCATGTGTGTTCAGGCGTATTCATCAATGTATTAACAGGTTACCTTGTATCGAGGGTCCACGTTCAGAAGCTCGCCGTGATCTCCGCCATAGTGACGGCGGCGGCTCCTGCTCTGATGGCCACGATGCCTATTGACGCCAACTACTGGTTCGCACCATTCTGGGCCCTGATTCTATCACCCATCAATCCAGACAGTCAGTGCTACCGAAACAGCGTGTTCCCTTTCACTTTGCTGACGGACGACGGTAGCGCTGTTTACAGTCTCGAACCTCGTAATCTCCGACGCATTTCCGTCCGACGTTCAATCGCTTGCTGGTGGAGTCTTCAGCGAAATCTGTCAGTTTGGCAACTCTGTTGGTTTGACCATAATCGCTGTTATTGCCAGGTCCGTCTCACAGCAGTCAGATGTCACTCCACACGAGGCCTGGCTTATGGTGGGCTTTAGAGCAGCCTTCTGGACAATTTTTGCGGGATGTGTACTTGTTATCCCTTTAAGCTTCTTTGGACTGCGGAAAGGAGGTTTGATCGGAAAGAAAAGTCCTGACGGCACTTAGATTGACAGACGCCAACGTATGATCCACCAAAAGCTAGCCATCTCATCGTGTACGAGATCGTCGCAGATAGGTTCTGCGAGGCGGATATGAATATATTTCACGACTGCTAGCACGCGGCACAATCCCAAGCTCCACAGATCATACGGGAACAAGAGTGTGAATGGTAAGCTGAAAAAGCTGGAACAGGAAAGTATCACCATGAGCATAGAGCGAAGTTGTAGCCGAGCGATTGCATTCGACATACGTGAAGCCGTGTCTATCCTCTATACTAACGCCAATATCCACAAAAGAAGAAGGAAATATATACAGATAGAAGGGGTATGTATGAAATCAACATACAACCCAACCAAAGACCTTTCCAGTGCAAAAGCACCGTCGAGTCACGTCATCATCATTTGACGCCATATCACATCCAAGCGTGGAATCCAAACCATGGCCCCTCAAGCAGAAGAGGTCCGTGAAGTCCCATCACCTCATTCGATGCCAAATCACATGCGAGCGCGGTGCTGTGCCACCCTGCGCCTGTGATCCATGATGTGTCTCGCCATGCGAGCAGCTGTTGGTCCTGCAGGGTATGAGCCTGAAGTAGAGGTGGCTCCAAGAGATGAAGCATCACGCTTGCCAGCCTGCTGCCGCCTCGCCATGCGGGCAGCTGTTGGTCCTGCCGGGTACGAGCCTGAAGTAGAGGTGGCTCCGAAAGATGAAGCATCACGCTTCCCAGCCTGCTGCCGCCTCGCCATGCGAGCAGCTGTTGGTCCTGCCGGGTACGAGCCTGAAGTAGAGGTGGCTCCGGGGGTTGATCCAAGAGTTGGGGCACCACGACGCTTGCCAGCCTGTGGCCAGTTCCAGCCTGGCATGCCATTTTCGCCATTCGGTGCGGGAGAGGGTGCCGCATTGATCGGAGCAACGACTGGGCTCTGGGGCGGGACTTCGGGTGCAGCAGGGCTAGGCGTTGGTACTACAGGTACAACAGGGCTCTGAGGAGGAACTTCAGGCGCAGCGGGGCTGGGTGTTGGTACGACTGGGGTAACAGGGTTCTGGGGAGGTACTTCAGGCGTAGCAGGGCTGGGCGTTGGTACGACTGGAGTGACAGAGGGAACAGTACCAGAAGGAGCCACAGGGACGGAGGGAAGCGCAGAGCCAGAAGGAGATACAGGGGTAGTAGCTCCATCGTTCTGGTAAACCTTCAAAGCGGCGATCTCCCAGTATGCGTCAGTGAATGCCTGCGGGTTGTCTCGGACCCAGTCCTTGCAGGTTGGAGCTTTGGATGCGCACGAGCCGGTCGTGGCGTTTGACCAGACGGTCTCCGCTCCAGCCCAATCTCCGCAGAAGGTCGTGTCGATGATGATCTGCTGCTCTGCGAACATTTGATCAATGTTGCAGGCACCGGCGAACTTGGCATTTGGCTTTCCCCACTTGGTTGGGTCGGGGGCGTCACCAAGCACATCCGCAGGGGCGGAGCCGCGCTCGAAGCGCCATACACTGATGCCTGCTGAGTTCCACTCCGTTGCGAAGATTGCGCCACCGGCCTCGTTGAGACCAGCGCCGTAGCTCTGTGGGGATGGGTCCTTGATGGAGCATCCTACATTCTTTCCCTGACCCACGGCGGCGACGTCACAGTTTGGTGTGACAACTGAGCCCGAGAATTGGGAAACGTCCTGTCCGACCGAGCAGCCCGGGCCCGTATGCAATGTCATACCGTTGTGCGTGGCCTCATTGACACCCTCAAGGATATCAATTTCGCCGCCCGTTGGCCAGTTTGGACCAAAAGTCCAGAATCTAGAATTGATTAGTTTCTGTGGGATATGCTTTTGATTGCTTTGCTTACGCTGGCCAGGTACCACAGCCGAAGGGCATATGTGTGACATCCAGAACGATGAGCCCGGTATCATACTTCTTCTTGCTCTCTAGGCGGATACTGGGTCGACCCTCTGGTGTCTTGTTTGTAACATCGACACCAAAATTCGCTCCCTTGGCGGTCGCGTTGATGAGGTTTGTCGACTTCGCGGTAGCTTCGTCGACATACTTCACGAAGCCTAGCCATATTAGCGTCATGCAAACTTCCAGAGAGATGTAACCAACCGTTGGTAGGATCCGGACCAGTGAAGAAGTTGAACTTGCTGTAAAAGTCCGTCGTGTAGTCATCCTCCAGGGTATAGGCAGCTGTGCTGAGTTTGAAAAAGGCAGCAGCCGAAATGAGGGAAGAGGAACGCATCTTCAAGACACGAATCGAAGGGAATTGGAAGAGATGCTGCGTACTAGCCGCGCTGAAGAATCGACAAACAAGAAGCGAAGATAGAAGACGATGCTAGGACTGCAGAAGTGAATTGAGTTGTAGCTTGTAGGCCTAACGGGAACGACCTGCATATATACACTACCATCGGACTTCAGGTTACAAGGACCCTGTCCCTCGATTCGCCAGCCTGCCTAGAACGAGCGGGTGATTGACACCCATCCCGTTAAGCCTCGCGTTTTAACGACGGGGGCGATCAAGAACAACGACTCAGGTTTATCTCCGGCCGAGATCGAGGGGAACGCGCAGCAGCCATACATGTCCTAGGGGATAGGTCTTAGAGCCGCGGGACAGGGTAGGTAGCACAGTACGCGAGGTTTGACTAGATGTGGAATGTTTCAAGGACATTGGAACGGATGGCTTCCCAGGGCGGCAACGGTGGCGCTTGAAACAGAAAATAGCACCAAAACCCACCACATCCTGAACTGACAGGGTCGAGACTCTACAGTCCGTCGCCTAATGCTGTATGTGCCTGAGGATGTGACAGGTCATCGTGTGGTTGACCGTTGCCGCAACGTTGAAACGCGATGTGGTTGACGATGAGATGATTCGACGATGCTGATTGCAAGGAGCGTTACTAAAACGCGGTAGACGGGTTTGTTACGCGATACATAAGCTTTCTGGCCTGTGGCTTTTCCATTTTGAGATGTTTACGGCCCAATAAGGAGTCGGCGCTTGCGGGCTGGAGTCAAACTGGGTTAATGCTCCACGTGCCTGAAACATGGCCGAACGAGCCGACCCCCACCACTCCACGGCATCAACCTTCTGTCGCTCGGCTTCTTTCTATCACCAAATAATGTTTCGCCACCTATAACACCTCAGAATAATTGACACAACGAACTCCGAAGTCCTCAAGTCACGCCATATAGTACATTTTCGCATACACAGCTCGCACTCACACCTTGATGCAAATAAATGAAGTGCCATGGGAAGAAGCTGTGTGCTTTAACATCTGTCGCAATCCTACCTTCATGCTCAGTCCAGCGTGGAAAGGCTGCCTCAAGGTGACGACACATTCCGTACTCCGATCATGCGCTGCAGGTTGAGGGGCTGAGGCAGCCTTGCCCAATTCTATCCTAGGAACCGTTTACATCGTCCAGAGCTCAAAAGCTCCGATCAGGCGCTCTAGTGACAGAGACCCAATCTCCACCTCAAGCAGGCACTTCCCGTCCGGGATCTCCATGATTCCTGCTTGTTCATCTTGCGACACCTCGTTGGGATCCGCTTTGACACCGATGTTGAGTTGTATTTCTTGTTTTTCCGCCGCATACATCTCGTGCGTGGGAGTGAGGCTGAAAACCATGCTTCCACTTCGCGGAGCTACGGTACTAGACAAGTAGCCATCATACATGTCTGGAAAGCCAGTGTATGCGCATATGATCTGTGGATCGTGTGCACTAGCTCCATCCAAACATCTTCCTATGAGAAGTCGTCCGGGCGTTTGCAGATGACTTGCAATTTGACTGGCATGTTCCGCCACAGACTCTCCACGATATGTGATGTTATTGAAATGCAGAACAAGCCCTACGGGAATGACCAAAAGCAGCTGAGAAAGCTGATCTGCCGAGATGATGTTCGATTGCGAGACGATCCCGCGGAATTCATTCTGTCAGATTGTAAGTCAGTGGCGTTATCGGCACATGCCATCTCAAGTGCGCAGTCGTACCAGAGATTTCGGCAACGTCTCAGCCTGGAGCCAAAAGAAATTGGTGATTTGAAATGAACGTTCGATGAAGGCTGAGAGGATGGCTATGAGGTTTGGCTATTCCTTGTCAGCAGATGCTTTAAGGGATCTTGATGGAGGCGTCTCACACAAGATCCGAGAACAACATTGCGAAACGTTTCCCATTCGCTCCCGAGATGCTCGGATGAGGCGGGCATGAAAGCGTTCATCATGCAGCCAATGACGTTTTTGTTTGGAGGCGCCATCGTGCCCAGTACCCTGCTATTCAGCAACACAATAATCAATTCCAACATACTTCTTAAGTCTCCGCGCTCAACCGTCCCTCCCAAATTCCTCGAGCATGAACTCGGCAGCGCACTCGCAGCCTTCTTCACGCTCTCTCTTTTGCTACTGCACTTCGGACTTCTCTCTTCTTGCACCCGATGCATCACAAAGAACAAAACATCCAGAAGATCTTCGTCGTCATCTTCTGTCCGCGCAGCATCATCTTCTTCGTCTTTCTCACTAGCCATACTCTGAAAAAGAAGCCTAACATCATCAACTGGTCTCCTTTGCCTAGTCTGTGGCACCCCGCCAATCGAACCGTAGTCTCTCCACAGCACGCTAAGTGCAGTGCGAGACATCATATAGATGCTGCGGAGAAAGATGTCGCAGGTCATGCGCTTGCCCTCCTCAACCGGGAAGGGAAATGAGCCGTAGTGGAGCATCATTTTGTAGAGCAGTGGTCCGGCATTTCTCACCGCTATCTCTGTGTCTGGGTTACGTTCTACTAGGAAAGCGATGACTGTTTCTTCTGGCCAATCTGATGAAGTCAGGAATCGTGCTGTTTTGTGTGAGGCGGTTCTGAAGTACAAGCTGGGTCAGAAGCATTGTCCTTGGATGCTCTTGATAAAAACAACGCTCGAAACTCATCAAGGCGGGTTTCGTCCCATCGGTACAAGACCTTGAGGAATTGACTTCGCACTTGGTCTAGTCGAGTGTTCTATGTTTAGTACTAGGTCTTGCAGTCGCTGAAGTCGAGCTTACCGGGCGACGTGCAGACATGTCGTGGATCTACAAATTGCGGTCTTTTACTCGATGAGCTGCCCATCTTAAATTATGTACGGGACGTGCGCTTCTAGGATCAAAGGAATGTTGAAGGTGGTAGCTGAGTACATATCAGGCAGCAATCCTGATGAGGCTGAGTAGACCACGTCTCTTAGTACGCTCGAAAAAGACTAGCGCAATGATCGAGGAGGCTTAAATGCAGCATCGATACATTCTCCAAGTCTTATTTGACGTTCTAAAACCTCTCTAAATAGCATACTGATTGACAAGGATGTGTATCTTAGGCTCCATCTTCACCTCAACCCAATAACCCCGCAACACCTTCTGCCTCAGCACTCTTTCCGCTGTATTCCACCTCTCCGCAATTTTATCCGTCCAGTGCTTCGGTGCAACAACAGCATAGTTTCCCTTATACACATCCTCGACTGCCGAGCCGCTCTTTTGACCAGGTTTCAGTATGCGCACGCCACCAAACCCATATACAACATGTGCAACCGCCCAACTACCAATAACCTTGTCCGGCCGTTCAGCGAGCACGTAATCAAACGAGGCCCAGAACATAGGATCAAGCACGGCAGAAGGGTCCTCGGTCTTTTCGTACGTCCAGACGCGCTTGGAATGCATGTCTTGCGACTCCAAGACATCTAGAATAGTCTGGGCGCCCCTGTGACTCTCCAGGAAGCGTGTGACACCGGTCTGACACGCGAGATTGTCGAAGTAGACGTTGAAATGGGGATGGGCGGGATGCTCGAATTTGTGGTGGAGAATGTGCAGTGCGGTGCCGCCAGGGTAGTTGAGGCTGGATAGTGCGAGGATGGCGGTGGATGCTGCGAACGAGACAAGAACTGATGCTACTAGGGCCAGGCTTAGGACGGCGTATATGATTGATTTTGCTCTTCGGTTCCAGATCCATGATGCTCCGGCTGCAGCTACACCAGTGAAGGCTGGTATAACGTAGATGATGAAGCGCCATTCTTTGTGTGGTAGGAAGCTGTACAACGCTACGAAAGCCAAGGATGGGACAAGCAGATCAAGACTCCGCTGCCTAGTGGCGAAGTTCATTACTGCGACGGGTATGCATAATAGGTAAGTCGCAGGGTTGAGAAGTAAGCGTGGCAAGGCATTGACGAAGTAATAATGCCAGGGCGAAACACCCCAGTCAGCCGAATGGCCCTGGATGGTATTGTAGTAGAATGCAACCCACTCAGGCCACAGTGGGAAAGATTGCCACATGAAGGAGTCCAGAGGTACAGTGCAGAGAAGGCCGATGACGAGCCCACCCAGACCAGCAGGGATGATGACCTTTGTGATCGAGACGCTTTTCGTGGCGAAAAGGTATATCGTAAGGGTGTAGACTAGAATGGCAAGCTCAGATCTAAACACTATACCAGCGATTGTGAGTAGATAGAGGCTTAAGCGGTATCCTTTCGCCGCGTGCCATGGCGCAGTTGTCGCTATGAGTGTACTGCGCAAAGCGAGATTGCCTTGGGCTATGTTAGCATCTGACTCGCGATGCTCTATGCAGTACTTACTGAAAATCAACGCGAACATATTGGGCAGTGTTCGCGATGCATAGTAAATGACGTGAAACTGGCTCGCCTGGAATAGAGCATACCAGATGCCCGCACTGGTACCAAAAGCCTTTTGCACGCTGCGTCCAAATGCAATGAGCGCGGCAGCATTCATAAGGCCAAGGATTGCTCTGACTGCGGTTGATCAGCTTAAAGTCCACCAAGAGATGTAACTATCAATTACATACCCAACAATTGCACCTGCTCCATCCTGCCCACCATCCACAAAAACGGCCTACTCAAGCCACTCAACACCAACGCCCCAGCAAACGTCCTCGGCACACTCCCCGGGAACGAAACATGATCGTAGTTCGCCGTGAGGAACTGATCCGCATTTTCGGTTGGAATCCCATGCACCAAAATATCGTGTATCGCCTGGATATTGAACGACTCTTCAACCTTCGTATACGGCGAGACAAACAGATGAATCAGAATGAACGTGGGGATGAGCGCGAAGAAAGGCCATGTGGGAAACGGCATGGCTGGGATGACAGATGTGATGGAAAGAGACGGAGAGAGGATGGGGAGGGAGTGGAGTGCAAGGAACTCTATGAGTGAACCAATCACGTGTCCTCGCGCATCGACCCACTCCGAATCCTCACGTCTCACAACAACCAACGCTCCCACGTCCACTCATCTTCACCCGAAGATGGAGCTCTCCCAACTCGCCGTGCCCTCTGTCTACGTCCTAATCTTCTTCCTTGGGTACCCCTCCCAATGGCTTCTCACGCAGCTCGAGCCCAGGCCACTAACCAAGAACGAACTCATCTTCGCCAACGTCATACTCGTGTTGATATTCATCACGTATACGAAGAGCGTATTTGTCGATCCGGGCAGGATACCGAAAGATTGGGCGGAGAAGCAAGAGCTGGGATTGTCTGAGGAGAAGAAAAAAAAGATCACGAGAAAATGGTGTCGGAAATGCGAGGCGCCGAAGCCGCCAAGGGCACATCACTGTAAGGCGTGTAAAAGGTATGCATGATCAGTCTTCTTCCTAGATGAAGAAGCCCATCTTCTCAGCTCTGAGAAAATTAAGCAATGTTTTTTGCCCAAGAGAGTTGAAGCCCTTCCCTCCGTTGCCAACTGTAAAGCGCTTTACCAAACCGAAAACCCCTAACAACCCAACCCCCAGATGTATCCCCAAAATGGACCACCACTGCCCCTGGACCTCCTCCTGCGTCTCGCACACCACTTTCCCCCACTTCCTGCGCTTCCTCGTGTCCACCACAGTCGGGCTCTCATTCCTGCAACTCCTCCTGTTCACCCGTCTCTCGCACCTCTGGAACTCGCGGCACCTCCCCGCCTCCCTCGGCCCCTCCCCCTTCCTCTTATTCCACCTCTTCGCCACCACCCTCGCAAACAGCCTCACCCTCTTCGCCGTCGGCATCCTCGCCCTGCGCAACATCTGGGTCCTCGCCATCAACGTGACCACCATCGAGGGCTGGGAAATCGAGCGACACCGCACGCTCCTGCGGCGCGCGCGGCATTTCGGCGGGTATCTCGAAACGCCTGATGGCCAGGCGATTCGCATCAAGAAACAGGAATTTCCATACGATATCGGTATCCTGCGCAACATTTGCCAGGGTATGGGCAGTGCGAATCCGCTCATGTGGTTCAACCCCCTCGCGCCCAGTCCGAGCGTGCAGAGCGCGTTGCAGTTTGAGGTTAATGGGTTCGAGGATGAGGGCACCGTGTGGCCGCCGCCGGATCCGGATCGGAGTTATAAGAAGGTGGAGAGGGGAGCGGAGGGAGAGGCGTTTGTGTTTGGGGGCGAGGGAGAGGGAGAGGATACGATCAAGGCGTTTAGGGCGAGGCAGGCGCAGGATGTGGTTAGGAGGAGGAAGCCGTTTGTCGAGAGGTTGGAGGAGAGGGTGGATAGGGATGGATATGAGGATGAGTACGAGTATGGCGAGGAGGCGAGTGATGGGGAGGAAGAGGAGAAGGAAAGTTATGGAGAGGGAGAAGGGGAAGAGGGGTGGCGCAATTCTGAGGGCGAGAGACTGCAGGACTTTGGTGTGGATGAAGATGTTGAGTTTTATGATGAGCAGGAGGATGAGATTCCGCTGGCGGAGTTGATGGCACGTATACAAGCGGCATCCAGTGGGGCGTCGTACCCATAGCACACGTTGTTACTACACGAGAAAGAGATATTCCCAAGCCCACTATTTTGCATTCGATATGAGCGAGTGTGGGTCCATGCGTGAGCAAAGAGTAATCTAACCCGTCCATCCAGCTGAGGAGTTTCAAAGAGGTATCTCGTCCAATGAATGTGCCCATTATACGCCGTCCTGTCCAACCCGTACCATACACCATCGCTTCCCCCGATGTGGAAAATATATTGCCATACAAGTGTGAAACGAAGTCCCCGAAAGATTGTGTCTGTTCGTCCATACATTCTGAACCCTTTCCGGCTATATTTCGATGCCGTCTCTTCCTCTCAATTTGCCATGTGCTGGTCCTTTGCTGCCCGGTGATTCGCGTATATCGGCATACGCATCGATCTGATGTGCTTCGTAGTCGAGCTTCGTACTCTCGACGACAAAAACCGGGGCGGGGCTCGGCGTGCCCTAGTACTCGCCGTTGCCGTTGCCGTTGTGCACAGTGTATCCGAAAGTGTTGCTGCCGTCCTCGGCCATTTCGCTGTCGCCGCTCAATACATGCTGTTCCGAATTTGCTGGGCCGCCTGGGTTGGGCCCGCCGGCACCTGCTGCGCCGAACTGCCCGGCAGGCTTGTTCTGATTTGCGAGGAGGGTCTTGTCCCACCAATCAATATATAGTTCAGATAAACGTCTTGGCCAATGTTACGGCAACAAATGAGACGGTAACAGGGACAAGGAGGGGGTCAAACTTACTTCGCGGTATCTGGAGAGGTAAATCTTCAGGGCTTCCGAGTAGTTCTCGAAGCCGAGGGAGGTCATGGCGAAGAGGATGTCCTCGCCATTGACCGTCTTGCGCTTTTCCTGCTGGCACTTTTCGGAGGCTAGTGTACAAGTCAGTAGAGACCCATATGCGACTGAAACCTAGACTCACCCTCGCTGGTGATGAACGAGATGAACTCGCTCACGCACTCCTGCATGCATTCCTTTGCTTCCTTTGCAATCTTGGCGTTGTCGGGCAGGGCCATCTTCATGATGCGGGCGACTGGAGCAAAGTTGCGTATGTTAGCGTCCGAGGCAGCAGCATTGGGGTTTGTGTGGAGGGAGGTGGATAGTGGCGGGGAAGTGGAGGAATGTGGAGAAGAGGACGACATGGCGCTCTGCAGGGCTGCGGGTGCTCAGGTACACGGGAGCGCTGAGTGGCTCGCGGCGATAGCTAGAAGGTCGCGGATCGACGCAGCTTCTCAGGCTCGGGCGCGCGATTGGAGGGAGTGTAGGCATCCAGGAGCCATGCGTCGACGTGCAGGCGGGAGGGCAGCGGGCGCGCAAATCAAACAACGGCAGCTCTGCTGGGCAAGGAAGGGAGAGTATACGCACCATTGGCGATTGGAAGCCATCGATCTTGCTCCTTGACTTCGAATTCGTACCCGAGGCCCTGGGCTTGTGCGTCTGCGCCTTCTCTGTCCATGTGTTGCTCGTCTCCGTCAGGCGACTGGCCTTGCACGACCATGTCCTCTGCCTTTGTATTCTGCTTGGACTGCATGGACCCCTGCGGGTTTTCGGGCGTGGACGACATGATGGCTAGCGGTGCGCTGGCGGGATGCGCAGTAATTCGCTGGCAACCACGTCACTGAGGAACGATGGGATGGCTTAGCGGCCGTGTATGCGACCTTGGTGCTACGGGATGGGAGACTGACGGGGGCACAGTTAGCGGCATGCAACTGGACGGGGCACGAGACGCAGCTAACGTACAGTGCGGTGAGTTGGGGGGAAGGCGCGTGGGAGCGAGTGGGCAGGCGCAAGGGAGGGCGTGGAGCGTGAACTGGCAGTGACGACACGCGACGGCGAGGGGGAGGAAGTCGCGGACGGGGCAAGCAGGCAGGCGCGACACGAACACGAACACGGTCGGATTCGTCGGCGTGGTACACAAAGTGCGCGCGGTGGTGGAGCTATCACAGGGCTTTAGGATGGCGGTGGAACTGCATGCAGCGGGTGGACCAGCAGACGAAGGTGCGCAGGATGCAATTGATGCTTGTTCTGGCTGGAGCTGGCTGAGGCGTCTTCTGGTGTGTCTGTTGTTGTCAGTCAGGGTCTGTAACCGTTGCGCTCGTCGTGAAAGCAATGACGCGTGTGGCCAATGGGACGTGGTGTTGTTGCTTCAGCCCTAAGTGCAGGAGCGAATGGCACATCACTGCGAAACCCCGAATTTCGGCGGGGCGACGGGTTTAGCCGCATCGTTCACTGCCGTCGCCCACGTGCCCGTCACGACCATCTGAACTGCACTGAACTGCACTGAACGTTGCTGAGATGCTCTACCAATTCCTATGCTAAAACAAGATCTTGCAGCCCAACCACACTCTAGAGACCATCTACACGCAAACTCTGCTGGCAGCTGCAGGTCCAGCTCGCCATGGTCCGCCTGATTCGGCGCCTTATGCCCTCGGATATGTCTCCCTCTCATTAGGTCGCATCCAGCATCCTCCCCCACAATTAATGAGCGATCACATCACATCAAGCACGCTTATTCAACATCAATACACCCTCATACATCATAGCACAACGCGTTCAATCTGCCGCGTGAGGGGCTGTCCACACTCATCCCACCCGCAGCCCGCCCTCATGCGTTGTCCCTCCCACCACCATCCCCGCCAGCTTCACTTCGCGTCCCAACGACGTCAGCCCGGCCACTCACCGGTGTGCCCTGTGCAGCCGAGCCGGTATCCTATAAGCTGTTTGCCCAGAACATCGGGAAAAAAGCAGGGCGTCGATCCGCGCTGCCCTGCCGCCAACACATTGTGCAGGAGCCCTGGCTAGATACCGACAGCGCGGTGCTGCTAACGAAATGCATGTGAAAGAAGGGCACGTGGGGAAGCGAGGTGGGGTATCAGATTTTTTGATTGTGTTTGATGGGGTTTTCAATGACGTTATGACGCTCTTGATGACTCTTGCGCGTAGCTCTGCGGCGGCGGGCTGGCTTCTAGTGACGGGCTATCTGCAAGTTGTCGTAATAGCTCGAGGAGAGTCCTCGCGGATGAGCTGTCCTGATTCCATGCTCCCTGATATCATGCCACTACCATGTCGGACGGATGTCACCACATGTGTTGGGCTTCACTGCAAGATAGCGCGTGCCTCGAGCATCGGCCGTGTGCCCACACGATCAAAGGCTGACTGCATGAACTATACTCAGCCTTCTACTCGGGTTGTTGAACGACTTGCACATTGTTCTTCTTCTGTAGGACTGTCAGTGATGTGCTCACGAGATCAAGTGCTGCATGCTCGCGGCACAGTCGACCACGTACCTTCCATTTCTCCATGTCATCTTGCTTCGTCTTGTACTGCTTGACTAGCTCTTCTAGCGCATTCTTCAGGCCGTCTGAGTTGGTCTTGAGGATGGGCACTACTTCCTTGACCGTACGCTCAGTCAAGACGCCGTTGATCATGCGGAAGCATTTGCGGTCTCCAGGTAATGGCTCCAGCGTCTCTAGTACGAGCCTGTGTCATTTAGTGTTGATCCTTCGGCCCTTTGTGCATAACGAAGCGGTGTGAACAGATGTAGAGAAGCCGCAAGAAAGGAAGCATGCAAGCAAGGCTGACACGAAAAGAGAGCGGTGTAGATGCCGAAATCGGGCTGGAGATCATTGATGACTGTGAAGGGAACTTACTTGTGCTCTTCCGTCTCTTGCTCGATGTCGCCAATTTTCTGAGCTATCGTTTGTAATGTGTTCTTGTAGTTTTGATATGTTGTTTGGAGCTCTGGTAGGCATTAGTGGATGGGGAGATATACTTGGTCGTGTGATTACTCACCTTGCTGTTTCTTCAGCTGTGCCTGCGACGCCATGTTGACGTTTTGGATTATGTATCGTGTTCGACTTCAATGTTGGTGTTCCGATTCTCGATGCGGGGAGCTCGGAGGTGGTGAGAATCCAATGCACAGAATTCGGGCCCTGCAGTGCTGAAAATAGGGTGCCGCAAACGCCGAGAACCGTAGTCGAGATTAGAATTTATGTCTCTCAGGTGGGAAAAAGGTAAAAGTAAAGTTGAGATCGCAGTCGTGTGGTAGAAGGCTCCTCTGGCGCTCGGACGCAGTTCACGAGATTTATGACTTCCCGATTAGTCGGAAAGAGCTCCAACATCGACTCCACGCCACCGCGTCGCAAGCAACACCAAGCCAAATCATACACACTCGCCGCACCGGCCCAAGAACTAGGATACTCCCGCGCCCACAATGCATCCCCATCTGCACACTGAAGAAGTTCAAAAGAGCACGTTTACCCCACTTCCCAATGCCTACCGCACACCCTAACACCTCCCAGACTGCGCCGACGTCGTCGCTGCCCTCGACGAATGCCACGCCCGCGGCTTCCTCTGGAAAGTTACCGGCAACTGCACCGAAGCCAAGTACAAAGTGAACATGTGCCTGCGCGCACAGCGGCTCGAGCGGACGCGGGTGAATCGCGAGGTGGCCAAGGAGAAGCGGGAGAAGATTGAGAAGGTGTGGGCGGAGCTGGATGCGAATAAATGAGTGAATGGGATGGGGTGGAATGTACGAATAGCAATTGTGTATAGGCATGTTTGGGAGTTATTTGGGAAGCATTGGATTTATGGGTGGGGATGTATGATATCATGGGGTGTTGGGGCATGGCGGCTGTTATGGAAGCCTTGCTATTATATGGTCGAGCGAGCTCTTCGCTGAGACCTTGACAATCTATCGGAGATCACTACTCTCCATCTGAGTCTACCCCCGAGCGTCCAGCCAGAGGCGTAGTTCCTAGACTGTCCAAGCCTCGCTCAGTAATCAGCCTGCCGCCATTGGCATCGCTCGAGGGAAGAGCGGGCAGGCCAGACTCCTGGCGTAACTTTTCGTATTCCTCGCCAGTCTTCTGCAGCTGCTCTTGCAGGTACTTCTTGCGCTCCTCAATTCTCGCTTTGTCATCCTTGAACTCCTGCAACTTCTGAAGTATCAATTCCTTCCTCTGGCGCTTGGTCTGTATCTCGATGCTCAGGCCGTCTAGTATTTCGTCGAGTTGTGGCAAAGGAGTGATTCGAGGGGGTGTTTTCGTGCCGTCTTCTTCGTCTTCAATCTTCTGACCATATCGACCAGCACGTGCTTGCGCTGCAGCAAAGGCAGCATTCCGCTCCTCGTCCGAGTCTGCCGAGCCATCATCGTCTGAGCCCTCTGCATCGTTGATAAGCTCTGCCATCTCTGCACGTCGTTTCCGCTGGGCTTCACGCTCTGACTTGCGACCTAGAGAAATCTTGCCGTCGTCCACAAAGTCGTCGAACCCCTCTGCCATATCCTCATCTTCATGTACCAAGCGGGTCTCGGCATATTTCTCCTTGGGCCGCAGAGAGATTTCATTCCTTCGCTGCCGGAACTCGTCTTCGCCCTCGTCGTCAGATGCCCATGGCCGATCTTCCTCATCGTCTTGAGCACTCTCCTGTAATGCCAGACGTCTCCGCCGTGCCTTCTTCTCGAGTATCTCGGCTTGTGTAGGTATAGCAGACGAGGTGGCGGTCGGTAGTACACTGATTGGGCCAAACTTTGATGCTATGTCGAGCGCCTGCGTCTCCTCCTCTTCCTCGGCAGAAGGTTTGAGGTCTTTTGGCGTAGAAGGTGTCGAGTTGCGCAGCTCTGCAATGTAGTCCTTGTTGTACGAGGGGCGTTCCTCGTCTGATGGGCGTGATGCCTCAGGGACAAGCGGTGATCGCGCCCGCAATTGCGCACTCTTTTCCAACGCTATGCGACTCAGATTTGACTTCTTCGGGGTCACGACTGGCGTTGCGTCGCCCGACTCGTCCCCATCGTTTCCTTCAGACTCGCCTGGGCCGAACGAGATGCGTAACGAAGAGCGCTTTCTGCCTTTGCCGAATGTCGGTCGCTTTACAACTACAGCGGGAGTTAGCACGGAATGCCTACTAAGGTCAGAAACGAAGGCCAGTGGTTTGCGACAAGGTGAATACTAACCTGTGGGCTTCTGCACTTCGTTGGTCGAGCTTTCTTCGCTCTCTGCCGAGTTATCGTATGCGCCGACTTTGCGCGCCACACGCCCTGAGCCTGATCTTTTCATTCTGATCGTTGATTATGTATGCGATCAATCTTGACACGATTGGAGTGAGTGATGTGAAGTTCTCTAGGCCGCACCACCTCACATGCTCAACTCTTGGCACGGGCCGCCGCCAACGCCGACAAAAAGCTATCCGCGACTACAGCTCCGCAACACCACGCGCAGATACAAGCTTCGACTACCAACACCACCGCGAGCCCATACTCCCCAACCAAAACGCAATTAATTCTACGCCCTCAGCATGCCTCAAGCACAGCCGGAACTCAAGAAGGTGAGTCCTCCGCGACCGCGCAAACTACCTTTACCTAACTTGCACAAGTACCTCGAGAAGCGCGTTCTCGTACAGCTAAATGGCAGTCGCAAGGTCATGGGAATCCTGCGAGGATACGACGTACGTTTTTTCGGACTTTATCAATTATCGACGTATGTCTGATTATACTATAGGTCTACTTGAACATCGTCCTCGATGAGGCGCTAGAAGAGAAGGCAGGTGGTGAGAAGACTCGGATAGGCATGGTCGTTATCCGAGGAAATGCTGTCGTCATGCTCGAAGTACGTATACACTTTCACATATCACTTTGGGCTGAGGGAGGAGGAACTGGGAAGAGAAGATTGGAGTGGAGAGAGTGGCAGAGGAGCGTGAAGTGGAGGGGAGAGGGAACGGGAGGAGCATTGATCATTCGGAAATCGAAGCATACTGACTTGACATAGGCACTGGACCGCATCAACCAAGACGTTCCCAAGATTGGACGGTAGAGACGAGACCACGGCAGCCTATCAGCGAGGATATCGAGGACAAGAGACCAGATGGAGTAGCAGGAATAAAACTTTGGTGTTTCGGCGCAACTCTACATGGGTATGGCCCTCCTACATACACACACACATCAAGCCAAATGCTTGAAGAAGACCGGAGTTGACGTGTCTGATGCTAGGGTCGGCATATTTACGACAAGATACCATCAGACGAATGAACTTTTTGGCAGCAGGCTTGGGGCAAATGGGTGCTCCGCGGCATGCTGCAGCGCTCTTTTGAATAGTCAATCAATAATTGAAGCAAAGTCCAGGAGACCGTCACAATCTCTAGTCCATGTGATCGTGTATCGGCTGTATCATTGACTACGCCTGGATAGGATGACCATGTGACAGAATGCAGGCTATCTAATAACCTTGAGGTATCCACAGAGTGTTGCCGCCAGATACGAGGTCTAGGGACACCCTGTACAGCTTCAGACTGCTTTAACTTCAGCAACAGACCTCAATCGATATGCACCATGCACCGAGTGCCGCCTCACATCCTGTATTCCTTCACAGCCCTCAAAAACACGTCATGTCTGCCGATACCGCGCCCTGAACAGCTTCAGCATAGTTCCAACGATCCTACACACCCTCACAAAACATTGGGACGCATGACTTCCAATAATAATCATGGGCATAGCTTATAGAATTCACACGACAGCAACAACATGCCCACACTTCCTAAAAACTATAACCGCGCCTTCTCCGTATGTCCCCTCTTATACTCCTGCACCAAATCCCACGCAATCTCCGCATACGGCATCATCATCTGCCCATAGCTCTTCGCCTGCTCACTGCTCGCCTGCCTCAGCGCATACCGCGCCGCAATCCCCTGCATGATAACCGCAGTCCTGTACGTGGTAAACGCATCGCCCCAGGTGAAATCCGGGCGCGGATCCCAGCCCGCCACCTCGCTGTACCACTCGACCAACTGCTCGCGGGTAGGCAGACCCGGCGTGGCGCCAGGCTGGAAACCCGTGTGTGCGCGGCCAATGGACTTTGCCTTCTCGCTGGACGCAGTCAAATAGGGTGAGAGGAGGTTGTTGATGTCGGACAGCGGGTGGCCGATGGTGGACATTTCCCAGTCCAGGATGCCAATCACGCGAGGCTCGGTTTTGTGGAAGACGACGTTGTCGATTTTGTAGTCGCCGTGGACGAAGGTGGCGCGGTCTTGGGGCTGGGTAGACGCGTCCTTGAAGAAGGCGACCATGTCATCCTGATGGGGGATTTTGCCGACGGTTTCGCCAGTTTCTTTGTCTTTAGCGGCAGCTTGCGACTCGGAGATGGTGTTGAAAGTGGCGATTTGCCGGTTGTAGAAGCCTGAGGGCTTGCCGTAGGTGGAGAGGTTGACGGAGGAGGGGGACACGCGGTGGAATTTCGCGAGAGTTGTTATGGCGGAGTGCCACCTGGGGAGATTGTTAGTGTTTGTATGGGAGGTGTGGGAGGGGGAAATGTACATCTTCGTTCGCTCCTCTGGCGTTACATCTGGAATCACTGGGTCCTCGAAGATGCGGCCGTCGAGGAACTCCATGATGTAGAACTCGGTACCAACGATCTTATCATCTTGACACAGACAGAAGGTTTTAGGTACAGGGACGTCGGTGTTTTCCAGGGCGTGGAGGATACGGTATTCGCGGTCGACCTTGTGTGCTGTCTGTACACAACTCAGCATTGCGCCATCAACCTGAGAACCATATCCGTACCTTTGAAAGAAGCTGGCCCGGGGGCTTTTTCCTCATAACATACTTCTTGCCATTCTTGTCCGTCAATTGGTATGTCGGGTTCGACTGTCCGTATCCGAACTGCCATTTTATCAGCTACCAGACCTCACCAAACGCACATCACACATACCTGCTTGACATCCAGCGGGATTTGAATCTCAGGCACATTTTCAGCTATGTAGCGCTCCAACGAGGCTATATCGATTGGTTGTCGCACTTGGCCGGCCATGTTTGCATATGGTCGAGGCTGCGCATCGTGCGAGCGCGGCGCATGATGTAGCTTTGGTGGATGAGCTTTTGCGGAGGCGGAGATGCCGAGGCAAAGGAGCGGGATCGCATGCGGGCCGAACGAGTCAAGGTGCCAGGAGCTGCCCGACGCTCGATGTCTTTTGGTCGGTTTATGAAGAAGATAGAAATGTTTGCATTTGATCCTCTAAACTTTGGTCATGGTCCTGTTGGAAGATATGGCTGCCCTGCATTCTTTTGGTGCAGGTTCACACGACGAACAGAGACATGCTTCATACCATCCCAAATGTTCAACTTCTTCTCATGCTTTTCGCGACTTAGTTGGCTCAATATTCTGCCTGCAGCCTGTACAGCCGAGAGCTGATATAATCGTGGTATGGTCTACACGACGATCCAAACAGCTCTCGTCTCCCGAACTGAAGCGAGCCTGGCAAACCTTGCATCCTCCCGTACACGTGACACCGCGTCAGATGTGGCACAAACCTACACATTACAAGGTTCAGCCTCGCGGTCAGTGAGCGGCTCGATGAGACGAACAAATGACAGTCTGGCTCGCATGGTGTTTCGGGTAACGATGATATGGCTTTTGTGCCTTCATGCTATACCCCTCCGGTTCGCTGTCTAAGTGGACGAAGACACTGGGCGAGCAGGGGACCGTGTCTTCGAGTCAGCAGCAACCATGACGCGCAATCATTATCGATAATTGCTGGGCAGTAAGAGTGAACGAGAGCAACTGTAGCGAAACCAGAAAGCAGCCTCATCAGGAACAGATAAGTCAGGAGAAGAATTAGTGGCGACGGCATTGAAATAAACATGATCGACCTGCTGTGATTGGCACGCTAAGTTGATTATCCTCGTGGCGGGACCCCTGTGACAACAACTTGACATCTCCCCACAACAAACCTGCCTTAACTGTTACACTGGTGGCTGCCCTTGTATTACACTCCCGTAGCAAAGCAGCAGCCGGTCGCTATGGCGTTCCAAACACCGAGACGGCTCGGGCAGCCGAGACCGTCATTAAAGGTATGCTGGACTACTCTCCCGCTGCAAACGGGCACGCAAACGGGAACGCACGCTCACTGACACCGTCATAGGCTGCAGAATCCTCGCCAAACTTATCCCTTACCGCAAGCACTGCATTCCAGCGAAAAGCATCCTTGAACGCGCTGGTTGGCGGCGCATCCCCACCATCAAGCAGAATGGGCGCAGACGGGCGGGACATTGGTATCGGCGATGTAGTCGACGTTCCGGGCGGGATGCACGGCACCGTCAAGTTTATTGGCGCCGTGTCCAACAAGAAGGGTGTTTTCGCTGGTGTCGAGCTCAGCAGAGAGTGGGCATCGCGCGGAAAGAACGATGGAGAGGTCGACGGGTGAGTAAACAAACACAACTCTGCCCACGCCTGCGCGCAGACTTATTTCGGGACAGAAAGCAGTACTTTAGAACCTCGATTCCAGGCTCGGGTATATTCCTGCCTGTGCATCGTGCGCAAAAACGCTCTTCAGCGACTTCGGACGACTTCCCGCCAACGCCTACCACGCCATCTCACGGCAACAACTTCAGTCTTTCCACCACCACGAAGCCGTACTTTAGCCCAGAGACCCCGTCGCTGCCCAAGTTTTCGCAGTCGGTCGGCCCTGGAGCTCGAGCGCCTAGTCCGCAGTTCAAGCCAAAGAGCCGGCCGTCTCTGCCGCGCCCGGAATCGCCAATCCGCAGAGCACCGAACCTGACGGCAACACCGGCGCGCAATGGAGGCCTCACACCGTCCGGGTTCTCGAGAAGTGCCATTGGCGCACCCCCACGATTCGCCAGCCCTGCGCCTCCGAGGGCTGCACCAGGCCTGCAGAAGCCGCGGACACCAGGGCCACCGCGTCCATATTCAAGGAGCAATTCGCGCATCGGTCAGCACGACACCATCGAGGAAGATGCTGAAGTGACGCCTACAGGCGCATCACGTACGAGCAACGATTCCATGTCAAGCTACCATGGCCGGCGGCCAACCTCCCGCATGGGCGCAACTCAGAATCAAACCGACGAAGTACAGCGGCTTACGAGGCTGCTTGAGGAACGCGACAGGCAACTCAAGGACCAGGCCAACTCTCTCGGCGAGATGGAGGCAAGCTTGTCGGAGATTCAGAATCTCATGCCGGATGATAATATGGACATGGGCTCGGTGCACAGCGGTGAGCCCAATGATGTCGCGCAACTACGAGCACTTCTCCGCGAGAAGAATGATAAGATCGCCATGCTCACATCCGAGTTCGACGCGCATCGGGCAGACTTCAGGAACACCATCGACACGCTCGAGCAAGCAAGCACGGCGACAGAGCAAGTATATGAGAAGAAGGTCGAACAGCTACAGGACGAGCTGCACGAATACCGGTCACGAAGTGACGACGTTGAGACTGTTGCCATACAGCTGAAGCAACTAGAAGAACTTGTGCAAGAGCTTGAAGAAGGTCTTGAGGATGCGCGACGAGGCGAAGCAGAAGCTCGCGGAGAGGTCGAATTCCTCAGAGGCGAGGTGGAGCGTGGTCGATCTGAACTCCGCCGCGAGCGCGAGAAAGCGGCAGCAGCCCTGAAAGATGCAAGTGCGATGGCAGATGCACCACATACTCCAGGACAGAGGGAGGTTGAACAGCGCGATGACGAGATCCGAGGGCTCAAGGCCATCATCCATTCCTTGAGCTCTGGCGCCGCAGAGGAACACGGACGTTCGCCGCTTTCACGACAGGGCTCTTCGACCAGCCCGGAGGAGCTGAAGACAGCACAGGCCAACGCTGAGCGTTTGGAGCGCGAAAAGGAGGAGTTGCGCGGCCTTGTCGAGAGGAAGACATTCAGAGAAGAGGAAATGGAACGTGAACTGGAGAAGCTGAGAGCCCAGCTCGGTCTTGCTGACCAGCGCGAGAGTGTCATCAGCAATGGTCTCTCTGATCATACTGCAACACAAGACAAGCGTGCATCCGAGCGAGACTCAAAGGGAACGGTGGTGAGCTGGAAGGACGCGTCGCAACGTCGCGAACCTGCACCGGCCATGGAAAGCATGCCAGAAACAGACGGTCGCTCTTCAGCCAACAGTAGCGTGCTCTGGTGCGAGATCTGCGAGACCGGCGGACATGACATTCTCAATTGCTCTGCCATGGGTGGCGACGTTACACCCAGAGAGAACGGAGTCCGCAACGGCCAGGATGTCGTAATTGAAGGCCTACGAGGCCTCTCCGTCTCCTCAGACCGAGCTCGACCATCCGTGTTGAGCCCAACCAAGCCACCTGGTAGCGCTCCCACCGCGCCTCTACCAATTCCCTCCATGGACAACTTCAACTCCTCGCTCGTACCTCCCAAGGGCGCTGCAGTAGCTGATCCAGACAAGTGGTGTGCTCTTTGCGAGAGCGAGGGTCATGATGTAACGGCATGTCCTAACGAAGATGCTTTTTAGGAGTCCATTTCGAAGAGAGCGTCCTTTTGCGAATGATATCCCATGATTATTCCGATTTATCTACCTATAGCTATAATTATTACCATCGGACACTCGTTCCTGGACATTTTTAAATTGAATTTACGGCCTGTTGGAACTTACCTAAACTTTCATCTCTTTCGTTGGTACACTTATTGCTCGGACATTGAAATGAGTGAATCGGAATGAACAAGCCTATATTTTGGAGTGATTGGATTGGATGTTCCAGGTGGGGTGCAGTGGACGCTGCACGTGACGTATCTGCCTACTGGTCAGAGCTTCTTAGATTTTCTTGACATCGGTGATAACCTCGCGCCGCTCACTCCATCCCACTCCAGGGCGCGACCATAGCCCAATCCCTCGAATCCCGCCACAGTCTTTCTTTCCCTTCTTCTCGCGATTCTATAAAGGGTAGAGTCGCGTAATTATATACGAAAGTCCGCGAGGACAGCCAAGAGGCGAACTTTCAATCGCAAGGCGCGTGAGAGACAGAGACGACCGCAACCATGGCGCAGCAAACCCCGAACAACCTCGCGCAATTCAAATATGCGGCAATGTCCAATTTGGTCTTGCAGGCGGACAGAAGATTTACAACGCGCCGACCGGACGAGCATACTGGCGATCCCGAGTCGCTCGCAGGTCGCATCAACATTCGGGATATGGGAGGGCGCACAGCACGGGACAGGGCGCCTACAGAACAAAAGAAACCCAAGGGTCCTGGTATCGAGCGCGGTAGCTTGACAGAGGGTGGCGACGTTCTGGACCGCGAACAGCGCAAAAGGAAACGAGACGATGGCGCAGCCTTTGGTGCTTCAGCAACAGTCGACTTCAATATTGAGGGCCTGACCTATAAGCCACGGACACCTGCGACTCGCGCTACCTTCGAACTCATCACTACCATAGTGAGCAAATCTCTTGGAGACGTCCCGGTCGCGACCACCAGAAGTGCTGCCGATGCAGTGCTGGAATTCTTGAAGGACGATAGCCTGAAGGATTTTGACAAGAAGAAGGAAGTCGACGATCTTCTGGGTACATCCATGGGCGCAAAAGAGTTCAATGAGCTGGTCAACCTTGGCAAGAAAATCTCCGACTACAACACGCAAGATGACGAGGAAGAGAAGGACGAAATAATGGGCGACGGTGATGGCGCTGAGAATGATGACAACCAGGGTGTAGCAGTCGTGTTCGACGAAGACGAAGACGATGAAGAAGGCGCCCAGACGTTTGAGGTCCGCGACGCCGACACGTCTGACGAGGAAGACGAGGCGGAGACTGCAGTCGAGCAGATTGGCGGCGAAGATGGAGACATTGGTGGAATGGCAGATACGGAAGAGATGGTCATACAAGGCGATGTAGCAGTGTCGACAGACCGGAAAGGAGACGGCGAACAGCTTATCCCCGCACACGAAATCGATGCTTTCTGGTTGCAACGGCAAATTGGACAAGTGTACGAGGACGCGCATACCCAGCAGGAGAAGACACAGGATGCGTTGAACATGCTTGCGGGGCTCGACGAGGACGGTGAAGAGAAGCCGTTGCGCGAAATCGAAAACGACCTCATGGAACTTTTCGACTACGAACACCATGAGCTCGTGGCAAAACTTGTGACCAACCGCGATCGGGTGGTTTGGGTCACACGATGGCGACGAGCCGCAGAAGACAAGGACGAGCGAACGGCTGTTGAGCGAGAGATGAAGGCTGCTGGACAGCAACAAATCCTGCAAGAGCTGCGTGCAAGAGAAACTGGTGTCAAGACGGAAGATGGAGGGCAAGGAAAGATGAAATTCAACCTAAAGGACATCAGCTTGCCTGAGATTAAGGATGAAGATATGACAGACGCCCCACGGCCTGACGGAGTGGTTGGCGGTCTTCAGCCCTCCAGCCGACTTGTCAACTTGGATAACATTGTCTTCGACCAAGGCAACCATCTCATGACCAACCCCAGCGTCAAGCTGCCACAAGGATCAACGCGCCGCCAGTTCAAGGGCTACGAAGAGATCCATGTGCCTGCGCCGAAGGCGAAGCGCGACCCCAGCGAAAGGCTTATGCCTACTTCTGAGTTGCCGGACTGGGCAAGACCAGGTTTCGGTAACTCGAAATCGCTCAATCGGATTCAGACGAAGTGCTTTCCCACGGCTTTCAATGACGATGGCAACATGCTCATTTGTGCCCCAACTGGTTCCGGAAAGACCAACGTTGCTATGCTTACCATGCTTCGCGAGATTGGCAAGCATCGCAACCCAACAACCGGAGAGATTGCTCTCGACGACTTCAAGATTATCTACATTGCCCCGCTCAAAGCGCTTGTAGCGGAACAAGTCGGTAACTTTGGAAAGCGTCTCGAGCCCTACGGCATCAAGGTTGCCGAGCTTACGGGTGATCGTCAACTCACCAAGCAGCAAATTGCAGAGACGCAGATCATCGTTACTACTCCAGAGAAGTACGATGTTATCACGCGCAAGGCCACGGATACCAGCTACATCAACCTGGTTCGCCTGATCTGTATCGACGAGATTCATCTTCTCCACGACGAGCGTGGCCCTGTCATCGAGAGCATTGTCAGTAGGACCCTGCGCCGCAGCGAGCAGACTGGCGACCACGTACGAATTGTTGGTCTCAGTGCCACTCTTCCCAACTACCGCGATGTAGCAAGCTTCTTGCGTGTCGATCCAGACAAGGGCCTGTTCCACTTCGATGGAACCTTCCGACCGTGTCCGTTGAAGCAAGAGTTCATTGGTGTGACAGATAAGAAGGCCATTAAGCAACTCAAAATGATGAATGATGTCTGTTACACAAAGGTCCTCGAACAGGTCGGCGAGCACCGAAATCAGATGCTCATCTTTGTGCACTCTCGTAAAGAGACAGCAAAGACCGCCAAGTACATCCGTGACAAGGCTCTTGAGGAGGAGTCGATTGGCAAAATCTTGCGCTCTGATGCTGCTAGTCGAGAGATTCTGAGGGAAGAGTCCGAGGCAGTCCAGAACGCCGATCTCAAGGATGTCATGCCTTATGGTTTCGGAATCCATCACGCTGGTATGTCGCGAGCAGACCGTACGATCGTCGAGGATCTGTTCGCGGATGGCTCTATCCAAGTTCTTGTGTGTACAGCAACTCTAGCCTGGGGTGTCAACTTGCCAGCACATACCGTCATCATTAAGGGAACACAGATCTACTCTCCTGAAAAGGGTAGCTGGGTTGAGCTGAGCCCGCAAGATGTGCTGCAAATGCTTGGTCGTGCTGGTCGTCCTCAGTATGATACCTATGGCGAAGGTATTATCATCACAACGCAAGCCGAAATTCAGTACTACCTGTCTCTCCTCAATCAACAACTCCCGATTGAGTCTCAACTCGTCGGCAAATTGGCGGACAACCTGAACGCCGAAATCGTTCTCGGCAACGTACGCACCAGAGACGAGGCTGTCGACTGGTTAGGCTACACATATCTCTTTGTGCGCATGCTTCGGTCACCCGGTCTATACCGTGTAGGTCCCGAGTACGAAAATGACACGGTGTTGGAGCAAAGACGTGTGGATCTCGTACACGCCGCGGCACACGTCCTGGAGAAGTGTAGTCTTCTCAAGTACGACAAGAAGACCGGTGCACTCCAGCCCACCGAGCTTGGAAGAATTGCTTCTCACTACTACATCTCGCACAACTCCATGGCGACATACAACCTGCATATCCAGCCAGGTATCAGCGCCATCGAACTCTTCCGCGTATTTGCACTCAGTGAGGAGTTCAAGTTTATTCCCGTACGACAGGATGAGAAGCTAGAACTTGCCAAATTGCTCGGCAAGGTTCCTATCCCTGTCAAGGAAGGTGTTGAGGAGGCGCAAGCCAAGATCAACGTGTTGTTACAAGCCTACATTTCACGACTCAGGCTCGAAGGTCTGGCACTCATGGCCGATCTTGTGTACGTGACACAGTCGGCAGGCCGTATCCTCCGTGCCATCTTTGAGATCTGCTTGAAGAAAGGCTGGTCTCAAGTCGCCAAGCTAGCACTCGACATGTGCAAGATGGCCGAGAAGCGCATGTGGCCAACAATGACACCTCTTCGACAGTTCCCTACCTGCCCGCGAGATATCGTGCAGAAGGCAGAGCGTATCGATGTGAACTGGTCAAGCTACTTTGGCTTAGACCCACCAAGCATGGGTGAGCTTCTCGGTATGCCAAAAGCTGGCAAGGTTGTCTGTCAGTTGGTCGAGAAGTTTCCTCGTCTGGAAATCGAAGCAACACCTCGTCCTGTAACAAGATCACTGCTGCGCCTGGAGTTGCTCATCAGACCAAACTTTGTCTGGGACGATGCGCTACATGGCACATCCGAGGCTTTCTGGATCCTTGTTGAAGATTGTGATGGTGAACAGATTCTGTTCCACGATCAATTCATCCTCCGTAAGGATTACGCACATGGTGACGTGGCCGAGCACCTGCTTGAGTTCACGGTGCCTATTGATGAGCCGATGCCGCCAAACTACTTCATCACTGTTCTCTCCGATCGATGGATGGCCTCCGAGACCAAGCTTGCTGTCTCTTTCCAGAAGCTGATCCTACCAGCCAAGTTCCCTGCGCACACACCTGTGCTCGACCTGCAGCCTCTACCCGTATCAGCTCTGAAGAAGAAGGAGTACATGGGCCTGTACGAGAACATTGGTCGCTTCAACAAGGTTCAGACGCAAACCTTCAACACGTTGTACACGTCGGATGACAATGTCCTTGTTGGCGCGTCGGCAGGCATTGGCAAGACTTTGTGTGCCGAATTCGCAATCCTTCGACACTGGTCGAGCAATAACGAAGGCCGAATTGTCTACCTCGCACCATTCCAGGAGCTTGTGGACAATCAGTACAAGAACTGGAATGAGCGCCTGTCCAAACTCGGTGGGGGTAAGGACGTGGTCAAGCTGAGTGGCGAGAACACATCCGACCTGCGCTTGCTCGAGAAGGGTGACCTGATTTTGGCGACCCCAGCTCAGTGGGATTCCATCTCACGACAATGGCAGCGCAGAAAGAATGTACAGACAGTTGCTGTTCTGATTGCGGATGAGCTGCACATGCTGGGCGGTTTCGGTGGTCATGTCTACGAGATTGTGGTCTCACGTATGCAGGCCATGGCTGCTCAACTGGAGTCGAAGCTGCGCATCGTCGGTCTCAGTGTATCCTTGGCGAACGCGCGCGACATTGGAGAGTGGATTGGAGCCAACAAGCACACCATCTACAACTTCAGCCCCGCGATCCGTGCCGTACCCTTGGAGCTCAAGATCCAGTCCTTCACCATTCCTCACTTCCCCTCGCTGATGATGGCGATGGCTCGTCCGACCTACTCCGCTATCACACAACTGTCGCCCGATAAGCCAGCCATGATATTCGCGCCCAACAGGAAGCAAGCTCGTAACTCTGCGGTCGACCTTTATGCTGCCTGTGTTGCAGATGAGGACGAAGATCGCTTCCTTAATGTAGAGCTGGAAGAGATTCAGCCTATTCTGGAGAAGATCAACGAGCAGGCGCTCTCCAAATCCCTGTCGCATGGTATCGGCTACTTCCACGAAGCTTTGAACTCGTTCGACAAGAAAGCTGTGCAGCATTTGTTCAAGGTCGGTGCCATCCAAGTGCTTATTGTTTCTCGCAATTCGTGCTGGGAGATCGACAACAGCGCGCATCTTGTCATTGTGCAAGGTACCCAGTTTTACGAGGGCCGCGAGCATCGTTACGTCGACTACCCCATTAGCGAGATCCTGCAAATGTTCGGCAAGGCAGGCAGGGTCGGTCAGGATAAGTCAGCGAAGGGTGTTCTCATGCTTCCTGCTGTCAAGCGCGAGTACTACAAGAAGTTCTTGAACGAGGCGCTGCCTATCGAGAGTTATCTCCACGACTACCTGCACGATGCCTTCGTTGCTGAGATCAGTTCGAAGACGATTGAGTCCACTCAAGAAGCTGTTGACTGGTCCACCTACACATACTTCTACCGCCGACTGCTCGCAAACCCGAGCTACTACAACCTTCACGACACGTCTCACGAAGGTCTGAGCGCACACTTGTCCGAGCTTGTTGAGCAGACCTTGAAGGAACTGGCAGATGCCAACCTCATCGAGCATGACGAAGAGGAAGATGCGATCACACCTCTCAACCCTTGTATGATTGCAGCGTACTACAACATCTCGTTCATCACTATGCAGACGCTCATGATGTCTTTGAATGGCCGAACCAGCCTCAAGGGCGTGCTTGAGATCATCACAGCTGCAACCGAGTTTGAGGACATCCAAATACGTCGACACGAAGACCACATTCTGCAACGTATCTACGACCGTGTCCCATACAAGATGCAGGAGCCCAACTTCGAGACCCCACATTTCAAGGCGTTTGTGTTGCTCCAGGCCCACTTCTCTCGCATGCAGCTTCCCATCGATTTGGCCAAGGACCAGGAGATTGTCATCCGAAAGGTTCTTACTATCCTGAGCGCAAGTGTCGATGTGCTTTCCTCCGAAGCACACCTCAACGCCATGTCCGCCATGGAGCTCTCACAAATGGTTGTCCAAGCAATGTGGCAGAAGGACTCGCCACTCAAGCAGATCCCTCACTTCGACAACGACACCATCAAGGCTGCGCAGAAATTCGAGATCAACGACGTCGACGACTTCATCAACGCCATGGACGAAGACGAAAACCCAGACTACAAGAAGCTCATCCAATCGCTCGAGGTCGACCAGCGACAACTGGCCGACATTGCCAACTTCACAAACAACTACTACCCCAACATTGAGCTCGAGCACGAGCTCGTCGACCCAGAGGACATTGCATCGAACTCGCCGGCTCAGCTGCGCGTCAAGGTCACGCGAAACATCGAGGACGACGAGGAACTCAAGACGGAGGTCCACGCGCCGTTTTACCCTGCCGACAAGACGGAGAGCTGGTGGTTAGTTGTCGGTGACCAGAAGGAGCACTCGCTGTTGGCGATCAAGAAGGTTTCGATTGCGCGGAAGTTGGAGACAGTGTTGGAGTTTACGCTGGAGAAGCCGGGTAGCCATGAGTTGACGCTTTACCTTGTTAGCGATAGCTACTTGGGTGTAGACCAGGCGCCGACATTTAAGGTGGAGGCGGCTGAGGGCATGGATGAGGATAGTGAGGAGGAAGAGGAGTAGATGTGTAAGCGATAGGTATTGGCATTGGAAAAAGCCGGTTACATTTGGCGTTGACGTTTGACGTCAGGGATTTTTCGTATCATATTGTTATTGCATTGCATTAAAGCATTTTACGTCCATGATGTTTCCAGCAACCAGGTGCTGCAACAGCCGGCGCTAAGCTATTCATCCCTCACACCCCTTCCTCCATCTCAATCACAAACCCCCCCTTCTCAATCCACTGCCTAAGCCTCATCATCTTCACCCCCACACTCCTCGTCATCCTCCTCGGCACCCCCTTAACCACCACCCTCCTCACCCCCGTCAAATCTCTTACCTTACACCTCGTCTGCAGCAAAACCGCCGCGTGCTCCCAACCCACCTCAAAAGCCCGGATCGCACGTCTCTGCGATGGCGCCAACAGCTTGACAACATGCAAATCCCGGTGCAGGTGACACATGTGGTGCACCATATTTGCGATCGGCAGTAATTTCACCACATGATAGCGCATCGCGGTTTCGGCGAAGATCTGGTGGCAGGTGCGCGAGAGGGAGAGGCGTTCCCAGGCGAGGTCCGTGGTGTGGAGGGCGGGATTGTGTGTTTCCATGGCGAGCTCGTAGATGCGGTTGCGGAGTTCGGGGGGGAGGCGCAGGAGGCGGGATGATTGCTGGTTGCGCCGGGCACTTGTGTGGGCAGTTAGATTGGGAGAAGTGAGGGCGGATGAAGGGTTGGGTACATGGCTAGACTCTGCGTGTTGGGTGTCAGAGCCGGTGGGCCTTTTGCAACGCGAGAAGCGATGAGATGGGATTTTGTCAATAGATACTTGTTCATGGCTCGCTCGCGTCCTTTGCTCGACGGAGCCCCGGCCATGGTTGGAGTGCTTTCTGGTGGTATGAAAGAAACTCTACTTTCATGAGGATTTGAGAAAGCTTGTTCTTTGGGTCGTTTCGAATTCACTTTAGCAAGTGATGTTTCGTCTTCAGCCTGCACTGGGGCGTTTGTAGCTCCTCTCACTCATGCTGCCTTCACCTTGAGTTGTTAGCTCCTTGGCTAAGAGTTCAATAACACTGGATAGTTTCCCAGCTCTTGGTCTTCCTCCGCACCTTTCCAGAAATCATAGGTATATCGTCTACTCCATCATGGCCAAGACGTTCGCCCGAGAGCCGCCCGACCTCATTCCCGGCCCCACTTCCATGCCCATGTAAGTAGCGATTTGCTATTTGCGCTCTATCGCGACTGGAGCTGACCGCAAAAATCAGCGTTCTCAGAAACCAGACCGCCTCACCTCTGCTCCGACTCTCCGGCGAGCTCCGCAATCACATCTTCGAGCTAGCCCTCGACCTGGGAAGTGGCCACATCCTTCATGACGACCACAACGACTGGAACCGTGAGGACTTCACCAATACCTGTCACCAAATCTACTCTGAAACAGCCCGCACCTACTACAAGCAAAAGCTCCAGCCGCTTTCCGAGAACGGTGTATCGTTTGGTCGTTCTGTGAAAGTCAGGGCTACAGTCGCTATCCTCACGCCATCACAAAGAAGCTGCATCGATAAGGCATTCTTCATTGCGACCCAAGTCAGTCAGCTTGTAAAGGTTTCCAAATATCTGGTATTCGATTTGCCAAATTTGAGAAAGATCACTGTCAGGGACGACATCGAGGACCCTCAAGACAATCAGAAACGTCTCTGGGCACAACTTAACTTACAAAAATGGGGTTGGTATCGAGGGTACGTATTACACGTGTACGAGAACGCAGATTGGGCATGCCTTTTGGAGAGTGTCCCAGACACCTGCATTGTGGGGTGGCGTTAATTTGACGGGAAGACGGATCCCTACCTTTGGTCGAACTACAAATTAAACCGGCAAAACGGCATATGGCATAGGATGGAGTCCCAATTTTCAGCATCTAGCATTTCTTTCGAGGGCACCAAACCATGTCCGAAAATCATTTCCCGTTGAAGGGGTACCGAGAGAGATGAACAGTTCTATACATGATTTACATCGAGTCTAGCTCCATCGACTATGTATGAACCAAGTGGTCCACACCCTTATTTTTCGAAGTCATGTGTCATTTTCAATCGCAATGCTTTCACTCTAGGCGCCACTTGGTCCGTGATGGACTATTAATTATATTATCTATATTATTAATGAGTCGTCCTGGGTGGTCCACTGCAAGCATTCTCCTCTCAACTAACGATCACTCAACAAAACGCATCCATCATCATGGAGGCCCTCAACTCGAAAAGTCCGGTAAAACTCACTGTAAACGTCGAGTCCCTGTCAATGTAGGTCATTCCACAGTACTTTGAACCCTTCATCATAACTAAGTTCTACTATAGCGTCCAATCGAATCAAACAAACTTTCCACTCTTCCGCCTACCAGCCGAACTCCGCAATCTGATCTACACCTTCACTCTCGATCTCGACATAGGAGTCCACCACAATGCCAGCTACAAAGAACGGGATCCACTCGATTTCGCCCGCACAAGCCATCAGATCTACGTGGAGACTGCTCAGACCTACTTCGATACCAAGATCCTACCATTCCTCCGCCATGACAGCATAACCCTTCCGGACGACGACATCGAGACAATGAATGGCATACTTGCAAAGCTTACACCTCTTCAAAAGACCATGACCACCCATGTTCATTTCGGTTCGTGCGATCTATTCAATGATCTCAGCAACATTGAGCTTGTCTGCCCATTGCTAGAACTACCAAATCTGAGAGAGATTACATATTGCAAACCCAAAATCAAGTGGAACGCGTTATACCACATCAATACTGCGTTTCATCGGCGGTGGAGGCACTGGATGCGTAATGAAGGTCTGCGTATGGATATTTGCGAGCTGGAGCGACCGTCGCTGGAATTGGTGTGAGATGGGAAGGCTGGTAAGGAGTGGTTCAGAATGATCACGCACTTGGTTTATGAGAGTATCAAGGGCCTTAGGTTATTCGTATCTGCGTTTCGATAATAACTGCGTAGTTGTTGAAGCAAAACTAGCTCTTGCTTCATGAGATAATTGATCTACACCGCGACAGTGGGGTAATGACGTTTGAATCAGTAAAGAGACTTGGGTAGTCAAATGTAGCTCCAGCTTAACTTCAATGGACTCAAAAGACCGACAATGTATAAAGTAAGAGATTTTTTTCTCATTCGAAAATGATCAAGAGATTGTGCGGTTGTTGCGCATCACGTCATCTTCACCTTCTCTCACCTTCGGCGCTGAGCGCACGAGCGCTAAACAAACACCTTCTCGCCTCAAGACCACCGAGTCTCTTGAACACAACCCAACTGCTAAGCAAATTCTGACACCATGGTATTCCGAGGCCCTCCTACACTCACGCCCAATGCTGAGTGTCTTGCCATGTACGTAGCTCTTGCAAAGATGAGCGCTTCACCTTGCGCAACACTGACGAATTTGACAGCATGCAGGCAAACCAGCAAAACTCGCCGCTCCTTCGCCTCCCAGCAGAGCTCCGTCAAATGGTATACAACTACGCCCTTGACACCAACTCCGCCGCTTCTCCGGGCACCCTCTGTCGCGCATCGCGGCAGTTATTTGCAGAGACATCTGAAGACTATTTCAAGCAAAATTTCATCGTCCAATACCTGCAAACGCATCATTACGAGGACCTTGAGGAGCTGGAGCGTCACATCAAACATCTCGGTCCTGATCAGCGCGGGGGTTTCCGCGAGCTCATACTGAACAACAAAGTCCTTTTGCAGCTACGGCAATTAAAGGAAGACGAATGCCTGCTGTCGCATTTTCCCAATCTTCATTGCATCTCCTTGAGATCGCAAGTTGGCGTTGCGGAAGATATGCTTGACTATGCAAGACAATGGAGTGAATTTCTACGACCGAGACTTGGATCTTCTGTTTGCTACAGGCTTCAGTTTAAATGGAATCCCATCTAGCCCTGTCGGGGCTGTTCAAGGTTCAATATTAGGGCGAGAGTGACACAACAAATCGAAAAGGATACGATATTCGCTACACATCTTCAGGTGCTGCGGGAATCTACTATATAGATATATCAGAATGATGATAACGACCTGCGCATGGATCAAGGCTCCTTCGAGCATGTGCTAATGCCAAATATTATGAAACATGGTCATGATACTCAACGATGAGAGTGAACAAACTGCGAGGAACGTCACGATTACTTCGATCACAAACTCTACCCTGGACTTTGTTTGGAAGTACGGGTTGACGACATAGCTTCCTTCGAGGACATCATCGCTGAGCGCGCCCCGTATCAGCAGTGCATCATTGTCAGACTTGAAGTCAGTTGTACGCTCTTGAAGGCTCGGAGGCGAAGGATGAAAGAGTGTTTCCTGGAACGGTTGGTGCCTTGCCTAGAAGAACTGGCGTTTCTGAACGGTGAAGTGTGTAAAGCCGCAGATTTGCGTCGTCTGCGTGACATGAGATTTTACATGGGGTTGAGCAATATCTGCTACTTGGGTCGGCCATGGTTCTCTAAGTACCTGTAGCTCGAGACCACGGAGCTGGGGCAACTATTGGATGTACACCCGAGCAAACAGGTCTTCCGCGAGAGCACGCTGCTCAGCGAGGAATATAAGCAGCTTATCGAAGACAGCATCGTGAGCGCTGTTGCATATCAAAGCGACCTTCACTTGTGCTTCCCATCGTCGCACAATATCCTCGTTCGCCACTGCCTCGAGTACCGCTCAGTATACGGTACCACACAAACATCTGGCGGACCGATCGATAGTGAAATCGTCTTTTCTTGTAGCTCGTTTGCAGCAATTTGGGCCGGATCCGCGTTCGGTTGGAAGAAAAGCATGATCTTGTGTACAGAACAGAATTGAGAAACCTTATCATACAAATATGTGCCCTAACCTCCCTCCTGCCATCCCCTATCATGACCCGTCCCAGCACAGTTACCACATCTGCTACCCCCTCAACCCCGCCCTCCTCACCATCTCCCTCCCCAACCCTCTCCCACCAATCAACCTCCCCACCCCAAACCACTCCTCTCTAACAACCTTACTCGCCACCTTCCACGCCGCATCCTGCAGCTCCATGCTCTCCTTATCCATATCCTGCCCGCTAACCGCCCTCTCAACCCTCATCCCCTCCAACCCTGGATCATAAAACGGACTCTTCGGATCCGTCGAATTCAAACTAAACGGACTGGTCGGCGGCACGCAAAGCGTATTAGCGGGCGGCAACACGCCCGTCTGGAAATACTCCTTGATATGCATGAGCATGCACAAATCGGGCTGAGCAACACTACAATGGCCCGCAGAGTCCGACACAAGGAGCCCCGAGTTCTCAAACAGCGCGTGCATGACGCGCCCGCTGCGCAGCGGCGTCACGGGGTCGGCGGTGTTGCTGAGGAAGAGGATCGGGTGGGATGTGTTGCCGCCAAAGGTGCCGGAGAATTTGTACGCCGCGTGGATTTTCCACGCGATGCAGCGGAGGCGCAGCATCGCCCAGATGTCGGCGGAGGTGGGGGCGAGGGTGACCATGTCTTGCCAGTAGGCTGTGAATGAGGCGATGTCGTCGTGGGTGACGTCAATGCCGTCCGAGCAGAGGACGGCGTAGGTCGGGACGGCGGAGGTGTAGTCGATAGCTGGGGTGGAGCCGTTCACGGGGCAGGAGTAGATGTGGCTGTAGCGGGTGCTTTCTTTGAGGTACTCGAGGATGTCGCCTTGACCGGCTTCGATGGCGGCAAGGACGGAGGCGACGAGTGGGAAGAGAGCTTGGGGTTGGTAGGCAGACTGGAAGAGGAGGCCTTTGATGTCGGAGTAGGTTAGGATTTCTGGGCCACTTGCGGAGTTGATAGCGAGAGGGCTGTGGTATAGTGATTTGACGATGCTATTGACGCGTTCTTTGACGTCGTCAAATGTGGAGTTGGATGTAGCCAGCGGGCATGATGCTGGGCCAGATTCTACACAGTATGAGTAGAACGAACTGACCGCCTTCTCGTTGTCGGTGAGAGATCCGTTTCCTAAACTGTGATTGTAATCATACGAGCTCACAACGCCGTCTAGAATGACGCGGCCGACGCGGTCAGGGAACATGGAAGCGAATGTAGAGCCCAGGAACGTGCCGTATGAGAAGCCCCAGTAGTTCAGCTCCGCAGATTCAGATTTGTACAGAGCAGGGTTAGGATCGTGATGGCATCGAGACTTGTCTTTCTTCAACTGGTCCAGCTTCTCAGCAACCCAGGAAGCATGTCTCTCGACGATCTCGAGCATATCACGTGCTACCAGAGCTGTCGACATGTACTGCTTGATGTCTGGGCCATCTTCAGCATCCACTGCCTGTTTGCAAGAAGCACCCCAAGCATGTGTCATGGACCACAGTCTGCCAAGTGCTGCATCGGAGCTCCCAAGTATACCTTCGGTGGTTTCTCGCAGTGTCCATGACCAGGAGGCGGCGGGATCGTCCATGCATACTGCTTGCGGCTCAGTCCAGCCAATTCCTCGTGGATCGAAACCCAGGATGTCGTAGTATCTCAATTCGCCCGGCTTGACGCTGGGGTCCTTGAGATTGGTGACCTTTACGTCTGCATCGACAATGCTTTGCAAGTTCTCTCCTACGAGAGTTGCAAACAGAGCTCCAGGACCGCCAGGACCGCCAGGATTGATCAGGATAGGTCCGGCATAACGCGGATCATCGACAGATACCTTTGCTGGGAGCTTAGTAATGGCAATGCTAACTCTCTCGTCTGGGTATGTGTCGCGGTAGTAATCAAGTGGTACGCCCAGCTTCGCACATTCGAAATCGTGGTAACATTTGTGGAACTTTAGGTTTTCCGATGCTTCGATCTATCGAGCGGTCAGTTGCATCAAAGGGGGGCCAAGGAAGAGAGTGTTCAGTAGGGAGTGCGTTCAGGGAGATGACAGGGAAGCATCTTTAAGCAAAGCCACGGACTTTAATGGATGTACAAGAAACCCAGGGAAAAGGACATGGGTTTCCGGTCAACGCCAACACCTCGACATTAATCCTCTAACCCAAAATCACGATACAGCTGCACAAGATGAGCTGCATCAGGGCATCCAAGTCCCGAGTTGGCTACGTGAGATAGAAAGAAGCCTACCTCAGACCACTCGAACGGCTTCTCACTAATCACCGGCCCCCTCCACGCCGGCGGAGTCCAATTCTTGACATCTGCAAACAACGCATCGAATCCGAAAATGGCCATGCACGTTGCGAACGTCAGGCCGAGCGCCCGAATGCGGACCCGACCTCCACCATTACCTGCAGGGCGACGCTGAGACGGCGCAATCAACGGCTCAGCTTCGTTCCAGCTCTTCATCGCGTCTTGATAACGAAGGGTTGTACTCCGGAGTAGAGAGGTGTAAGAAAGCGGGGTTGGAAAACACGACACGACAACGCGTCAATCCCACATCATCCTTCAGCCGGCACACGACTCGACTCGAAACCTGTTCGCGCCAAGCAGGCAGCAAGGCGCCGGAAACTGAGATGCAGATCGTTCTGGTTTTTTTCTAGACTGAGGTTTAGCTGCATGCGCCTGACTCTTGTGTGTAGGTTCCCGCATAGCGATCACTTGCATCGCAGCAGGCGGTTTCTTGCTGCGCAGCGCATCACAGCGGTTATGTAGGCTGGGTCACAATGCGTTGTCCCGTAAGCGTGCATCGAGGGAGTTGCGTCTTGCCTTCCCCGCCGCGCATCAATATTGCGAATTCGACGGTTGCTGCGAGTAATTAGTTTGGTGATGTGTCGTCTGGGGCAATGGTTGCTTGGTTTTTGTAGGGGCCGGGGTCTGATTCAAGTGTACGATGAAATGCGGAGAGCTTCACGGAACTTTTTGCCGAAGTCAGGGTCTGAGAAAAACTGGCAGGTCGTGGCTTGACTGCGACAACCAAGATCTCGAGACTAGCTACCGCAGAGCCTCCATTGCTCCTCATGTCATTTGTGGGGCTGTCTCATTATCAACGGCTCCGTCGCCTCTTCGGTAACACAGCTGCCGAATTTGGCAAGCGACAGAACTCTCGTGTATCGTCAGGGATAGTCATGCTGGTGCAGAGCGACGTCATGTTCACTCGAGGCTTGTCACGACAACAGAACGAAGAGCACGGCTGGTCAATGAAACAAATCTTTTTTGACGCATACTAAGTGTACAGAGTAGCAGCACAGTGGGTATAACCATACTCGTCCGTACCAACCACTCCCACTCTGAGAGATTCCATGCAAGCTCGGGTGTCCATTGGGTTGCCAGCGCCCATTCGAACCTGTAACATTACGAAGTGTACCATGTATAACGGCCACTCACAACCCCAGAACTCCGTCCGCCATATGCCGCCGTGCCGAGAGATCGATCATAAGCTGCGAGCAAGAGGCCAGTAGCAACATCTAGTATTGCTGGCCGCCACCCTGCTGCTCCTGGCCACCATAGCCTCCCTGGCCACCACCACCCTGGTAACCGCCACGAGGAGGGTAGCCGCCCTGGCCGCCCTGAGGAGGTCCCCAAGATGCGCCACCCTGTCCGCCGCCGTAGCCTTCACGTCCGCCACCGCCGCCATATCCTAGAAAAAAGAGTCAGCGAGGGCTTCGAGAAAGCTTAGAGTTCAACACGTACCTCCCTGGCCACCACCGTAGCCACCGCCACCTCCACGGCCATATCCGCCTCCTCCGCTGTAGCCTCCTCCGCGACCACCACCGCCGCCACCGCTAGCGCGGTCAGAGGCCTTGTCGACACGGATCCTACGTCCATCGAACCTGGGTAAATTAGCACCATTGAACGGATTGGGTACCCATGCCGTGACAGCGTAGCGCAGTTCGCGTTGACGCTATGCATGGTGGGGAGGGGGGGGGACGTACTCCTCGTTGTTAAGAGCGTTCATGGCGGCATCAGCGTCGGCATCGTTGGCGAAGCGCACAAAGCCGAAGCCCCTGCTGCGACCGGTATCGCGGTCTTTCACGACGACCTGCGCGGGTGTCAGCGATTGATTCCTAGTACAGTGACGGGCGCCACGAGTGTGTCACTGACGGCTTCCTCGACTTGACCGAACTCCTCGAACTTCTGGCGGAGTGTGCCATCGTCCGTGTGCCAGGCAAGGCCACTGGTTGACATTAGCGGTAGACGACAATGTTGGGAGGCGGATACTTACCCAATGAAGAGCTTGGACATGATGGTAACTGATTCGAACACTGAACGGTCTCAATACAAGCACTCGGAGCTCAGAACAAAGCGCGCAATACAAAGAGCCTCAAAGCAAGGCAGCGACAGGAAACAGAAGAGACTTAAGGAAACGCGGGAGGCAGAGGCGCGCGAGGAATCCTTCGCGGCGCCTCGTGCAAGTAACAGGTAGCAACATGCGGAACGAACATTTGATCTTGAGCGCACCAGGCTGTGTAGGTGTAGATGGCGCAGGCGATTCCTCTTGGGTAGTAGAGGAGTGAGTAAGTCGGTAGCAAGGAATTCGTGTTGTGAGAGCACGAGTTGTAGGGAGGATAGCGAGGTGTTCAAATCACGGTTGGTGGGGCAGGCACGACGCTTGAAGTAGGTAAAGTTGACTTGACCCCTCCAAGAGATACAAAAGAGCGCTAGCTGAGTTTGCGCAAACGCGAGAAGATGGGCAGCAGGCAGCTGGAATTTATCAGAAAGCAGGGAAGAAACGTGGCCTGGTAAAGGCAGTAAGCCCGGTCTAGGTGTCCAACCAGGCTGTCTACGTACGGTTCGAGCATCTCCCTGCGCCTGGGCAGCACTACAGCAGAGGGGCACTCTCCCGGAAGGCCTGTCTGGATGCGGCGCCTGATGATGGCACAATGAGTATGCTGCTCGCCCGCCTGTACTGGCACACTGCGGGCATTAGTCTGTCCCGTGTCTGTTTCCTCATGCTGGGTATATGCAGGCTCCGCTAGGCCGCCTCTAAACGGGCCCAATGGTAAGGGAGACGTCTGAGCCATCGTCTCGGCCACGCAAAAAGCGACATGTCGAATTTTGTGATAGGTGGTCCGCCACGGCCACTCCATCACGGTGCCGGCATATGCGCGCACGCACCCATTATTACTGGGCCAATTGATACACGGAGCGACAATGAAAATCCTGCAGACGGCGAGTGGCGTGCTTGGAGGGGCAGCGAGCGTCGGACATCGAAAGGCACGGCCAGCAGATGAGGTGCCCACGACGCGCTCGCATTGGTCGGACAGAGAGTGGTTCAGCGAAGCTTATCAAGGGACACCGTCGAACAGGTGTGGGGAACTTGGGATGGGCGCTCGACCGGGGGCTGGCAGGAATACGCTATGGCCCGTGCGAACTGCGGGCTTGTCGCCGTCTCACGTCGCCCGAGACTACCTGCCCGGCTACAACTAGGCGAGGAAACGTTCTTCTAGTCAGTGTCGTTGCACGGAGTATTACTTAGTGAGTAGACGACGAGGTTGCATCCATGTCTGGACAGCCGCGATGCCACGGTGGAAATGGAATGCAATCGATGCTCTTGAGGCAGCCATGAATCGACGCTGATCCGCGGACCGTCGCTGTGTCACAGATCCCGACTCGTTCAATGTGGCACAGATCTTTGTGAGCAGTGATTGTAACAAAACTGTGCGCACCTTGATACTGCACCGCAGCGAAATTGGGAATTGCCTGGTGGTCTTCCAATGCCCAGCGGTGAAGCTCATGTGACGAGCACTGTTTCCGCCCCCTCAGCTCAATATCTCGTTCCCTCATGTGCAACATGATGTGACAGAGAAGATCAACTCTGTCGTGCCGTCGAGGATACCCGTTCCGCCAATCAGAGAGCGTCACCTCAAGCCTCATGACATATCCATGTAGCAAAGTCACCGCTTTTCCGATTCGCACTGGCATAGCTTCGACGCCATCTTTCTGCAATACAGCATCAGAACACGACTGTATCTCGGGTTGGCAGTGTGCGTCGTGTGCGTCATGCGGTCATCGTGCTTTCCTCATCGCGAGGGAAGGCACAGGTCGGAACCCAATCGTGGCTTCCTGTCTCGATGAACCCAGGCATCCGCCCCACCACATTGACGCAAGAGAATGAACCAAGGCCCTGTACACTTGCTGCACTTCATCTGGTTCCCCACGTTACACGGCGATAATCCCCAGCAGGTTGCTGGCCACCCTCGCCGTTCAGCGCGACCGATACCATGTTGTACGACGACAAATACCTCTGAAGCATTCCACACCGTCAGGCCGGCATTTCAATTCATACCCGGCACGGCTCGGCTCGCTCGATTGCCGGTCGCCTGCTGTTCCGGTGTCATACAGTACTGCGCTGACCTGAGGTCATCATGGATATTGAGAGATGGCTGAACGAGACTGCAGAGGCAGGAATCCCTCCGAAGCAAGGTCAAGCTTCAGACTCCGCCTTCTTCCAACCTACAGAGATACCTCGGGCTGTGTTCAAGGACAAACATGCACGGAAGCGAGCCAGATCCGACAGCTCGCTGCTCGCCCCTCAAACCTACTTGCCGAGAGTGTCACCAGTGAAGACAAAGCCCACGCCTGAAAAGCAAGTGGATACGAGTGCTCACAGCGACGCATCGCGCCCTAGCCGAAGCGATTCTACCGGCAGCGAATCATCGAGCCATCGGTATGCACGACGACCTCGCCGTAAGACGCGCCCAGAGCTTTACGAGCCGAAACGAAACAAGGAGCGGGGCAAACATGTGCACCAGAGTCGAAAGGACGAATCAAAGAATCCGAGGCGCAAGTCAAAACGCAAGAAGGGCGACAAATCGGACAGTGGCGTAGCTCAAAATTTCCACGCCAAGAACGTTTCCAGGGATCGGTTGACTGTAAGAGTTGCCGAACACGCAGTGATATGTGACGTTGCTGATGATTGGGCGGTAGCTGAAGCCGAAGGACCACCTAGGCATCTTCAACAAGGGCAAGACCTCGACGGCTGTTCGAGGTCGTGGATGTAAGCCTCTCCCTGTAGTGGCACCTGTTGTCAGTGTACAGCTGACACGACTTCAGTGCCCGATCTTGTCTTCTCCGAGATGAAGTTCTTGCAGAAAGAAAAGGACCAACCAGAGTCAACTCCCGAGCAAGGTACTTCAAAGAAGAAACGCAAAAAGGATCACGTGCAAACGAAAGAGGGAGAGATATCTGCCTTCTTCACCTCGGTACAACCTGCTCTGGCGGAGAAAGACAACAATGTGCCAACAAAGCAGGCTCGGGCGGTGGAGGACTTGATTACGGCGATCCGACATCACGAGCCGGAGCAGTCGTCAAAGTCTAGCGGCGTCGTACCAACAATTGAAATTCCTGGCAAGGGATCCTACCTGGGATTTGGAAGCAGGGGACCTCGACACGAAAGTACAAGCTATGTGTCGTGGCCAGAATCTGTCCGATCACCGGACCTGACCCCCAGACGTCCGAAGCATCCGCCTGTCGAAAACCACGACCCCCACCAGGTCTCAAATCATCGCCAATTAGGCATCAACTTAAGTGGCAGGGGAGACTGCAGGCTCAAGGTTCCTGTGCCGCCTATACCGCGCAAGCAAAGGAGCAATGAAAGCACTGAGCGCTTCCAGATGTCTTCCGTGGCTCTTTCTCAGAACAGGATGTCAAGATCTCACTCATACCCCCAGCACACTTCATCGCCACGCAAGTTAGATCTTGTGGACCGCGCCGCAAAGTTCCAGTCCACTGAGTCTGTCGGCTCTCCGTCATCGATGCCACCGTTCGTGTCGAAGCCCGCCAGAGTCGATGTTGAATACCGTGAATCTGGCGTCAGTGCAAAGTCTGCAACGCGTCAAAAAGCCACCCATTCGGCTACCCACAACACTGTGGTGAACTCGCACCGACCTGAAGGGCACATGGACGACGTGCGCGAAACTTCTTCGGACCTCGGGAGAGCCATACAACACTGCAACAGAACGTACAGTGCACAACGATGCGCCACAGAGCCACACAGAAGCCACCGTGAAGTAGATGCACCTTACATCAGTAACAAAGTGACTAGAGTCGCGCCAGTGGCTATGGCCAAGACACACAGACGACCTACTGTTCGGTTTCAAGAGATAGAGGCACCTGCGCCCAGGGCTCCGAACTTTTCAGGCCGCAGTATTTACCAACAGCAAGCGGAGCGAATGCATTTCCCGGGAGCGATCGTTGAGGAAGAATTTTCCGACTTTAATTCGCCCGAGGAGGAGCTGATGCATTCTCAAGCCAACGCGCCAGATTGGTATGATGAGGTCGAGGGACCACCGTCGTATGGAAGGGATTATGAGGCGACAGATCCTGGATTAGGGGCTCTGGGTACGATGGTTGGCAGTGTGCAGCGCATATCGACAGATAACACTGTAGTTGCTCCAGGATTCTGGCGTCCCAATAGATTGTACTGAAGTGAGAGTGGTGATCCACGTCAGGCATTGTTGATTTCGTGGTCTGTGCGCAGAAATCTTGAGCTTCGAGAAAGCGACCTCCGCAACTGGTGTCCTCACATCCTCGGTTTGGGGCTATTGCTACGGGATAGCCGGTTGCACCTCTAGCCGGTATTGGGCAGATAACATCTGCATGTTCTTCATTCGATCTTCATTGCGGCTCGTCCCAGCCAGGCGCCTTGTTCCCCAATTGCAGTCTTCCTTTCCTATTCCGACGTCTGCCCTATGCAGACAGTCGGTGGTGACGTTGGTCACAGTGGCGCCTTCCGGAAAAACCCCGCGTTCCAGCCCCACCAGCAGAATCAAACAAATACAGGAGCAGCTCTCCGCAACCTCGACACCCCCAGCATCCGCTAAACCATTGTCCAAAATGACCTACACCACCCGCAGAATCGGCGCGGCCAACACGCTCGAGCACCGTATCTTCATTGAGAAGGACGGACAGCTCGTCTCGCCATGGCACGACATTCCTCTCTATGCCAACGAGCAGCAGACCGTCCTCAACATGATTGTTGAGGTGCCCCGCTGGACCAATGCCAAGATGGAGGTGTGTCTCCCCCAATTGCCTGTCCAATGACCGCCCCCGCGAAATGGTAGCTTTACTGACGCTCCTCGACAGATCTCCAAGGAGGAGACGCTCAACCCCATCAAGCAGGACATCAAGAAGGGCAAGCTCCGTTACGTGAGGAACTGCTTCCCCCACAAGGGCTACCTCTGGAACTACGGTGCCTTCCCTCAGGTGCGATGACGCGAGCCCGATGTCGGTCAATAGGACGAATACTAACACAAGTTGTAGACGTGGGAGGATCCCAATGTCACCCACCAGGAGACCAAGGCCAAGGGCGACAACGACCCGCTCGACGTCTGCGAGATCGGCGAGCTTGTCAACAAGCCCGGAGAGGTCATCCAGGTCAAGGTGCTCGGTGTCATGGCCTTGCTCGACGAGGGTGAGACCGACTGGAAGATCATGGTTATCAACGTGAACGACCCGCTGGCCCCCAAGCTGAATGACGTCGAGGACGTTGAGCGCCACCTGCCCGGCCTCCTCCGCGCCACCAACGAGTGGTTCCGCATCTACAAGATCCCCGATGGCAAGCCCGAGAACCAGTTTGCCTTCTCCGGCGAGTGCAAGAACAAGAAGTACGCCATGGACATTGTCCGCGAGTGTGCCGAGGCCTGGGAGAAGCTTGCCACTGGCAAGACCCCCAAGGAGGACCTCAGCCTTGTCAACACCACCGTGTCCCACTCTCCCGAGCGCACCGACCCCAGCTCGCTCAACATTCCCCAGGGCGAGAACAAGGCACCCGGCCCCATCGACCCCAGCATCGACAAGTGGTTCTACATCTCTGGTGCACCTTCCTCCTAGTTGGAGTGAGCGTGTGATCCGGACTGGCCACTGTGCTAGAAGGCAGCTGGATTGGACATGCCATGCTACATTGCATATGACTGAATGGTATACATAGACTCATCAAAAAGCATAGCCTGATCCTGAGCACGACCAATTGCCCAATGCAAACCGTGACTCCACATAATGCTTCCCATGATGTTTGTACATTGCCCACTTGTGGGATTCGTTGCTTCATTTAATTGCCATTGAGCTCCTCCTTTCGCGCCAATTGTCGTGAATGTCGATCAACCTCCTCCATGACATCTGTTATCCGCATCTTGTCTAGGTCCATATCCATTTCTTTGCCGTCCTCTGCGTTCATTTATTAGCCTGCAATCCAGAACCACACTACTGAGAACTTGGCTCTCCGGTTTCGAAGATCTAGCTGAAGAATCGTCCATCTTCTCTGACGAGTGCATTGTGGGGTTTGACGTACTGAACTTTACAGCCAGCCTCGCAGGCTCCTTGCTGGTCCGCGGCAGCATCTTGGACTCGATCTTCATGCCATCCGAGCGCGCATTCGGTGGTATAAGCGACAGGAATAGTCGAGCAGGCTTCGAGCGCAGGGAGAATGGGTTGAAGGTTACGCGAACGTCGGTGAGGAATCGGGTGATCATGTTGGCTATGGGCGGACGATTGGTGGATTGTCGATATGTCGCTGACGAGAGTCAGTAAGAGGTTCGAAAGCAGTAGTGCATAGACTTACATAGGTACAAAGCGACAAGCTGACGTCGTCGTCGCAATTGGTCGCCGTACCAGTGGTTCGCGATACTTCGTACTTTCTGGGGGCCCGTGCTCCGGCGATCTGTAGCGCAGCCGTAGAGGGAATAGCCCCACTGGAGCACCTATGTCATCGCATTCGACCACCTTTCCGAAATCTGTACAGAATAGACATGCCGCCTGTTCCTGCCACCACGCAGACACTCATAACCCGTCTGACTGCTCTCTCCGAATCTAACAAGAGTCTTGGACAACTCATACAACGACTTGCGAAACTCGACTTCCAGCCTGGATCCCAACCACTGGGCGCGGAAGAGGGGGACGTTCGACTGGAACTAAGTGCTGAGATACATGAGAGTTTGAAGGGGATAGAGGAGGATCTTGAAATTGTGAGACAGGAAGTTGAAGACGTTGTTGGCGGCGCGAACAGCTCGATACGGAGGAGAGACAGCAAGAACGAGAGCGAGCGGAGCAGACTTGCTGTGCTCCTTGCGAGATTGACAGAGGATTTGAAGTCGTAAGCATATCCTGGATTGGCTACTCTCCATACGATTTACTAATCTCTCCAACCTCACAGATCACGGGCGCAGTTCCGCAAAGCCCAACTCACTGCCAAACACAACGCCGACCGCGCGAAGCTGAAAGAACGCGAGCTGCTCTTCTCGAACCTCCAATCCGGCACATCAACACCCTCCTCCACATACCGTCAAAGAAAGCAGGCCCAAGGTCTCTCAGAAGGCGAAGTAGTCGCCCAGGCCTCGTCAGACGTCACTTCTGCGCTGCGACGGACGCACCAGTTGATGCAAGGCGAGCTGTCACGCTCTAGATTCGCACAAGAGACACTCGAACAGTCCACAGCCGCGCTCGCAGACCTTGGAGAGAAGTACTCGGACCTCAACACGCTACTCGCAAACAGCAAGAACCTGCTCTCAACTTTACTGAAGAGCACAAAGAGCGACACGTGGTACCTCGAGACCACCTTCTATATCCTCATCACAACCGTGGTCTGGCTCATATTCCGACGTTGGCTTTACGGACCACTCACCTGGTTCCTCATTTGGCCGCTTAAACTCGTCTTCCGCATCGTCTTCGGTGTTTTCGGTCTCGCATCCGCCTCTTCGGCAGCCACAACCAGCGTCGCAACCTCCTCACAGGCCTCTACAAGCCTCATCGTCAAGCCCAGCGCAACAGGCGGCCCTCCGCGGCACAAGAACCAACCACAGCACTACGTGCGCGTCGGCGGTGGAGGACGCGGATACATGCACGGCGGCGACCCCAGTCCACCAGGCTCACACTCACAGCAAATCGGCAAAATGGCGGAGCAGAAAAAACAGCAGCAAGAGGAGGTGCCGGATCACCCGCAATTCAGAGAGCAGAGGCAGGAAGAGGAAGAGGGTCCGGTTAGGAGGGGTGATGGCACGATTCTGAAGGAGAGCGACAAGCCACGGAATCCGAAGAAGAAGATGTGGGAGGAGGATAAGGAGAGGGAGAAATTTGAGGCGGCGCAGGCGCAGGAGCAACAGGCGGTGGGAGGGGAAAGTGGGGAGAGGAAGAAGGATGAGTTGTAGATAAGAGGGTGATATCCTATGAACAAACATATTCCTACATTGCGTATGTCTTTTGACCTCTTTCCATGTCACAAGACCATCTCATTTTTACATGCCTTGCGCGCGTATAAATCGCGTCACAGTGCCACGCTCTCCATTCTTTCTAACATCACGTTGCTCTCTTTCTCTTTCCAAAAAAAAGGTTTACCAAGGCAACGTCGATGGCTGTAGAGTCGAAAGAAGTTCCCAGCAGTGAACATATGTTTGTTATCCTCTTCTTCCCAGAATCAACCACGCACAGTATGATGGTCGTGTGAGAGAGGCGTCCCAGAACGTAAAATTAAAGAGTTGCGGAGGATTCATTCGTTGTTGGTTGGTCATATGTGCATTGCTCCAGGCTCGGAGGGTCAGCGCAGATGGTCAGGTTGTTTTGAATATTCGCGCCCATGTGCCAGAAAGGACCAAGAATCTAAAATCCTTTGCATTGGATTTTCCTCAATCTTTCGCTATACATCATCCACCGATGAACAGCTGACCGCTTCGCGCTCTCTTACCATGATCACGGTGTCCGAACCTGCCACCACGCCACCCCATTGGGACCTGGTTATTACAAGTGCCCCTTCAATCTGTGTGTCAGCCATTGTACCTTTACCCTTACAATGCGTTCTTGTCGATAAAAAACATACGCCATGACCAACAGGGAGCTTGGCAGCACGTCGTGGACGTACCAGTGCATCCCGCCCTCGATGCACCAACCCAAAGCCATCGGAGATTTATTCTCTCGTCGTTCCAATTTCAGTGTCATCGTTGGAATCTCTTCTTCAACAGGGCTGTTGGTCTAGTTGTTTGCTGCGTGCGCGTGTTGTGTGTTTCGGTTGGTGTTGGAAAAGTCGAAAGGCTTTGGATCCCCGCCCGCATTTTACACGGTTTGGGTTTCGGAACCCGGTCTGCTTTGAAGTATATGACCCGAGATGGAAGTCGCTTGGGTTTGGAAACTCGGGTGGCTTAAGACCGCCCGGAAATAAGGCTGAGCGGTTAAACCCGGGTGGTATATCCGAACTCGGATGGCTCTGAAGGATATCCATCCGATGTTGAATTCGTGTAGCGTTAGAAACTCGGGCGGTATATTAAGGTTCCCAGAGCACGACCTTATAAAATTGTCGTAACGCTATTTCAATCGCAGACTGCTTTCATAGCGCGAGCGGCATTGACGACTGGCTCGGAGTTTTGACAACGTCCATGACGCAGCTGTGAGACGGCAGGGGAATGCGAGTGGCCTGAAATACCACACGACTCTGAAATGCGACACGCTTTCCAAAAGTCGGTAGACATTCTAAACCCGGACAGCATCAACATTTACTCTCTTCTGAAGATCGAGGCGCATCTCAAAGTCGTTGGGTATTCCAAACCCACCCGCATGTTGTGCGTAAGCTTGAAGAGCACCGATTTCCCATGCACTCCAATCCGGGTGCTTCGTGTACATTTGAAGGTTACGCCGTATTATGCCACCCGCTTCTCAGACTCGAGTAGTATTTCTGAACCTGTCTGCCTTTAGTGTTGGCCGTCACCCACTCTGCTAGACCGACTTTCCAAACTCGAGTTGTATTTCAATTCCACAAACCGCTCATCAAAGTCGAGCAGTGTTTGTAAACCTGCGCGCCTTTGTCCTCGGGTAGCATTCTAATCCCACTCGCCTTCTATACGAAGGAGCTCGTATTTTCTGAGTTGCAGCCACCACCAAGACCCAGTGCGCGCACAGCAACAATGCAACAACCTTTAAGGTAATTATTCTTAAAATTTATGATGGTATTCTTTATACTATCCCTTAAGACTACTCCTCATCGCAGGATTTATTACCTTATCGTCGTGGAGTAGTGGAGTGTGGAGGTTAGGCTTGTTTTTCGGGGGTAGCTTAAACTCGGATAGCATTTCAAACTCGGGCAGCATTTGTAAACCTGCCCGCCTTTATCCTCGGGTAGCATTTCAACCCTACCCGCCTTCTATAGCTTAAACTCGGGTAGCATTTCAAACTCGGACAGCATTTGTAAACCTGCCCGCCTTTGTCCTCGGACAGCATTTAAAATCGACCTGCCGTCTTTACCCTCACTTCCTAAGTTCGGACAGCAATTCTGAACACGTCCGCTTTGTCCTAGCCGCCAACAGCAACTTTTCAAACTCACTGCTTACCTGCCTCTCCGTCGACCCTTCCCGGCATACTTTCGTGTAGCATTCTTAATTCACTTGCTTCACAGCTTATGTAGCGTCGTAATCCAAACAGTATTTGCTACTCATAAAGAAATCAGAAAATCGCCGTTGCATGCCAAACATGCGCAGAGGCAGTTGTGCTCAAAGGTAGAGTTGCGTTGAAAGTAAAGAAGTATGAGAGAGGCAGGTAGGTACTGATTTTATAGCCGAGTGGCGGCGTGTTTCGACTAACAATGGCAAGGCAGCCGCTGGCTCATGTGCTAGTGCAAGAGGAAAGTGAAAGATAAGGCGGCCATCTAGCTACCTATCTAGGCAGTGAAACTACGAAAATAGATAAGACTGTGTACCTTCAATGCCTTATCAACATATTAGTATGTGTCTTTTAGCTTTTGAATTCATTTAGGCTTCTATTGAACATACCAATTAGCGTCTGGCAGCACTTCGAAATGCGACATAGCGCGCACGAAACGTTGCAACAGTCACTAAGATCAGATTTCCGTGCATGTGTTTTCTCGTATATTGACTTGTTTTTTTCCTCTGAGCTCTTGCTGGTGTTGCTTTTGCTGTAACCTCTCTTGCAAATTCGTTCCTCCTCATCTTGTACAAGAGATTTTATATTTCTACGGACGAACTGCTCGGTTGTTACATCTGCACACCTAAAGTAAGAAATAGTAATTGTTCAGTGTTTGTACTGAGTCGCACGCTTATTGATGTACAAAGCTACGCGCGGCTTGTTCTTTTCCTCCAGAAAGACTTCTTTGTGCTGTCCTCATTCAACCGATGATCTGACCACCAAATCCAGACGGACCATACCAATAGAACTATGACAGTGAGTGGTATAGCCAACGCTAGATATATCCGAAAGTAATGGAAATTGACAACGTTGTTCTGGGTCTCTGGATGCCAATTGAACATCGGCAGAGCGAGGACAGTCTGGCTGGCGGTTACTGTCTGATTATCGCATGAAGAGCAGAATGTGCACTTACTGCAGAGTAGGTTGCAGGCAAGAAAACCATGGTAAGTAGCGATATTGCTTTAACAGCTGAGCTGTCGCGTTTTGTCTGTTTCGCGATGAGTATCGAGGTTTTGGCCAAGTTCTGTGTCTGGTTGGCAATCTTCAAAGACTGCTGAGCTATCTGCTTAGACTCATCAGTGACGTTCCTAGATTGTTCCGCTATATTCTTCGATTGCATCGCTATCTTCTGGTTTGTTTTATTATCTCTCTGTGCGATGAGATTCCAGAAAGCAGACATCACTAGTGAGGCTTCGTTGATCGTTAAACGGTTTCTTTCGATGTAGATGTCAAGTCGTCCAAGAATATGAACCAATTGGCCAGTTATTTGCTTGCCGCTCGACTTGAGATGCGTACTGTGAGGTGCGGGCCGTTGCGTTTTGGTTATTGATTTGACGGCTTGACCGACTTTGACCACTTCAGCACGGAACTGTAGCATTGCTTGCCCGAGAGTTCCAGTGTCTTGGAAGTGCCGTAAAACTTCACGAGTCGCATCGTCATAATCTGTAGGTCTTGTTCTGGCCGTCCGCCGCACGGCGATGACCTCAGGTCCATCTTGACGGTCCAACTGCGCTCGATATATGTCTAGTTGAACTTTTCCGTAAGCTGTGCGATGCAAATCTTTGAAGCGTTTCAATTGAAGTCCAGCAAACATCGTAAGTAGGAGGAGTGGGTTGCTAACCGAGCGAGTAGAGTACGTTATGAAGTTGACTATCGAATTGAGATCCTTGTCGTTGCATCCTAAGATTAAAGCATAGGTTATTCCGGCCTTGAGGTTCCAGGAAGTCGCAATGGCAAGACCTTCGTTCCCATGGATGTCAAAAACCATGCGCATTACTGATCCTGCTCCAGATGTTAGGGCAGAAAAATAGCCAACAGCGCTACAATACCATTCCATCCAGCATTATTCTCCTCTCTGTTCTCCAATATTCCACTGAACATAGCCTCGCCTTTGTAGATGGCCCGCAGTATTGTTTTCGGAAAACGAAATCCTTCCATGATCAACTCAAATGTTGGTCGCAAGAATGGGATCGTGAACAAGCCTGTAGATGGATCGTCGTTGGCTCTTGCGCCTACGCTGTTCGTAGGTCAGTCCGCATCTAAAAATATATATTTTGCTTGTTGTGGACTCACATTATGCGAAGCCTTGAATCGAAAATATCGCTGGCTGCCTTATGAGGGTCCTAGATCTAGGGTTAATAAGTTCGCCTCTGAAAACAATCACTTGGGATTCCCGACTGTCGAAATCCAATCCTCTAGGTCTGTGGGATGTTTGAACTCGGTGCACTTTATCAGTGGGGTTTCGGCATTATTCTGTCGGAAATCAGCAAAAGCCAAATTATCTAATGAAGCCTTCACACCTTATAGACATTGACGTCAAATACGGTACATGTCGTTTGAGAGGAGGAAAAATTTGCAGATAGTATGGATAAATCTTTAGTGTATTGGTCTCGGTTCCTCTGCTCAATGTCCATATTTTGCTATACACTACACACCTAGGTAGACTAGGTATGGTAGGCTTCACATTTCGTGGGCAAAGAAGCAGACGAGTGCTTGGGAATTGGGTAAGATAAACCCCGCAGCTGCGCAGCTTGTACAGCCTATCGACGTTGCAGTCACGCATGTAAGAAAGCCTGGTTACAGATCTACGGTTACTGTCACCTAGGCTGAGCAAAACTCGCTTGACCGGTTACCTGAGTTTTTGCTTCTTGCAGCATATCGGACACCGTACATTATTCTCACCACACCAGAGATTGAGACGGCATACCGACTGAAGCTACCTGTCTTCCAGGACGAGGATAGATATCATAAACTATGTGCGCTCTATTGCTGATGTCCTGGGGTCACATTCTCGTAAGCTAAAGATAGCAAGCGTGGTGAAACAGACCGGATAAATAGACTGCGGATACGCGAGAGCGCCGCAGATGACGATATCTGTGTACAAGAGAATGGTAAGCCTGTCCCCATTTGTATTTTGGCCTAGCCTGTTCTGACCATCAATCTCAGTCAGGCGGCCATGCATGTGCCCAACAACATGATTTTTACCCCGCACCATTTCTGACCATCTTCAAGAACACAAAAAGCATCTAGCGTGACGACTCACTGAGCCCAGACTGTAACTCTTGGAAACCGGGGATCTCTTCCAAAACATGCCCGAGCAAGCGATATCTTCGGGCTACATCAGCAAGAAGGCCCTCGTAGAGCTTCTCAGAGAGCTCTTTGGGACTGACTGGGGCGCCACAGTAAGAGCCTTTGCCACATCTGCGGTACGACTGTTGACAACCATACTGCAGCTCTCTAGGGATACATGGATACTGGACGTTCCCAGAAAACTCACTGAGGTAGGTGTGATCCATCCATAACATAAAGTTAGGTGCCTAAAACAGTCAAGCAAGAGATTAGCCGCCTCAAATATAAATATGACGGTTGAGGAGAGCTGTAGGGTGACAAATATGATGAAAACAACGATAGAACACCTAGATGACAGGGTGAAGCATGTTCATATATGTGACGAAGACGCTCCACTGACGGAGTACTATACTGTGAAGCACCTTGGCGATAAATCAATCCTAGGCGGCAGTCTGTCATGTAAATACATTCGACAGTTCTGTCTTGCGCGACCAAAGACTGCTACAGTGGTGGCAGTGAAGAGATATGCTGCGCCAGTACTGTACGATTTCTTACACGAGCGTCAAGCATTCTGCTACCTCAACGAATTACACAACAAACACATCAACAAGCTTCTTGCTACGTACACACACGGCAAAGAGCACTTCATGGTCTTTCAGATCGCAGAGACCGACCTCGACGGACTATGGCTGCGAACCGACTCATGCCAAGAGCTCAAAGCCGATATCCGTTGGTTCCTACGTGAGACGAAAGGTCTTGCCAGCGCCCTGTCCGACATGCATGACTTGATAATATCTAAGTCGGCTCACCCCATAACGGGATTCCTCCACGGCGACATCAAGCCCTCGAACATCCTAGTCACGCAAGACAAGACGCTGGTATGGAACGACTTCGAGCTCAGTGCTTGGAGTGGCGGATCCCCACCCAGAATAACGACTCGCACATATTCGGCACCAGAAACACAGCTCTGGGAAGAAGTGACTCAAGCTAGCGATATATGGTCTTTTGGATGCGTCATACTGGAATTTGTGCTGTGGCTCCTACGTGGCTCTGAAGGCTTGGAGAAGTTTGCGCAGGAGAGGATCATGGCCACGCCGGGGTCGACATTGCCTTTCAAGGATGATCAGTTCTTTATGCAGGACTATTCAGAGAGCGAGGTTACAAGTGCAAAAGTACGAGCAACTGTGAAAGACTACGCACATTCTCTACGAAGCGACAAGAGATGTTGCCAAGTCCTTAAGGACACATTGAATCTCGTCATGCAGTACATGCTCGTAGTGCAGCAGGAAGATCGGAAATCAGCAGGTCAGATAGCGGAAGCGTTTGAAGCGTTCGTTGCCAAGCAAGAGAAAACACTTCATTAGGAAATAGACATGGCTTTAGCCAACGACTTTCCACTATTCTCGCTGTCAACCTCGCCTACCAGCTTGGAAAATATGATGCGCTCACGCTCCTCACGAGCAAAATTGGAAATGGCTCCGACAAATCGCTTTCTCTCATCCCCACTATCAACCTCGGTAGGCATCTTCAACCTTCCTTGGCCAACACTCCCTCCACCCCTTGATGTACTCCTGCCGTATACATCTCCCCCAATATACTCTCTACCAGTTCCATACACACCCCTACTCTCCCCCCCGTCACCTCAGAACATCCACCCAACACTACCCTCCCACCACTTCCCCCCATTCTCCTCCACCTTCTCACCCACCATCTCCACCCGCACCCCCAACCCCTCAACCCACCCCTCCAAATCCTCTTTAACGCCCCGTACCTCCTCCTCCCCCCTGCCCTCGCAATCCACCACAATCGCCTTCAACTCCTTTAGCAGCGCAAACACGTTGACACACGTCTTACTCACGTGCTCGGGGTGATAGCACTCCCCACAGCGCGCACTCCGCCGTCGCCCACCGGGATCTTAAGCGTTTGAATCGCGCGGCGCTGCGTGGGCGTGAGGTGCGGCAGGATGAGGCGCAGGTCGAAGAGCGTGCTGCAGTGGTATGTGGAGCCTGGGGGTAGGGTGTGGGAAGGCGATATGGCGTAGACTTGCGGTGTGGTGGGGAGGATATTCGGGGTGGTTGGTATCGGGATGTTTTTTGGGGGGAGGTGTCGGAATTCGATGATGGAGGATGGAGGGAAGGCGGGGAGGGCGAGGATGGCGGTGGAGAAGGGGGTGTTGGCGGCAGGGACGAAGACGATGGATGGTGCGGGTGTGAGGAGGGGGGTTGGGTCTGGGGGTGGGTCTTCGCCTGCTTTGGTTTTGAAGGCTTGGTGGAAGATGGGTGCTTCCCAGGGTTGTTTGAGCTTGAATTGAGGTTTCATGGCGGGCGCTTGTTGCTCGTTGGAGTTGTCTTGCGGATGGTTTGTGGTGGAGACTTGGTCTGACGACGTTGTTGGTTGGGCCATGTTGTTTGTGTCGAGAGTCGTGGAAGGGTGTTGAGTGGGTTAAGGAACGCGATAAGGAGGTGTCATATAGTGAGGGAAGTGATGGTGAGCGCCAGGAGAGGTGATTGTTCCTAACAATGTCAAACACACAAGCTCCTTCACCTGGAAGACTAGAGATAGAGACTCACTAGGCAAACAGCATTGTGAATATGCGGCGTCTAGATGCTATTTGCCTAGCGAGTCTCTATTGTGAGTGTTGGATCAACCAACGGCAATACGGAGGACGGGAGCTGAGAACAAGACGGGTCATTCGAAAGAACGATGATAGTGCGAATACCAAATATGCGATTAACAAGAGGGGGAATATACGCTATGCTGAACAACTAAAGAAACACCACCGCTGCTTCCTGAGCGCCGCGCCATCATTGTGTACATGTCCTCTCCCAGGACAACTTTCCAATCATAAATCGTGAAATTCCAAGCCTAGCCTGGCTCGAGATTCTACCCTTCCCAAAACGCCTTGCCACTACTGCCCATTATTTACTTCCAAATCTGCCACTTCTTCTTCTTGGGCGGAACAAAACTCTCCTGACTCATCTCCTCTCCTCTTCCACTATGGCTTCCATCGTCCTCGTCGTCATCCAGGCTGTCGTAGTCGTCGTCTTCATATCGACCTCCACCAAGGTATCTGGCCCCGACGCCGGCGCTGCCGTTCCTGCTGCTGGGGTAGCTAGGGTAAGCAGCCGTGCGGTCATAGCCGGCTCTGGGCATCTGCGCATACTCCGCTGTGATGGGCCTAGGCTTGCGTTGCTCGGCGCCAGGCGTTGCGTGGCCTCCTCGACTGCCATGCGCAGGATGTACAGGATGTACAGGATACGCAGGCTGGCCCTCACGGCCTCCCGACGAAAAGTAATCACCGGGACCAGTGTCCTGCCTGGCTTGCATACCCATTCCGTTGCGGGAATAGGGCGAGCCGGGTCCACCTCCTACGATCGCGGGATGAGGAGGGTACGAGTCGCGCTTGTTGCGCGAGGGTGTATGGCTGAGTACATGAGCCTCCTGTTCAAACTGTTCGCCTCCATGTTGATTGAGAATACCGCCCATGGACTTCCTGTGCACCTTTGGATCAGGATCCGGGACGAGTGCTGGTAGCTGCGATTTATGTGAGGAATTGTGCGTCGGCTGTTTGCGGGACACTGTGTTGGATCGGAACGGCAACCCTGACGTGTCGGCGGTTGTATGAGTTGATGTCTGGCTTGGGTGAGGAGCGCTCACGTGCCGTTTGGCCGCAACAGAGTTCCAAACCGGGGATCTCGCGGCAGCACCAGCGACGTCCATGCTTTGCCGTCGATCTTGGGGTGGCGGTGGCGCAAGGTTGCGCGACATGTCGACATTTTGAGGAACTACGTCTTGAGTGCTATTGGTGTAATAGCCTGAGCTCAAGCGATTCTCAGCAGGGGCGGCTTTTGCAGATGTCAACGAGTTGCGCTTGTTCTTTGACCCGAACCCTGGAATGACGATCCTGGGACCGACTTTGTGCTTCTCACGCGCACGCTCCTCTTCATCCTCCGAGGAGACCTCTCCCAGTTCGCTACCACTTTCACTACCTGACATGGAGTAGCCGTCGTCGCCAATCTTCGCTCTCTTTCGTTGCTTGGCACCACCAAACATGCCACCGAACATGCCTGACTTGCGAGGTTGTTTCTCCACCACACCGTCTACAGGAGCAGTGTAGTTGAGGGCTGGGACGATCAGGCGGTACGGAGCAGTGATACCCGCAGGATCGTGCTGCGAAACCTCCATGTTCAGGCAAATCTCAAGCCCACCCTGCAGGTTAACAAAATCGCCTTCGCCTTGCTGCTTCAAGCCTGACTTGCCCAGCACACTTGGGCGACGATGGAAGGTTGACGGTCCGTAATCTGCGCTACCGCGATTGCCAACGCCTGGTACGCTCTTTGCAGAAGTCGGACGAGGAACATTGTCGACAGATGCGCGGCGCTTGAACAGAGAAGTCAACGAGTTACGACGGGAACGAGGCCTCTCGGACTCTGATCGATCTGGCGAAAATGATGATTGTGGCTGATGGTGTGCACCTGTCTGCAGTTCGTCGGCGGCTGCATTCGATGGGTTGTTGTAGTACGACACGGGAGGCCCACGGGATCGACCAGGCCGACCACCTTGATCACTACTGAATCGCCTCACCATCTGTCCCAGAGAAGGTCGTCGTGCGTCTTGTGGTGTGGGGGGTGGCGAAGGCGTGCCAGGAGGTGTGGACCCTGGCTTGAACTCTCGGATGCTGCACCAATTGCGGTGAGGTAAGAGGTGATTGTTGTTCCTCTTCTTGCCATCGACGCCATGGGTGAAGATTGGTATCATGTTCTCGTCTGTTTCATGATCCATATGGTGAATCTTGTTGCGCTTGTTGATGATGTCGGCCATCATATCAGGAGGCGGAGTGTTGACGATAGCGGAAGAGATGACGTTCATCATGTAACGATGATCCTTATCCTTGGGGACGTTCAGCTTCTTGTTGGTGAAAAACTGGCCTACAGCTGCTAGGTGGACGTCGCCTCCAAGAATAGTGACACGAACGGACTTGGTCGATGCAATATGCTGCAGCTCGCGAATCAGCCAGTTGCGTTCCTCCTTGTGGTGCTTGGCTGTCCAGTGATCGTCCAGGTCATCAAGGATTTCTACGCCTCCATCGAACTTGTTGACAAAGTTGCCTAGCATACCAGCACGGCCCATGGCCTTGATCGGATCCATCAACCTACTGGTCAAGATGTTCTCTAGGAAGTTTAATCGTGGGTACGCGATCGGTACGCCTAGAAGGACAATGAGGTGCTTGGTTTCGCCCTTGATCACCTCTGCTTCCACGCGATCAAAGATAACATCATAAGAGTCCTCTGTGAGGATCTCGTCACGTTGCCGTTCAGTGCGGCAATCGAGACCGAGGAAGGCCACCTCGCGGCCTAGCTGCATGAAGACACTGCGAGACCGCTCCTTGATGTATGGACCTGAGCTTTTACCAAGCACCCAAGACGGTTCCGTTGCCTCGGTTTCGGCTGATACTGATTGATGTTGAAAGAGCATGTAGTACTTGAAGGCAACAGCGCCAATGCCAGTGAAGACGGGTGTCTGCATGAAATGATGAGGATATGATCCGAAGCCCTAGTTTGATTAGCTGAGATATTCTAGGGGCATGAAGTGGGACTTACGTCAATGATGTCGTGGTCGTCCCAGATGTTGACCATCGGGATCTGGGAGTTGGCCATTCCAAACAAGCCTTGTGAGAACCACATGGAATAACGGTCCAGGTAAAACTGCTCAAGCTCATTCTGCATCTCCTCGGTAAAGGGCGCATTGTGCTTTTGTAGTGGATTCTTGTTCTCTGTCCACTGTTTGAACAATGTTGTCTGTCTCATCGCAGCGTCGTTGTAGATTTGATCGCCTCCACCAATCATGACATGAAACGGTGTGTTCTGATGGGTGTTGAGGACATCGCGCCACAGAGGGTCAGGCCCACAAAACTGATTCGAGTCAACGCTGAAGGAAAACCCGTTACAGCTGTGGAACATAATGTTCATCGACTCGCCCTTGGCAGGCACCCAGAAGCCAACAGCAGGACCATGGTTGATCCTGTATGCGACGCGAGCCTGGCTGGTACCGAGCTCGATCTCAAGGTTGAAGCGCCAGAATGTGACTCCGCGCTCAGCGTGGAGACGTACGCCAGGTACTTCACGGAACTTGCCTAGTTTTTCGCCGTCCTTCTTGTGGATGCGAGAGGACCTAGCGCCTGACCCGTTAGGACCATAAGCGCTTCGGGTCTGGCAGAAGATGCCGGTGTCGTCCTCGATGCGCGACAAATCCTCGTCTTCAGCAATCTCATCGACTGGCTTCACGTAAAGAGTTTTGCCAGTGCGCGAAACCTTGTATTGTCCCTCGATGGGGTCAACATAAGCGGGATCTAGATCATGGTCATCGACCTCTCGGGGCGGCGGTGGGAGAATGTCCATAGGCTGCTTGAACAACCGCAGGGTGGGTGGCTTCGTGTACGAGGATTCCGCATCGACAGTCACAATCATGACACTGCCCCGCCATATTTCCTTCTCTTTTCCTGGGCGACTCTTGTCTCTGCGAAGTCCAGTGTAGCGCAATAGTGGCCCGCACTTGAGGTACAAAGCGGGGCTGAAAGATGTCTGCGCCGCGGGCTGGTCCGCATAGCCATCGTACGTAGGTTCTGCGTAGCCGCTGCTAGAACGCCGTCGTCGAGCAGCTTGGCTCTCCTCCCACCACGCTTTGTTCGTGTTGTTGGCCCTGGCTGGTGCATCCAGGTCTAGATCTTCCGCGACCAGGGCGCCTATTGGAGCTTTCCTCCATTCTTCCAACATGGGAGGTGCAACATATCTCCTCTCTGAGCCATCGTCGCTAGTGTCGTGTCTGAAATGATGATGGTGATGGTGAGATTCGTGAGAGGGCTGCTGTTGCAGATCAGATTCGGGCCCGGAGAAGCTAACACTCTTGCGTGTTATTGGAACTGTCGGAACGACGGGCGATTTGTATGGCTGTACTGGTTGCAGTGGCTGTACTGGGTGGACCGGGTGCTGGTTCAGGCCTCGCTCAGTGTTTTTATGGTCGATCTGCTGTTGCTGCATCTCCATTTGTGCAGCCATGATACCCCTGCTGTCTCTTCTCCTGTCGTTGCTCACGGGCCTTCCAGCTGGAACAGGTGCCGACGAGACTCTTTTGCTATTCGCGCGTGAGACTTCAGCACCTCCTGAAGTGTCGCCGACGCCCTCCAAGCCAAGTCCAGCGGCGTTTGCGATTGGCTTCCTACTAATGTTTTGCGCAGAGCCTGCACTTCGATCGCGGAAGCTGCCACTGCCCCTTGCAACGCCAATTGGCTCTTTTCCTTTGACGCTATGATTTCGCGCAATGTTGGTGTTTGTATGCGGTGATGTGTACGAGCCAGACGATGCGCGTTGCTTTTGCGATGGTAATTGCTGACGAGCGGAGGCGGTGGCGGTTTGACCGGCGGATGGATCCCATGGCTCGCTCACGTCGTAACCGATCTCAGATTCCATGTCGCTGATGGCGGGGGACATTGTCCTGTTCTGTACAGGCATCGAGACGTTACGCCTCGTGCTTGCCTTTCGGACAGGAGGAGCAGCATTGCTAGGCGCTTCTGGTTCCGACGGTCCATGGAACTCAACCACACGCTGCTGTTTTTCAGCAGCTTCTCGCGCACGACGTTCCCTCCTTTCGGCTTCGGCCTTCTCTTGTGCTATCAGCTCTGCCTCCAGTATGCGCGCTCTCCTCTCTTCCTTGCTGATGTCGTCTAGTTTGCCCTCCAATTTCTGCAAAGGCGAACGATCAGGCACTGACGGCTTGCGCTGGGACCCTCGTCGCTCCACTGCTCCAGACAATGGCTCGACTGGCGCATACGGTGGCGATCGCAAACTGATGAGTCTGTCGGCGGCGGACTGAATAATTGGCTGCTGTCTGCTGGGATTCAGCTGGATTGCTGGATCTCCTGCTCGGGTAGACTGTTGCCGGGGAGGCCCTCTGGCGCTTGCCTTGGATCCGTAGGGGTCCTTGTATGACATGGGCGGTGCTCGTGGGACGTCGGGCGCAGCCGGGACCGATTCGTTCATAGCGCCCGTCGTGGGAGGAGGGATGTGCTGACTCTGTCGCCGCCGGTGCGAAGAGCCTCTGGAGACGCCATTGGCATTGGAGGCTGTGGCGACTGGCCGGGCGGTATTGCTGGGCATGGCGTTCGCGGTGGCAGGTGGTTCGACTGGCACGAATGTTGGTTGCGCGTCTACCGGGCGACGGTAGGATGAGGCGCGCTTTTGTGGAAAATTGTCGGGGGCTTTCAGGAGGGAGGAATTGGGCACTCTCGAGGAGTGGGTGGCACTACTATTCTCCATCTTGCGACGAGAACATGTGCAGTGTCCAGTTGTGGTGACCTAATGTTAGGCGACACCTATCAATTTGATGCAATCGCAATGGCCGGAAAAATGCGAAGTGGTACTGTCACATTGGCTGCTCAGGCTAGATCTTGAACGGGCTGGATTCGTGGAATCTACCTAAGAATAGTGGATGATGCGGAGATGCTGCGGAGTTCGATGCCAGCGTGGGGATGTGCGACTGGAAGAGAACTGTAGATGCAATGCGCGGCGCGAAAAGGGCGAGAGACGGAAGTGCGCTGCAAGAAATCAAGGGCAGGATAGTACAAGGAATGGAGGTGCGATATACAGGGAAGACTCGATGATATGCATGACGGTCAGCTCATGAGCAGCGCCGCGCGTGGGGCTGGGAACCTGGGAAAGTTGGTGGTTGGGAAGGCCCAGCTAGCACGAAATAGCTCCACACCGCCTTCCCGTTCTGCCACCATGGGCCGTTCCTTCCCTTTGAGCCCCGTGTGGCTAGTGCGTGGCTGAAGCGGCATCTCTGGCACTCCCGACGCTGCAGGTGCGGCGATGCAGTGTGGACACCTGTGACACTCGATCCCCGAGATATTCACTACATCGTCGCCGAAGACAGACCTGCTGCTGCTATTCTCTCTTCTTCTCTCACCCACAGCATCCTCAAAACAACGACGTGTTCATTGCTACCGTCTGCCTTGTGAGCGCACTTATTGGGCCGATTACATCCGTTCTGGACACACTTGTCCCATCCTTGTCGGACCCTTCTCCTGCCTCAATAAGCCTACAATACGCTTTCACCCGCCAGATCTCCTCACCCCACCATTCACCGGCGAACCTCACCTACTGCACGATTCAATACCACCCTCTCGCTTCCGCGCGCCGTGATCCACCACATCACATGCTTGCCGCCTGCTCATAGTTCCCTTCCGGCGCCGTCGCCATGCGCATCCTCAACCTCTGGAACCTGCTGTCGGCTGCGAGTCTGGCAACAGCAGCCCAGCACCTCCCGCCCCGAAACTACTCGAGCCACGACTACTATGCCGTCCACATCGACCCTACCTCGTCGCCGCTAGACGTTGCCGCGCATCTGGGGTTGACGTACGAAGGCCCCCTCAGTTCGCTCGCTGAGCACCATGTCTTCAAAGCGCCCAAGCACGACAACGATATCATAGATGAGGCCAGACAGGATCTGAAGCGGAGAAGACGGAAGCGCGAGATTGGATACGAGAGCCACCCGCTCGACAGCGTGCGCTTCACACAAAAGCAGAAGATCAAGCCTCGCCACTGGAAGCGCAGTGTGATTCCTGAGCGACAGGACCGAGCTGGCATCCAAATAACGGATGCCATCAGGACGCAACGCGAGATCGCAGGCAAGCTCGAGATTCACGACCCCATCTTCGAGGAACAGTGGCACATCTTCAACGTGAAGGACACCAGGCAACGACATCAACGTAACAGATGTATGGATGCAAGGCATAACCGGCAAGGGTGTGACGGCTTGTGTGGTTGACGATGGTCTGGACTACGACAGCAACGATCTCAAGGACAATTTCTTTGCCGAAGGCTCCCACGACTACAACGACCACGAAGACCTGCCCACCCCGAAACTGTCCGACGACAGACACGGTACCAGATGCGCTGGAGAGATCGCTGCTGGAAGAAACGACGCCTGTGGTGTCGGACTGGCATACGACGCGAAGATTTCGGGTGTGCGCATCCTGTCAGGCGACATTACGGACATGGACGAAGCCCTGGCCATCAACTACGAGATGCAGAAGAACTTCATCTACTCGTGCTCATGGGGTCCTCCAGACGATGGCAAGACTATGCAGGCGCCAGGTATTCTTATTGAGAAGGCCATGGTCACTGCCGTACAACAAGGACGCGGGGGCAAGGGCTCCATCTACGTGTTCGCTGCCGGCAACGGTGCTGCTAGCGACGACAACTGCAACTTTGACGGCTACACCAACAGCATCTACAGCATCACGGTCGGCGCAATCGATAAGAACAACCAGCATCCGTATTACTCTGAAGCTTGTTCCGCCCAGTTGGTTGTCACTTACAGCAGTGGCGGCGGTGACTCTATCCACACCACGGACGTCGGTGCAAACAAGTGCACAAGCCAGCACGGAGGCACGTCTGCGGCTGGACCCATTGGTGTTGGAGTGTATGCGCTCTTGCTTGAGGCGCGTCCCGATCTCACATGGCGCGACGTTCAATGGCTCACAGTCATGACTGCCGTTCCATTCGATACCCCGAGCGACTGGACAAAGACCGCCCTCGATCGCATGTACAGCCATCAGTTTGGATACGGAAAGCTCGATGCATGGGCCATTGTCGAAAAGTCAAAAGACTGGAAGCTCGTCAAGCCACAAGCATGGTTCTGGTCACCCTGGATGCACGTCAAGAAGGCCATTCCTGAAGGCGATCACGGTCTCGCCAGCGTGTTTGAAGTCACAGCCGATATGCTCAAGGAAGCCAACCTCGAGCGCGTCGAGCACATTACACTCACAATGAACGTCAAGCATCAGCGCCGTGGCGATCTGCTTGTCCAACTTCACTCACCTACTGGAATGATCAGTCATTTGTCTACAGCTCGACGAGACGACGAAGACATCCGCGGCTACCAGGACTGGACCTTTATGTCTGTTGCTCACTGGGGCGAATCTGGCGTGGGCAACTGGACCGTGATCATCAAGGACGTCATCTCCGGAAACAACAAGAAGGGCACATTCGTCGATTGGAAGCTGCGTCTCTGGGGCGAGTCTATTGATGCCGCGAAAGCCAAGCTTCTGCCTATCCCCACCGAGCACGACGATGACGACCACGACAAGATCGAAGATCATCCCGCGCACACTACTTCAGTGTCTGTTCCTGCGGGTACTAAGCCAACCATGACTGGCAACCCCTCTGATCACCCTGATCGTCCAGTGAACCAGAAGCCATCTCAGACTTTGGCTGATGTGCAACAGACAGTAACGGCTACCTCTTCACCCACGGCACCCACGGCATCTTCCACTCCCGCTGAGAACCTCCTACCAAGCATCTTCCCCACGTTCGGTGTCTCGAAACGGACGCAGATCTGGATCTACGGCTCGCTTGCTCTTATTATCGTTTTCGTTATTGGTCTCGGCGCATATCTCTTCATCGCCCGCCGGAAGCGACTCAGGGATAGCAGAGATTCGTACGAGTTCGAGGTTCTGGATGATATCGAGGACAGGGAAGATACTGGTATGCTGGGCGCCGCTGCGGGTCGCAAGAAGCATGCGAGGAGGGGCGGAGAGCTTTATGATGCGTTTGCTGGCGAATCGGACGAGGACTTGCTGAGCGATGAGGATGGCGATGAAGGCCCGTACAGGGATCGCGATGGAGACAGGTTCAACGAGAAGTTCGAGGCAGCGGATGAAAGTGACGAGGGCACTGGTAGTAGCAGTAGCTCGGCAGGCAAGCGGCAGTAAAAAAACGGTGGTTGCGGGACTGGTATATCGTTTTTTTTGTTCAATTTCATGTCTTCGCTCAAATGAGCGGTCATTGGGTGGCGTTTTCCAAGTACAGACCAACATATCGGTAGATACATGGCCCCCAGATGGTAGATACATAGGCGCAGGGAAATGAAATGGGTATCATATCGTCTACTCTACATGCTATGCTTTTTCCTATCCTAAACGCCGTTCTGATGCAGCAGAATCAAGTGACTACGCAACCTTTCGTCCCACATTTCCCACGCCCCTTCCTACAACACTGACAACGACCTCGCCCCTCTCATTCTCCCCGCTTTGCTCGCGGAAGCCCCATGCGCTTCCGCCAAATGCCTGCGAATCTCTCGCTAGCTGGATCACCTCTTCGCTCGCGAGTACGTCTCGCCCCAGCGCAACGCGCCCGACGTCTTCCGACCCCATGGCCATGAGCATCAGCATCGTGGGCGCCGCCACACTCTCCACACACCCGGCCTGGCTAATTTTCTCCAGCAGCTGGTACGCGCACTGCTTCCCGATTTCATCCGCGGGCACGCCGCCTTCGGGCGGCGAACACACGTCTGCAGAGTATATGCAGCCTGTGGAGGACTCGGCAACGAGTGACAGGCCGAATCCCACTGCGCCTTTGACCTTTGAGCCCACTTGGCCTCTGTTGTTTGTCGTCGGCACGAGCGGCGCGGGACTCGCGTCGCTAAAGATGTATGTATCAGGGACGAATTTGTTGAGTATGCCTCTTGCCTCGTGGATCATGCGCTCGTTGTTGGTCTTGGGGACTTCGACGCAGTACGCGACGCCTCTGATTTTCTTGACTCTGCCGGGGTTCAGCAGATGCAGCGTCTTGGGCAGACGGACTTGGTGGTTGAAGACCAACTGCACCTCGCCGCCCGCGCTTTTCCCCGTCTGCGGCGCGCACGAGCGCTTGAGAATGCGGAGTTCGATGTTGCGCTCGATGCCGAAGGATTTGTATAGAGGCAGGATGGCGGTGCGCACTGTGTCGGCGCTGGGATCGCCGGAGGTAGTTGAAGATGTGACGCAGCCTTCGCCGTGGAAGGTGACGTTTACATTCCCCTTGCTAAACGGCGCGAGGATGCACAGCGGAATCAACCACCAGCTGACTCCTCTGCGCGCGCATTCTCGTGGGATTTCGTGGCGGATGACGCCGCCGGATGCGCCGAGGCCTTCTGCAGAGCCGGTGATGAGGCCGGGGCGGAAGACGAGCGTGGTGCCCGTCATGCTGAATTGAATCTGCGAGCCATTTGTGACGGCGTCGAGGAGCCGGATGAAGTTTGTTTCGTGCCGTGTGAGACCTGGGTTGGTCGATGTGGAGCGGATTTGGGAGATGCGTACGGGGCGGCCGGTGAGGGTCGCGAGGAGGAGGCGCGTGGTGAGGTGGCGGTGGCCAGTGAATTGGACGAGAGCTTGGGGGGATTCGTCGGTCGCCATGTTGAGGTCTTTTGGGGTGAGGTACGAATTGCGCGATGTGATCTGCGATGGGGTTGAAGATGGTGAACTTTTGGTCGCGAACTTTTCTTATCGATAAGGGTGTTCACCACAGATCCCTGCGGCTTACATAAGTTGGGGATGGTATATCAGGTCTTTAATTGGCACCATCTATCAGTCCCTATTATCGATTATCTTTCAAACCACAGCCTGGTGTATACCAGAGACTGCGTTCTAGATTGACTCGAGAGTGTATATTGCTTCAATTACTGTATCACACAAGAGGTAATTCGTGGAGGTTATATCCAGGAGCTCTTATCAGCGAATCGTAGCAAGCAAGCTCAGGCTCATGCTGTAACAATCTGTCCCAACCTTGTTCGACCGTTCCGTGATGTGCGGTGACTGTTCGGTGAATAGTGTGGGGGTGGACCCTGCACCTACGCGTCGAGTCGCGTCCCACCACGCGATCTTCGAGTCTCAACGTTGCTACGACGATTTCATACACAGTGCCGCACGCGCATACGCTGCCGCCCTGTTCTATCTCGCTTTCGTCCTTATTAGCTCAATGTTTCACGACCTTCAAAATCGTGTCACTGAACATGCCGCTATTGTCGAGACGCGCTGGGAAGCTACTTGGCACGGTAGGCGGCATGAAGCATGCAGGCGACGAAGTCCATGAGGAGCCAATCGCGAAGCGGAGGCAAATCCCAGCGAAGCAGAACCCGCAAGACGAAGAAGATATCAACGCGGAGCCCGAGTCGACCGATGAGGAATTGAATACTCCTCAACCACGAGCACCGCGTCCCCACATTACTCTCGCGCCCAGCGCACCTGAGCCAGACGAGCTGAGAAAACCGCAGAGGAAGGTGCCGAGTAAAGTCCAAAATGTACGGCCAGCATCTCCACAGGAAGAGGAACTCCGTCAGCCACGCAAATCGAATAGGACGCTGGACAATAATAAGAAGAACAATTCAGCAGCCTCATCACAGTCTTCCTTAAGATCGACCCAAGATAATCCGTTTGACTTTGGGATGGAGTATGCCAGTCAAGGTTCTAACAAGAGCAAGAAAGTTGCCAAATTTGGTGGTGGTATCAAGAACATACATGCAGCACCACCTAAGGCAGCACCACCTAAAAGAAAGGCACCTGCAATAAGTGTTCCCAGACAGAACAGGACCATTTTTAAACAGGCGAGCAAAGCAGGACCGACTGTAGAGAGCGGAGACAGCGATTCGGAAGTTTCGATGCTTGACCAAGACGAACTTGACGATGTTCTGAAATCTTCGTCGTCACAGCCTGTTCCTGTTGTTCGACAAAATATGCTCGAAGACAAGGAGCTCAGACAGACATCACGAAGGGCCAAGCCCACGGTTCTACATGGTCAGTTAGGTGACTGGATGCAAGATCGGGCTCCCGAGTCGTCTCAGCCTGATTCAAGTGCGCCCAAGGAAGAGTGCGGCGACTTGGAAAGCTACCTAGAACAGCTGCCCAAAGAAGAGGAAGAGGGGTCGCAGTGTCCTATCTGTAGGACGCCTGTACAGAAAGACGACTATTGGGACTACTGGAAAGGGAAGAACAGAACAGTCAAGAACCAGAACCAATTCTGTCGCTCTCACAGGACGAAATCTGCGCAGGAAGAGTACAGGAAAGAGTATCCGGAAATCGTTTGGGACGACCTTCCTCAGCGCATCAAAAAGCGCCGCATGGACTTATACAAGATACTACACAATGAGCAGTCGAGTACATATCGCGACCGCTACGAACCAATCGCACTCACAGGGAGGGCGGCAGCAGTGCCTTCGAGACGAAAAGACCTTCCCGAGCATGTGCAGCAGGAGCTTGAATCTCACGCTCTTGACGATTTATCAACGTATCCGGGCTATTACGGACCTCACGGCAGGCGACTCATCACCGAGACGGTCATGAAGGTGCTCAAGAACGAAATCAAGAAATGTGCAGACCCAGTCGTACAGGGTTCTGGACCGGCTACTTTCGTGCAAGCGGTGCTCGTTCCTGAGGTTGCGATCATGTTGATCATGGAAGATTGTCTTGTGGACAGGCAGGCAGCTGAGGAGATCCGCGAGAAGACGTATGAGTTGGGCATGTTGCTGAACGAGGAGATTGAAGACAGTATTGAAGGTCACGAGCAGAGCGATGATGAGAATGAGTACGGTGGGAGGTGACGCGATGTTCTGGGACAGCAAATGCTGTTACTTGCCACGACGGATATTCCCGTCGTTACAGAGAGGCGTTCGCACCACAAGTCTGTCTGTTTATATGGACTTTGGCTATACCTTTTCCAATGATACCCAATTATTATCTCCCTTACATCAACCTCTACACCTCAAATATGGCGCAGAATCAAAGCCTCGGTCCTCAGTCAGTCACTTACTGAGAGCCCGCACCCTAAGGGAGCGGCATGCCACACCGAACGCCACCGTCCGACCATTCAAAGACATATCCTACGTGGCTTCAGCCTTGACTCATTCACGCGGCACAGCCATAGCGTTATCTTCATTCGTAGTCTGTGCCGCTATGCAACTGTCGAATCGAGAGTCCCACGCTAAGTCTGCAGTGTTGGCTGATGCTGACTCGTGGGCGCTGCGAGCTCCTGGGGCTTGCAGAGAACGGCATGCGGAGGCGTTCTTGCAGCGTGCGGAGTCGCGTTCCGTTTTACTTCGGGCACGGTCGTAGGTGGGATAAGAAACATGAGCTATTTGTTCTACTCTGCGGCCATGTTTTCATGTGCAGAGTCGCGTGATATCTGTGTCTCATGAAACGATGATACGATTCCTCATCCCTGCTGCGTTGATAACTTGGCTTGGTCTTGGCTGGTGATGTGTTTGCAAGGGTAGTGGCGTGAGGATTCAGATACCGTGTGTGCGGTCTCTGGATTCGAACACGAGGGATCTACCCGTTGAATGTTTCGAGAAGGTCAAGCATGGCTTTGAGCGTTCGGGCTAACAGATGGGGGATTGTATCCCTGCTCTCAAGCTTTCCCGGTGACGTACAGGCAGTGCTCCGAGTCGAACAAACGCGTTCGTCATGTATAGACAATTCTCTTATCTACAACGGAGTAAAAGCACATACAAAGAACATTTCGCTTCACTGACATGCCAAGTTTGGGCTTGAATTTGAGTTTGCTGAGATGGGAAGACGGGCAGGCGAGGTTTCCATGACGCTGTGTTCAGCGCCTCTTCGCACTTGTCTATTGTAGATTATACCTGCCAGAGGACTTAGGCTCGATTCTCTAGGTCTCTCGACTATCTTGCGACACGTCGTTCGCTTTCAGGGATCCAATAGTCTTTGGAAACAACTTCCAGGCCTATAATAAGTGCCGCCGCAGGGCGTAATAGTACCAAGAATCACGGGTGAGCAGCTCCAGGGTCCCGGTCGTCGCGACGGATACTTGGGTTTGGCGCCCAAGCGGCCTTTATTAATTTCCAGGGCGTCTTCTTAGTGGCGTGATGTGGTGCCTGTTAGGGCTGTTGCGTGGGCTGCCAATCCCGGACCCCCGCAGAAGAAATATGTGGGGACCAATCTGGGGGGATCTGCGCCGACTCGACGGCACGGAGATGCTAACATCAAGCGACCTTTTTGACTGGATCGACTTCATGTCTGGACTGTCAACGTTCTGGCTAGTTGGAAGTAAATGCTCGATCAGTCCGCGGGAAGAAACCTTAAACTTGGAATCCTTTGCTCGCCCGTTGCTGCATGTCGCTGTCAATCTGAGTCCACTTCCGCAGTTATTATCGGGTTTCCTGCGACGCGATGAGTGGAACCCGAAAGATATACATGTTGAACATTGGGCGCGGAGATGCGCACGAGGGATGAGTCGCCCTCTCTGGCCGCGTCCTCAGTCATCATCTCGATTATTCCCAGAACCACGGCTTGGAGAACCCTGCGCACTGTCTGGTTCGGAAGGAGCACTAGTAGATAAAGTTCGAATGATACCCTACATCCAGCGAATCCGTCGCTTGGGCTAAGACTGATGCAAAAAACACGTTGTCTGATAGAGAGAAACACTCACAAGTGGCTGAACTAGCCATTCCAAGCAGAGTAAGGTTCGTTTGGGGAGGTACTTCCCGAGCCGGCAGGAGCTCGACTCAAGTCATGTTGGCGCAGCCACACTGTGCATGAGCTTGTCTTCAAAGCATCCCCAGCCTTTAAGATGTAGTTGTGTTCATTGTAAGAACGACCTCTGTCTTTCGACCAGCGACAGAATGAAGATTGTGACGTCAATCGTAGGTTTCTCAGAACCGAAGGGAGAGGATGCTGATCTTACTGACACTCTGGCAGGCCTTACAAGCATTTCTGGTTATTTTGGCTTTCGCCACGACTGTGTTGAGATGCTGGGTCCGCGTGAAGTTGGGTCGTCATCGAATCACGCTTCCTGATTACCTAGTGATTGTCGGTTGGTTTTGCACTGTAGGGTGGTTCGCATGCTCTGTCACGGCTCTTCGCCTTGAACACGACCGTCCGCTGACAGGACCTGAACTCTTGTCAGACTCAGTGGAGTATTTGACGGTACGCCTTACAAAATTGCCATGCTGCAGACGTCGCTGACAACCCTGTCTTGTTTCTAGACAGTCTTTGTGTCGTCCTACTTCTTTGATGTTGGCCTATACTTTCCGAAAGCTTCGCTATTGGCTTTCTACTGGTGGCTCATTCCTCTGGGTTTTCGCAGCCTTCGAATAACTATCTACGTCGCGACGGTGTATATGGCATGCGCTTGTGGAACCTCACTGTTAATGAACACGTTGATAGCGCAGCCAATATCAAATAACTGGTAAGCCGCTCAGTCCGCTCTTCTAAAGCCGTCTGGAACTCGTATTGATATCTCCAGGTCGGTCGAGAACCAGAAACTTTCTCTCTGGAACTCAGCAGAGGCCCTCTACGTAAATTGGTCCTTGAACTGGTCTACAGACATTTTGTGTACGACCCCACTCCTGATAGTCCGGTACTGAAGTAGCTGACCACGCACAGTATTCGTGCTTCCGTTCTTTGTTCTACCCTCGTTGAAGCTACGCGGTCGTCAAAAGCTCGCTCTCTGCGGAATCTTCTCTCTCGGCCTCATCACAATCATCATTAGCCTGACACGCTTCATCAAAGTCGCGTTCCCTCAAGGCGACAACTTCATCGATGACGCGTCTGGCAGTAAGTCTACACTGGCAGTGTGCCGACCTCCTCTCCTCACGAACTGAGTCCTGACCATTTGCAGACTTGTGGTGTACTGCTGAGATGTGCACGGCAACCATCGTCGTTTCCCTGCCAATGCTCAAACCTCTTCTCATGCGCATCACTCCTCTAAATACTTCAGACCGCAGCAACAGCGCTTACAAGAATGCCGATTCGAGGAAGTCTAATGGCCTCCCTGGGGCGGCGCGATCATATGGTCAAGCCAGGCTCATCTGGCGACGACGAAGTAGAGTTGGTGCTTCGAGAACTCAGGGAATCTCGGAAATCGAGCCTCAGCCAAGCGCGGACCGCAAGTGCATCAGACATACAGGACTCCAAGGATGGCGTAAGAGTCACCACAAACTTCGGCATCACAAGAGATGTCTTACGAGTAGCTTCTGAATGGAGATATGACTTGAACTTGGTGTCGCGCACAATGGATCAAGAAGGTCTTTCAGGATTGCCACAATACCATGCATCCTTGATTTGTGACAACACATGCTATAAAAGAGTAAGGACTAATGATTGCAATCAGCTGTAAAGTGTCACATCAGTGCAGTACGACCAATTCTGTCTTCCCAATCTCTACTTCTAGTCGCAAGTAACGTCATTGTAAGTTAATCTTGTTCAATACGGTCGTTCAAGAGGGTACACACTTTACTCAATGGTGGTCGCACGGCTGTAACAACCCCGCACACGCTAGCCATTTATAGATACCTTCAGTTCACCGAGGCTAACACTTCACTCCGCAGGAGCTTACTCGACTAGCATCACCCATCAAAATGCAGGAAAATAACCTTTCGACCGAACATTAAAGTCCGCGAATATTTATTTTTTCAAGTAAAGAGTAGGGAATCATGCCGGAACAAGCACAACAGAAGGCGCGCCACGACCTCGATGATGCTAAGCTGGGCGAATACCTCAAGGACTACTTGCCAAATCTCAAGCTACCGGTTGTGTCGACAAAGATCGGTTATGGGCAGAGCAACCCAACGTACTTCGTTGATGATGCGAGCAAGAATAGGTTTATCCTCCGGAAGAAGCCTTCCGGGACGATCATCTCACCTGTAGCACATCAAGTCGACCGCGAGTACAAAGTGCTCAAGGCATTAGGGAGCGTGGAAGGCTTCCCAGTTCCAAAAGTATACTGCCTCAGTATGGATACTTCGATCATCGGAACCGCATTTTATGTACGTCTTTTACTGCCCGACTTACACCGTGGTACTAAGATGTGATAGGTCATGGAGTATATTGAAGGTCGCATCATTACCGATCCAAACCTGTCGACACTTTCCCCAACAGAAAGGCGTTCGGCTTGGTTCTCTCTAGTGTCGACACTGGCATGGCTTCACTCCATTGATCCAGACACCATTGGTCTTTCCAACTTTGGCAAGAAGACTGGCTTCTACACACGCCACTGTAATACCTTTTCACATATAGAGGCTCAACAGGCCAAAGTCAAGGATGTCAAGACTGGGAAGGAACTGGGGCGCGCGCATCCCAACTTCGACGAGATTGTGGAATACGTTCGCAAGAACGTCCCGACGGACCGGACCAGCATTGTTCACGGGGACTACAAATTCGACAATGTGATTCTGCATCCGACGGAGCCACGGGTCATTGCCATTCTGGACTGGGAGTTGAGCACCATTGGCCATCCCCTCATGGACGCAGTGTATGTCGTAGGCCCGTACTGGAATCGTGCGAGCTCGAGCGGCATGTCTGGCGGTCCAAAGGTAGAAGCCAGAGATGACCAGGGAGGCGAAGTGTACGATCCAGAGAACCAGGCGAAGAACGGCATGCCGAGCATGGACGAGTTGATGGACGAATACACACGGATAACAGGCTGGGACCCAAGGAAAGATCAGTGGGAGATTGCAAAAGTGTTCCACCTCATGAGGGTATGCTCACCGACTTCCCCTATTCTCTGCCCATCACTGACAATCCCTAGGGCAGCACCATCAGTCATGGAATCCAAGCGCGGACGATCTCAGGGCAAGCAAGCAGCGAGTTCTCGCACATCTACTTTGAGAACACAAAGCGCGGGCTAGACGCCGCCCTGGCCAAAGTGCGCTCCATGAAAGAGCAAGGAGCGCCGCGCAGCTCGCTATGACAGCGGACTCGCCCTCCGCCAGACGCGACATGCATCACCGTCCGCCCGCCGTCGTTCACCAGCACCGCCCAATGTCAAGAAAAGCACCCGAACAATTCCGCGTCTCATATCCCTTTCCGTACCCACCCGGGCACAGACACCCCCACGCACGTGCGTCGTCGTTACAACACCGCCTTGCACGGTGACGCAACTCCACAATACAGCCGCGAAGCTCCGAGATGCAATCGTGTCTGATCGGCGCCCAACATAACTCTAATTGTGCAATCGCCTGCCAACCGTTGGCGTTTCGCTTGGGCTTTTGCTTCCCACAAAACACACCAAGACCTTGGCTGTTCGTGCGTCAAACGTGCATTCCAAAGGATCAATATGCATGCGCCTATGTCGTGCTTGGGTCTACCGCCACGGTGCTTGTTCCGGTTTATTTTCTTCCGGGGGGCAAGGCGAGACGGTAGGGATGTTTCATTCGTGTGCTATAGTTTAGTCGCCCAGATAATGATGATTTTCAATGAGGCTCTTGGTGTTCGTGTCTTGGGGTTTGCATGTGATTGTTCGTCATTGCTCTCTCCTGTTCACATGTTGTGAATGCTATGCTGGCTTTTTCAATGTTCGCACCTAGGTGAAGTGGAGAAGCAGTGAGCCATGATTTTACGAAAATAGAAAGGGCCACAGAGCGCGCGCGTGCATTTGAATGGTGAATCTAAGCATTGATCCCGTTCCAGACCTCGTCATCGTTCTATATGCCTCCTTTCGCGCAGAAAATTGCCCGTGGTATCTGTGTGCCCTTCCCATTTTCAACGCCTGCGCTATGCCAAAATATAGTGATAGAAGTAAAAGAAAGTGGTATCTACAAATGTTGCGCCGCTGATAAGCCGCCCCTGATTCTATAACGTGGTTGAGACTAGAAGTACATTTGGAAAGGTGGGGTTCCACTGGCAGCTTTCGAGAATGTGAAGGATGAAAGCAACACGCGATGTGGGGTATAAAGAGCGTAAAACTTTTGAAAGCGCGGGGAGATTATGAGGAAGAACGAGTGACATAGGTAAGAAAATCCAGGTTGTGGCGATGAAGCCATGTGCTCAGAGAGCAAAGATGTGTAGTGAAGTAATCAATGATCCGCGTTGTCTTCGTCCATCATGGGGTACATGATGTCTCCAACAATCACAGCTTGAACGTGGTTGAACAGGACGTAGACCCACATGCACAGGATTGCGATGGTGAGCCCATTGCCTACGAAGAGTATCGTCTCGTCCTGAAGAGCGTTGCCAATTGAGATTGTAGCGATGACGAACCCAGTGTTAGGGAAGACCATAGCCCACCATCCCAAATGGAAGTAGAGAGCCCATGAGTGGATGACCTGTTCAATAATAGTCAGTGTCTGAATGGAGAAGTGGTAAGTATTTGACTTACAGCAACGAGAGTGATCATGAAGAACCACATAGCAAGAACCCACAGGAACAATGCAACAACGATCGCGCCAATGTTCGCAGCATTTTGGCGTCAACAAGGCCGTCACCCTGCAGATCGAAGTCGTCTGGGAGAGCGTTTGCCATTCCGATCAAAGCAAGGCAGGTGAAGGAAGGTGGTCCAACACCAATAAACATGGCTCCTCGGTGTTCACGTCCAGGGTAACCGACCTGCATCAAGCGTCCGATGTAGTGTGCGTACATGATGATAGCCATGGTGAAGCCGAGGCCCTGGCAACCTAGACCAGCGACGAGAATTGGCATTCTTGAGCTTACTGGCTGATCTTGAGCAATGACCGAAGCAATAGTACCAGCCAACATGACTGGGAAGACAGGCAAGAGCCACGATGGCATAAAGCTAGTCAGCTTGTAGGTGTGGCAACAGAACAAGAACGAATATTGGAAGGACGCCAGACAGAAGGTCATGAAAGTGTAAGCCCAGAAGGCAACCGCTATGCTGGTGACCGCCCAAGAGCGGTTGGGGTGGTCTACCTCGTATGCCTGGATAATGTACTTCTGTGTACCTGTAATGATGGTGGCTACGGAGAGGAAGAAAGGTCCAAGGAAGAGACCTTCACGCTCGTGAGTGATCGAAGCCTTGAAAGAACCGGGAAACTTGGTGAACCGAAGGATCATTGTTCCAGTGATGCCGAAAAAGAAGATCAAGTTGAGGATGAAGAAGACTGCGCCAATAGTGATGAGACCAGGAAAGGAGTGTGGCTGGATAGAGATGAGGGTCGCGATACCACCCGTGGCCATAGTCAGTGTGTACCAAGCCCATGTGAAGTGGCGGAGCCTTTCACTGAAAGGAAGATATGGCTGATTGGGATCCTTCTTGTGAGGGATCTTCGAGTGGTAGTCCCAGCCTCCGTGGCCATGGCCATGACCATCATCGTGCTTCTCTTTCTCGAGGTCGATGGATGGAGGTGGCATAACGGGATTTGATTGTGGAACTGGGTCAGTAAAAGGGTTGTCTGGCCGTGGCTCCCTCTCTTTGACATCTATGGGGTATCCATTGGCATCGACCGGGCCAGGGAAGTAGCCCTGACCTGTCGGGTATGGTCCTGCAGGTGTCTGCACCCAGGTGTTTGTGCGAGTGGTCTCTCCAGACTCTGGGACTAGACCAGTTGGTGGTGGTCCATAAGGAGCAGTGTATGGTGGTGATTGCTGTTGTTGTTGTTGTTGTTGTTGTTGGGGTTGTGAAAAGTTCGAATAGTTTCGCGAGTGTTGTGCATTCTGGGGGGTGTACGAGCGAGGTTCTGCGCCAGACAAACGTGGTCCTGAAGGCAGACCATACTGTCCCTGTGGCATGGGAGCTGGAGGAGGAGGTCCCATCTGGTATCCAAATGGAGTCATGGTTGGTGGTGGTGGAGGAGAGGTGTAGTTTGGTCGGGGTGCGGAAGGAGCGGCATATTGGTTTTGTTGTTGGTCATTTGATGGTGGATACTGGCTCTGATCACCGCTGTTGAAATTTGGGTTGAAGGCTGGTTTGTTGTCAAATGACAGGCCTTCGGGCTGGTAACGAGTGTCCATGGCTGAAGTCTATGGAAAAGGTGTCCTGCACCGTGGAGTTGAAAGGAAGCGCCGACGTATAAATCAACAGTGAAAGGTGTTGAGGACCGTCGGGCAGCTATAATATTAATTTAGGAACGGGCCGTGGGTCAAAGTAGGGACGCCGGGAATGTAGGATCTAAGATAGAGGCCATGTCTTAACAAGCACACATTAGGATCAACATGGGGGGTGGACTGTCCCCCGGTCCCGTTTCGCGACTTGTACCATCATTAGACACTAAAATCTGCTGGCGGTTAGTGGAGCATCTTGCAGAGGCGATGTAGGGGTGCAGTGGCATCTCGTAATGCTTGGCTGAGGTAAAGTGTTGCGTACCTTCTCCTAGGTACCCACAACCCGAGTCCGAATAAGCTCTTCTGTTGTGCTAGCGCCCGTGCTCCTGGGAGACACAAGCGTCTTCCTCGCCTCGATGCATGCTAGATGTGGAAACCGGACTTGGCGACTGTCCGCTCCGCCAAGGTGTTTGAACGGGCTTGCCTCCGTCAAAGCTCGTGATAAGCCCTGAGGCAGTGCTTCTCGAAGTTGTAGGATCTGCACTTAGTTTGGCTAGTGGACTTACGTCCGTACAATGTGACGTACGACTTGACGTGGAAAGGGCTGCGCCAAAGTCCTATAGGTTCACTTCGCAACATGTAGTGGTCCGCGGATAGATTACACGATGTCGACAACAGACGTCGAAATCTCCCGCTCGTTTCGGAGAAATGCAGCATCTTGGCCTAGTCTGAAGAACATAGCTCTGAGAACGCTGCGCGCTTGGAACGACACGGGAATAATACCGTAACAACGATGACCTTACATGGGCCCGCTACCGTTCAGGTGTTGTAGTTTGTGTTTCCCAACAGATGCACCAGTAAGATGGTGAGGCTCCATTTCCTCCGAAGCGCGGCCAAGCAAAACCCAAGGGCGGGAGATGAGCACAGCGAATGGAATAAGGTGCGGCTCAAAACGTGGGAATGCGGTGATTCGCGCCGAGGGTGAGGCTTGAAACGGGTGACGAAACGCCAGAAGCGGACCTCTCTGTGTCGGATTTGATGCCAAGCACCCAAGCATCCCGCGCAAAACAGTAGGACCCACCGACTTGGAGCTCAAGGTGCCCCAGGGAGGTCTGTCCACTGATAAGAACGACGGAGCCTTTACGCTAGTGGCCTTGCAAGGACACGGCACGTCTCATCCATGGCGATGGCGAAAAAGCGATGTCGTCTCAACAATGCGAGAGAAGTCGCCAAAGGTCCACTTGGGAGTATCACCCTGTCTCTGGCCAAGCCCAAGCCTTAGGCAAAAAGCGTATTTCTACCTCGTTCAGAAACATTTTCGTGTATACTTGCACTTGTTATGGCGGAGTTGAAAGGGCGTGTCGCATAAACTTGGTGCTACTGTAGGGGCGGTACTGTTCACAGACGGCGACTCCCGTTGTGCAAGCGCGGGGCTAACACAACATGCGACGTCTATTGCGATTGGTTGGGTAGTCATTTTTCTTCTTGCGCCCCTTTTCGTTGAGAAATTGATGATAACTGATGTGCGTGGTATGTACCACAAACTGAATCGTGACAAGCACCGGCGCCTTGGGCTGCTGCATGTGAGCGTCGGGCCGCGTACAGGGCTCCATCGTTGGATCCACATCGTTGCGCGTATACAATTATGAAAACGTCGAGTCCGGGCCCAATGAAGGGTGTGATGCAGAAAAGAAAGGAGAGTAGCGCACGGCGCAGGCGAGAATGACGAAGCGTTGGTGGCTGGTGCACAGGTTGCCTTTTCGCCGAGATACTTGGCGTATCAACAAAACCATCTCAGACGCCGCGATGTCAGTACAAGTGGAGCCAAGTGACAGTTATGTAGCTATTTGAGATGCGCTGTGGAGCTCGTCGCTCTGCATTCGCGCTGTACATGATCACGGCAAGTTCCATGAGCATGGCACAATCGCACAAGGAGGTCCAGTCATTCAGCCTTGTTTGAAACCTTACATATCATCAGTCACGATCATAATCATAATAGCGTTTGATCAAATTTGGATTAACGTTGCTAAGACTTGGTGATTCTTGGAGTGACAGTCTTAGAATTGTGATGACGAGTTGTCTCGAAACGGATCAATTCACAAATGAGTGGTCGCAACATTGAGCATCTTGCTGCGATCATGTGAAGATCGCCATGCAGCTCAGTAGAGCTCAAGTCGTAAAGCCTGGCCAACCGGTTCCAACCATCTAGACTTCTTTGGCACCTTGTAAAGTCGCATCCTTATCTCCCGAGTGTCTTCCTTCTGACAGTCCTCCTTCTGACAGTCCGTCCTGATGAATTTCTTCAAGCGGATCCACACCCACTCTACGAGCTTCAGCCTCCGTAAACGTGCCGTATAGGTCCACCGAATCGATCTGATCCATATGCTCAAGCGGAAAGCAGGCGTTCAATGCATAAAATACCACAGCACTGATGAAGAAGCCTACCAAAATAGTCAGTAATCGAACACGTGGACAAACGGAAACACACTGACCGATCATGAAAGCCATGTAGTACAGTTGAAGCACCGCCCTGGGAGGATTCAGATCGCCCCGGACCGACACAACCAGCCCACCGATCGTCGGTGCCCATCCGCAAACCCACGCGGGCATGGCTCGCCAATTGAAGCCATTCCAAAACATGTAGGAAGAGTCGTGGGTCCGGTAGAGATGGCTCAAACGAATCCTTCTCTTTCTGATAACATAGTAGTCGCAGGCCATGATACCAATGATAGGCGCAAGAAAGACGGAAAACGACGACAACACCGTGATGAAGGTCGTTGCTTTGTTGATCAGCTGCCATGGCTGAACAATCCAGGCTGCAACAAACGTGATGATAGCTCCACGACGTATATCTTTGGCACACATGTTAGCAATAGTGCCTTCTTTGATGGTTCCCAAGATGGACATACCGATGTAACGAGGAAACAATCCGGCCAAGTCGATTCCTCCAGCTATGGTGTTACCGCATATGTTTTCGAACATTGCAGTGAAAGCAAAGCCAGCAGCAAGGAAGAACACTCCCGCGCGAGCTTTGGATGAGCCGTTGCCGTTCTCCATCATCCGCATTAGCAGGTCTGGGGGATTCCAGTACACCTCGTCATAGATCTTCTGGGAGGCAGCAGCCGTTACTAACCCTATCAAAGACACTAAGACACCTGTGATGAGACAGCTTGTGATGGTGCCAATGATGTAGGATCTTCGCGCTTTCGCGTATCGAGAGAAGTCAGAACCATTCGTTATGCCAGCCGCAAGACCGCCGATGCCCTGATTGATGCCAGCCATGATGAGCCATGATGCACCAAACGGCGAGCCATCTGGAAGCTTTTGTCCAGAATTCCACAGTGGGCCGACGCCCTTCGCAACTGACAAAGCCCAGATCATCCAGGACAACATGCCGGCGCCGCACCAAGCACACACGATGAGGAACGGAATCTTGAACTTCTCGGGGCGCAACCAGAGAAACGGCGTGGAAAGGAACCAGAATACCACAAATCCGACGAATTGGTCCGTCGTGGCTGGCATCTCTGGACCGAAGGTATTCTTCATGCGAGCGAAGGACGGCCAAAGAGCCGTGAGGCATACTGCAAGGAGGCGACCACCGTTCCAGCCTAGACATCTCAGCATCTTGGGCAATCAAAAACCCTGACTTGGTTGTGACCTACATTGCACCGCGTTCCATATAAAATTGAGTAAGATCCGCATTAGAAGCGGAACATAGCTGCCTCTCATGCCCCAGCTGTATCTGTTCTGCACAGTAAAGCCGATGTGCCATGTGAGTCCGATCCATGCCACCAGGGTCGAAAACAGAGCGATGAGAATTCGGCTGACGACGATGATCAACATGGCCTGAGGCACTGACAGTCCCATTGCTAGTTTTGCGTTAGTCAAGTAGTTCCCTGCGAGCAACAAGGTGCGGTAACATGTAGCGTTCTATCCATTGTCCGCCTGTGCGATCTCGATCTTGTCGTTATAGACTACGTGTCATACATGCGCCTGTATAGCCTCACCACTATACAAAATACATGTCCACATTTTCGAAGTTCGTACGCTGGGCGGGGCACGAGTTACGCGGCACCTGTTGCAGGGACATAGTGGCTTACTGAGGTAAGTGCTTGGGGTCTGCCAGTTGGCGACATTCAGGCTAGCAATGGCCCAGAACCCGTAGTAATTGAAGGATCCCCATGTTCGTCTATCCGGCGGCAAAGGTATTAAATCGCGGTTACTCCAAGCATCCGTCTGCTCATGTTTAGCTTCATTGCCCTTTAGTCGAACGTGCTGGCCGAGCCCAGCCAGTCTGCTTCGTATTCCCATGGTTGCGCCGACCTCGTGTGGATGGTAGTCAAGACCGACGCGCATATGTGCGAAGCCGACCGTTTTAGATGTGCCGCCTCAGGCTCATCAACCGGACCGAATGCATCTTCTACATGGGAACCTCATTAGGTCCGAATGTAACTGCGTGCCAATGGCATGGCATCGCGCAATATTGGAGCATGATACGTGGAAAGCCGCATGGCGAACTGCAGGTTGGAGTAGTGAGGGGTAAAGCAGACCGGGCACCTTATCTTATCAGACGATCTCGGGACGAGTGCCTCCACAGCAGCAAATCATGACACCCCCATCTTGCAGCAAATGCTGACTCAAAGTGCCGGTACTGGTTGCGTGATTGCCTAATTGCCTGATGACTGCAGTGTGGTGGAGAGGATCGGGGTGGGAGCTGCCTCGACAGCGGAGCTCGTCCGGCTTTCGGAGCTAACCCCGCTTATCAGATCTTTTCTGCAGCGTTTGTGAATTGATGTCAACATCTACATTACACGTAGCAAGATGTCGACCTCTCGAAATTTGCGAATCGGTGTTGATGTTGGCGGGTAAGAGAACGCTGATTGCCTGCAAAGACCATAGCTAAGAGCTCATGTAGAACCAACACAGATGGTGTGATTATAGATCCTACGCGGTCGCAAGACGATGATAGAGGAATTGTTGCTTGGTACGATTGATCTCGTCTTTTCTGTAGGACACCTGAGGGGTCATTTGCGTCCTCAATTTGCGACTCTTCGTCTTTACTACCATGCAGCTGGTATCTGAGCTCTTCACAATCATGACAAAAGCTTATTTCGTTTCGTAGGCACAAAGCACCAACGACGACGGATCCAAGCCATGGGATTGCCAACGCGATCACGACCATGTTCAAGTCGGCCTCCGTTGCCCCATCTTCGGTGGCCAGTGTGACAATAGGAACTACCCATTTTGTTAATGCAGTCGTAACTCGCGACTCGACACGTCTGTCTCGTGTTGCAGTAATTCGATTGTCCGGACAGTTCAGCAAGCATGCACCTCCGGGCGTAGATTGGCCTGCCTCTTTGCGAAAGATCATCCTAGGACATTACGCGCTAGTCAAAGGAGGCCTGGAGGTTGATGGTAGTCTTATATCGGACATCAAAGAGCACGAGATCCTGGAACAGTGCAAGATCATCAAGGAAAAGAATATCAAGAGCATCGTGGTGAATGGTGTCTTCAGTCCGATAGACACGATGGAAAAGCAAGAAGAACGTGCGGCGGAGATCATCAAGCGTGAGCTGGGAGACGGTGTCGACATAGTCCTCAGCAAGACAGTCGCGAACCTGGGGTTCTTGGAGCGCGAGAATGCGGCAATTCTCAACGCATCGATATTGTCCTTCGCCCGAAAGACCATCGCATCTTTCCAGGATCCCATGAAAGAGCTTGGCCTGAATTGTCCCGTGTTCATCACACAAAACGATGGCACAATACTAAGTGGTGAAGCCGCGAGTCGGTTGCCAATACGAACCTTCTCGTCCGGCCCAACGAACAGTATGCGCGGCGCAGCCTTCTTGATCGGCAAAGATAATGAGAAGGGAGAAGCAATGATGGTCGTGGATGTAGGTGGTACAACCACCGATGTTGGCTTGCTACTCGCGAACGGCTTTCCTAGACAACAGGCTGCATACTCTGAGCTTTCGGGTGTCAGGATGAATTTCTCATACCCCGACGTAAAGAGCATTGGTCTGGGTGGCGGGAGTCTGGTCAGGAGAATCCAAGGCAAGTTGCACGTTGGACCAGAATCAGTTGGCTACAAGCTGCCAGAAAAAGCGCTTGTCTTTGGGGGCGATACACCTACAACTACTGATTACATGGTCGCGGCATCTCTGGAGCTCAAGATTGGTGATCCTGAGAAAGTGAGGGAAAAGCTTGATCAGAATGACATACAGGATTTCCAGAGTGAAGTCAAAAGCATGCTTGAGCGCATTATCGACACGATGAAGACGGCTCCCGAGGATCTGCCAGTCTTGCTGGTCGGCGGTGGCGCTATTGTTGCTCCAGATACCCTTCGAGGGGCTAGTAGGGTTATCAAACCAAAATGGTCAGGAGTGGCGAATGCCATAGGCGCCGCAATGGCTCGCGTGAGCGCTGTTGTGGACACAGTCAAGTCGACAGAAAAGCAGACATCGAAAGAGATCCTAGCAGACATATGCGAGGCTGCAAAACAGAAAACAATCGAGGCCGGAGCACTTCCAGCATCTGTTCAGATTGTAGAAGTCGAAGATTTGCCTCTGCAGTACGTGGCAAACCAAACGCGCTTCATCGTTAGGGCGGCTGGAGACTTTGACTTCTCGCGATCGAGCGACTTTGCAGACCTCCACGTCAAGAAAGAGGAGGACGGTTCAGCAACACGGACAGAAGACTCTAATGATCCTGCTGCTGCACCTGCGGCCGATGACAACTCTGTGGAAGATGAGACACCGGACGTTGAGATCGCGACGTACGTGCCAAAAGTCATCAATCGTGAATGGTGGATCTCTGAAGTCGACCTTGCTTGGATCACCATCGGTTGCTACATCTTGGGGACAGGCGGCGGTGGCTCCCCATACTCGACAATGCTACGCGTGCGTGGTATACTGAGATCTGGCAATACTGTCCGCGTCGTCAGTCCAGACGACCTGAAAGATGATGACAGAGTCGGGTGCGGTGGTGGTGCAGGCAGCCCAACAGTTGGGATCGAGAAATTGTCGGCAGACGAGATGATGGATGCGCAGAACCACCTCTATGATTTGTTCAAAGGTGGCCGTGCGACGCACGTCATCCCTTTGGAAATTGGCGGCTCGAACGGTTTACAGGGTCTGGTCCTCGGCTCCTCTCAAAACATGGACGTACCATGTGTCGATGCAGATTGGATGGGTAGAGCGTACCCTACGAAATGGCAAACAACGCCAGTGGTCTTCGGCGAGCGTGACATAATCTTTGCGCCGGTAGCTATAGCAGACGGTAATGGCAACACCTTGTATATGGGCACTGCTGCGAGCGATCTCAAGGTCGAACAAGTCATCAGAGCTGCCCTGAGCCAGATGGGAAGCTCAGTGGGAGCAGCCGATGCACCTGTCACAGGCGCCGAGACAAGAAGGTGGGCAGTTGAACACACGATCTCGCTGTCGTGGCGTATCGGCCGCGAAGTCGCACGTGCCCGAAAAGAGAATAGGATCGACAATGTTGCTGAGTGCATCATCGACGCTGTAGGCGGTACTAAAGCCGGACGTGTCCTGTTCAAAGGCAAGATTGTCGGTGTGGAGCGTAAGCTCTACATGGGACATGTATATGGAGAGGTCATCATCGAAGGCACAGAAGCAGCGTACGCAGGCAGGATTAAGATCCCCTTCAAGAACGAGAACATTGCAGCGATTCGCATACCAGAAAGCGGCGACAGCGAGACCGGAAAGGAAAAGAACGAAGATGTGCTGGCCATAGTTCCAGATCTGATTGCCGTCATTGATGCGCAGAACGGTGAAGCGGTTGGCACGCCAGAGTATCGATACGGTCTACTCGTGCAGGTTCTCGCCTTCACTGCTAGCGAGAGGTGGACAAGCCCGCGAGGCATTGAGATTGGAGGTCCAAAGAGTTTCGGTCTGGATCATCTTCAGTACAAGCCTCTTGGCACATTTGTGAAACCGATCAGTGTGATAGATGAGTATGACGCAAAGGCTTGAATTGTGTTTTCCATAACACGGGTATCAGTATAGGAAGTTGCCATGTCCACCGTACAGCGGCATTATCAGCTTAACAGCCGCTTCGTAGCTTGTAAACAGTATTCCACCACTGAACACAGTTCGACCCAACCTCATCGTCGTGCCTTTCCAGAAGCCTCGCATGCCGTAATCTAGGATAACACTCTTCACGGCTTCGGTGGTACTTGTGCCGATAGCACTCTGACTGCGCGTTTTGATGACGTCAAAAGGCTGGGTTGTAAGAGTAGTTACTACGCCAGCAACAGATCCGTTTGCGAAGTTTACAGCGGTGGACTGCTTAATATCTCTCTTCTTCTCGAAGTCTAGGTACCTGGTAAGCAGAAGGCTCTATGTCAATTCTCGGACGAGCGTACCTTTCAAAACGTTGTAAGTCCCCATACGGAAAGCGGTAGCTGATGCCTGCTTCAATGTATTTCCAATGAAACCACGATACAGCCCCAAAATGCCATTCTCTTTCCAGATAGTGGTGGTAGCATGCCAACCGGACTTGAAGCGCTTCTCATGCCGTGCATCATCTATCATTGCTGTTTTGATGCGTTCTGATGGCGTTACAGCTGTTGCTGACGCAGCAATCCCGGCAGTCATGCCTGCTAATAAGTTCCGCACAGGTGATAGCGAGCCGGTCTCGGGATCTGCGAAAGCTTCCTTTATCTGGTCGAAGAAGAGGAACCGGACGCCATCTTTGCCTATTGAGCCCTGTGATACGCGTTGGCCTTGTTCGCAACAGAGTTGGTTCAAGGGATCGACACGTGATCAAGTTCCTCCTACAATGACCACAACCGCAGCAAATAGAGAATGCAACCTTACAAAAATGCCAAAAGATAAGAGAAAGAATGACTCACAAGAACAAGAGGCCCACAACCTTTGTATACAGCCCGGATACCGTCTTTTTGGTAGACCTGCCGAACAACATAAAATGGATTACGTGGTGTCGGCACGCCCTTCTCTTGCCTCAATTGCACTCTTGTTTTCGCGAATTCAAGAGGATACTTGGTTAGCTGTCAGTCACGCGATCTCTTTCTCAATTGGGTCCGTTGCTGCACACCGATATGAATCCTTCTACACCACCAGCAACTCCACCCGCGGCGAGCGAAACTATTGCTGGTGTGTTCGCATCCTACACAAAGTCAGCAAGTTTGAACATGATGATGGAAGACCACACCCACATTGGCGCCTGAAACCATTGAAGCCCGTGTTACGATGGTGTTTTGTTGATCGTTCCGCAGGTTCGGAAAGATGCGAGCTCGATGCGGGTTGCCGAAAACCAGACGAATCGCGAGCCGGCGACGATAAGGCTAAGGATTGATCCACCTCACTCCAAAATCGTTCAATTGCGCGCTGAGTCCAACCAGGAGCAACGGGCGAGTGGAAAAGAGCACCCAGTCTCGGTGTAGTGGACGAAGCTCCGAAATTCGGGGTGACTCGGGTGACGTCAAGTCCGTGCACCAACGCTTTGAGAGCGAGCAAACGCGTCGCACGCGACTTTCACTCCAAGCCGACCGAGGTACAAACATTCTGTGAGCCATTTCCGCGCCTCCTCTTTAGTTGCTCATATCATGTTTCGACCAGATGTCACATGTCAGCAACACATGCGCAAAGAAGACGCTCCCAATCAATGTTCAGCATCTGTTGACAGTTCCTTACACGATGATTTCAATTAGCCCTCAGTACAGAGAGGCTCGATTTCGGGTTAAGTCTCGGCACGATTTCAATATCATAGTAATTCCGCCTCAGTCTCCAATTTACAAGGGACATGCACTCGACATTGGAGTCATCTCATCGAATCACTTTGGCGGTCTATACTGCCCGTGAAACATCACCAGGTGCCCAGTACATCGCCCTCGCAGCCTCGTCAATGAATGAGACAAACTTTTTCGTGGAAAGTGTAGGATTTTCTAGAGCTTGCTGCTAGTCTTAACTCTCTCCATAACTTCCAGATCATCAACTCGTACCGAAATAGAAAAATGGTTTGCTCGATCGCTTGGCAACCCGGAACTCTACCAACACCAGGCTGCAGCAAAGTTCGTGTCCGCTCTTCGCCTACACAATGGGAGCTAATAATCTTTACAGATATACTTCTTATAGGCTTAGGGGAGCCTGAACGCATACACAGCTATAAGATACTCTACCTTAATCTATAGAGATATTTGAATATGTACAGGCTACCTCGTCACCTCTTCTCGATGGGAAGATGCGGGTCAGAGTTTTGCCGACGCCTGATTCCAATGCCATCTTGATGGAAGCACTGAACTCGCTAGTCTTCACAAAAAGGCTTCGTAGTGCGATTGAACGTGAGGAGCACCATGTTGGTTGTTCCGAGAATGGACATTGGCCATCAGGGTGCGACATGTGGTGACTACCTCGTAAATGACATGACAGAGAGAACAATATCTCATGCCTGAAACCTCAATTCCTGCTTAGAGGACGGAAAGCAAAGCACAATGCACGTACACGACGTCCTCATCATTGGAGCGGGCCCTGCCGGGTTGGCAGCTGCTGCAAGACTACACGAGCACACTCCCTCGGCGACGTTCACCGACGATGAGCATCAACGCTACCACTGGATCAAGAAGCATGGTCGAAAAATGAATATTAAGAACTATAGGACCAACAAGAACTCATTGCCCACGCCACCATCAAGTCCAGAGACTTCGGAATGCGGATGCGACGGTCACGCCACGGGTGAGGCACTCGATATGCTAGTACTCGATGCCGACGGTGACGAGTGGATGGCGAAATGGAATCGACTATTCAAGACCTTTGGAATCAACTATCTGCGCAGTCCAATGTTCTTCCAGATCGATCCAGCCGACCGCGATGCCTTACTTGCGTATGCATACGAGCAAGACCGAGCGAAAGAACTGCAAGCACTCCCGGGATGTGCTGGCAAAGAAGTGAGCAAACACAAGAAGAAGAAACGTATCAATTCAAAAGGCAGGTTTCTGGGAAGGACGCCCGACATCGATGAGAGGGACCGCAAGGACTACTTCACGCCAAGCACAGGTTTGTTTGCATCTCACTGCTGCGAGGTCGTACAGCGTTATAGATTAGGCAAGGAAATGCTACGACAGGAACGAGCTACAAACATCGAGTACAACACAGTGATATCCTTCCCGGACGCAGAGGTCGAAAGCGTCATCTCCGATGACGGTGCAGACGAAGAAGCCAAAGTCTTTCGTGTTACGACTGACAAGGGCGTTCGATTTGCAAGAGTCGTTATCCTTGCTGTAGGTCCTGGAAATGGACCCTGTATACCTTCAATACCTGGCCTGCCAACGCCTACTCCGCACGAGGGCTACACACATGCGATGCAGATCAAACAGTTTCCACCGCCGCATGTAAAGGCAAAGATTGACGCTCGACGGCAGACGAGGATGCTCATTGTTGGCGGCGGCCTGACGAGTATCCAGCTAGCTGACCTTGCTCTTAAGCGAGGCGTGAGCAAGGTCTGGCTTCTGATCCGAGGTGAATTGAAAGTCAAGTACTTTGACGTGGATCTGGACTGGGTGGGCAAATTTCGCAACTTCAAGCAAGCCGAGTTTTGGACTGCAGACACTGACGAAGGTATTATCTGTCTCAACCTAGAGTCATTCAACCTGTACTGACCTTCTCCAGAACGCTTCGAGATGATCTCCCAAGCCAGAAATGGCGGTAGTATGACACCGCGGTACCGCAAAATCCTCGATGCACATGTAGCAAGCGGCAAGATCTCTCTCCATACTCACACTACCCTGCAGTCTGCATCCTGGGATGAGGAGTTGAAATCCTGGACGTGTAAGACTTCGACGCCTGACGTGTGCATTCCATCGGTTGATTACATTGTGTTCGCAACCGGCATTCAATCGAACATCGAGACAATACCATTTATGCAGACCATCCAGCAGCAGCATCCGATCGAAACAATCGGCGGCCTGCCATGTCTCAACGACGATCTGATGTGGAACGATGAAGTCCCTCTCTTCGTCACCGGCAGGCTGGCTGGATTGCGCCTAGGACCGGGCGCGCCGAACTTGGTGGGAGCGAGGATTGGTGCAGAGCGCATCGCATGGAACGTCGAGGATGTACTGAAGAAGATGGGAAGGCTTAGTGGGCCCAGCCAAGAGAGTGATGAGAGTGACAGTGCCGACGAGAAGATGAACGCGTATGCGGCGGCGAGGGACAATCGCTTTGATAGCCTATTTGAGATTGACGAGAACTGAGAGCCTGCATCTGGGGATCGAATTCTGAGTCAATTGAAAAATGCAACTCCTGAAGAAAGCAGGGAAGTTCCGTCGATAGTGATGGCATCGAGAGCCAAGGCTGCACGAGGCGAGCAGTGCAGCTCCAGGCATGATTGAGTAGACCATAAATATCTCAAAAATCTACACATGCATATCATGAAATTTCCACCACTCCCTAGCAATTCTGTGAAGATGTTCTCAACTCATGCCGCCCTGCGCATCCTCGGCGGGTGGATTTGACCTGCTACCCCGCATGACCAGAACATTTTGCTTTTGCCCCTCCCGCTCGCCACTTCTCTGTCTGCCGGTTTGTTTTCAACCACATCCCACGCTTAAAGCATGGGTTAGACCGCTTTGCACATAAGTGTTGTACGATTATAATCTGATTAATTTTCGGTTTCTTCATCCTTCAATAAACCGGGCGCTTGGGTAAGATTCTTCCATCACCAAGTTGTCCGTCCTTGTCTAATAATTCCTAGTCTAGGGGTATGATTGTACGAGTCTCCCACCACACCCGCCCTTCTTCCATGTCTAACAAACCATCAGTTCGCTTCGCATTACCGCAATGCCCACTTGTGAAAGGTCGTGGGTTCAATTCCCACAGCGTCCAATTTTTTGGCCGCTACGGCGGCAGTATTACTTTTTTGACACCTGAGTGTCATTCTTTTATATCTTATCCAGCTTCTGGCAACTTTTGGAGGTGATCGAATTGGTGGTGGTGCAAATATCCGTCACTGACGGTGCAACTCGGATGCGCATTGAACCACTACGCCAGCAAAACGATGTCGCAACACGCGCGATTGATTTCACAGACTCTGCGGTGTTGGGCGAACATCATCGCGTGCATTTTGAGGCTGATTTGCACCATAGTCGGATGGTGCCTTTTTTTCGTGGGTTGAATTCCCATCGCGTCCAGACCTTTTGCCTCCCGTCAACAGACTCGCCACTACTTGAGCTAGATCTTACGTTGACACTACTCGACCAGGCCATCCGGAGAAACCTCTACTCAGGTGGCTTAGAGTATGTGCTGAACACGTGTCTCATGACCGACCCTACCTTACATCGATGAGCAAGCAGTGTTTGTGGCAGCCACCCATTTGGGAAGGCTTATTCTAGCGCAGCCGATGAAAACGAGTGCTCTCAATCCTCGCTTGCGCATGGCGTGCATCGATGCAGGACTGCCGGCAAGAAATACAATGTACTGCTTTCGGCGCGAGCGCATCATTCACGCGAAGCATACATACGGCACCGAAGCAGCCAAAACAATCGCTGGGCATGTCGAAGGGTCAAATGCGCACGAGCATTATGACACTGTAAACGTTGGCGATATAGACATTCAAGCCTACAATGCTTGTAGAGAAAGCATGTCGCGCGAGGACGCACGAAAAATGTTTCGTCAGGCGAACCAGTCGCTGTATAACCAGACTTCTAGTCCTAAAGACTACCAAACCAATCTGCGCAAAGAGACGGACGCCAGAGTTTTCGATCGTGAGAGGACAAATCCGGAGCTTGCTGCTTCAGCCCGCTGTGTGTGAAGAAGGCTAATGATGCCACGTATGCCTTCTTACATGACACACTCGACAAAACTACTCCCCTAAAGCGTGGATACACGAACAGCTTCACGGGCGCTTTCAAGGTACGCTCGAGCTACCAAGACTATGTGCACGGTATCACTGACTGTCCATAGGCACATCTCAAGGCTTTGAATACACCAGAATCCGCCGAAGTACTGCATAATCTCGATGCTGCGTCATGTGAGCGCAAACCAGCGCCGAAGAAGATACGGCAAAAGCTTCGTGGCCAAGTGCTGGAGGAAATTGCAGAGGAGATGAGGGGGCTGTTGAAGGACAAGTCGGCCAGTGGAGGCATTACCGCAACTCGGGCGGTGCACCGAAAGCCGTGAACGAGGACGCTAAGAAAGCTCGCAAGGAGATAGACCTCGTCACAAACAAGAGACTAGCTGCGGTCAATAGTCTGCTGAGAGAGAATGACAGTGGTGCTGTCGTTGATGAGGGTGTCGACGAGCGATCTGATCTCAACATCGATCCAGACCAGGTTGAAGAAGATGAGGCTATTAGGAACCCGAAAGGCGAACCAGGTGCCTGGAAGTTCTTCGAAGACAACGAAGAAGTTGTCGTGATCGGAGTCGGACACGAAGGTCAAGACCAAAAAGAAGCCAAAGGCAGGGTTGCTAACGATGCACTTGATGCTCGGAAAGCTTTCTTACTGCAACACATTGCAGCCAACGAGTGCCCTACCTCGGGCCTCACGTGCATCTTGGATCCGAGCTCCACTGCAAAGGCGAGAAGCAAGAAGTGGAACAGGGCGCAACTGCACAAGCATCTCAGGTCGAAGGCCCACTCCTGCTGAGAACAGCTTATCCCCCCCATCATCGCGCCGCCCGGCGCAGCAAATTCAATCAGGCTGTCGACCTTCAAGGCTATTTTAGCCCTTCACAACGTCCTAATACGCTGTCGAGTCTAGCCAGGCTGGTATATAAGATGCCCGCTGGTCTCCGATAGTTCCCTGAGGGTCTCTGGACAGAGCGATTGCAGCACCAGGAAAAAGAGCTCACACGCGTCGAGAGCAAGTATCCCAGACCACAATAAGAGGGAGATGGGTTGTAGGAAGCAGTTTTTCTCTTAGTTGGGTTCGATTCCCACCACGTCCAAAAAAACTTTGTCTGCACGAGGGTCAATTCTTGTTCCTCGCGCGTTGAGTAGGTTTTGTGGCTATATGTCTCGCAATCGCAATGCATGGGACGATCAGAGAAATACATCAATCAAGTGGGGACATACACGATGCACGACCATATCACGGACTTATTCCATTTTATACACTAAACTCGCTCTAATCCGCGCTCTCTACCAAGCCAACGCTCACAACTCGTTGTGCTCGGGCTGCCTCTCAGCCTCAGCGAGAAGCTCCTTGGGCAATTTCTCCTTCTTGCCCTCGCCCATGCGGATTGCATCGACCCAGGCCTCAACCTCGGCCGCAGTCAAAGCGCTGCCAGTGTACTTCTTGTACCACGCGCGCTTGCCGTGGGTAGCGACAAGGTGCGTCTGGTCGTCGCCGCCCAGGCTCAAGGACGAGCGCAGCGACGCTGCGAGAGGGTTCGAGTCGGGGACGGTGACGAAGGGGAACAAGCGGCTTGATGCGGTGTCGTGCTTCTTGTGGATATCGGCGAGTGCGATGATGACATCCCCCGTTGTGCTTGAAGACTCGTCCTTGGGGAGGATAGCGAGGATGCAGGTCTTGCTCTGCTCGTTCAGGCAGAGAGCTTGGAGCTCGGAAGCGTCGGCGATGGAGGGAAGGGTGTGCTGGACATCGTCCGTGGGAAGTTCGATGGGCTCGGGCGCATCCTCGTTCTTGACGTTGGGGCCGGGCGACTCGGTGGGGACGACGGGCTCTTCAACGACCTCTTCGGTGGCGGACGCAGCAGCAGAGGATGCGTCTTCAGACTTGTGTGCGGCCGAAGCCTTGGAGAGCTTGCTGGAAGCCTTGGCGTCCTTCTTAGTGTCCTTCTTCGCCTTGGGCTTCTTCTCCTTCGGCGGTGGGCAGTCGGGGTTTGGCGGGGCGACCTGCGACAGAAACTTGACCATGGCCTCCTTCTCGACCTTGCCGTCAAACTTGATGGGCTCCTCCGAGCCAGGCTTCAGGAGGACCAGGCTTGGGAAGGTGGTGATGCCAAACTTCTCGACCGCTTCCTTCTCCGTCTTCTTGACCTGGGCGACAGACACGATGCCGGCGAAGTCGATGGCGAGGGCCTTCAGGGTAGCGCTCACAACCCCCTTGTCACTGAACAGGATAGCCTTTGCGGTGTCCTTGTTTGCCTCCAGCCATGCGCCGAGGTCCTTGTCGGTCGCTCGCTTCACCGAGTTTGGCACCTTGTCCTTGACGGCGTTGACGATGCCCTTGGCAGTGCGCTCGCCCTGGTAGTCGTCTACGATGGGCTTGCCTGGCTTCTTGCCGGGGCGCACAATCTTCAGTGTAGGGAAGCCCTGGACGCCCATCTGCCCGCAGAAGGGCTTGTTCATCTCCTCATCGCAGTTGACGGCGGCGACCTTGGCGATACCGGCGAGGGATTTGGCGGCGGTTTCGTATGCGGGCTTGAGGTTCTTGCAGTGACCGCACCATGGCGCATAGAATCTGTGGTTGTTAGAGTGGAAGCGGTCGTGGGCCGGACGAGCTTACTCTACAATCTGGGCCACTGTTAGTTGGAGACACATTTTCGTATACAGAAACACGCACAGAAGTATAGTTGGACTTGGCGATGAGCCGGTCATAGTCCGGTCCGTTGATGGAGAGCACACCCGACTTCTTGGTGTACATGCTCTCGGCGTTGACATCGAGAGCGAACGCAGCCGTGGCCGCGAGCAGAGCTGTGGTGCGCACCATTGTCGTCGTTGAGGCTAGAACAGTATGTGGTCGAGAAGAGGAGTTGAAGAAGTGAAGGCGACAGCGGCGGACTTATGTACGGGATCTCACATAATTAGATTTGAAAGGTGGCATCTTCACACGACGTGATGCTCTTACCATACCAAGTGGCCATAGCTCGAAAGTGTGGGGTTACAGGGTTCATGCAACATGCGACATGACGGCACCGCGCTCCAACATCTGCCTCGAGCTATCTCGACTCTTCTATCACATCGGACCGCCAACACCAACATCTCGCGACCGCAACCATGGCCGACGCTATTCCGGGCAAACTCAAGGGCCTGCAGCTCGCACCCTTTGCGAAACGGGCGGCGCAGCTGGAGAAGTTCAAGCCCATCATCACGTACTGGTGTGAGTTGTCTTAACATGTCCACCTTCAGCTCCACAGACTGACTTCACTTAGTACGATTCCATATGGTGCAGAAGATCATTGCTGGCGGACTGCATTCAGCCGACCAAGAATGCACCGCCTACACAACCGACCTCATGGAGAAACTCGAGCAAGCAAAAGCCCAGAACCCCAGTGAAGATGCCCTTCTAGATGATGTCGCTGCGAGCGCATACTGTGAGCAGTTCGCACTACAGACCTTCGCCAAGGGCGACAAGGATATGACGGAAAATAAGGCCACCAAGTGCGTACGAGTATGCAATCGTGCGAGTTGAGTACTGACTGAACTGCAGCAACACCGTCGACACTCTGCTTGCTGCCTCCACGTTCCTCGAAATCCTGACCATATGGAAGAAAGACGACCCTGAGATTACATCCAAGACAAAGTACGCAAAGTACCACGCTCTGCGCATCCTCAAGGCCATCAAAGCCGGCGAAGACCCAAACCTCACAAACCCCGTCAAGGAAACATCAGAAGAGTTGGCCTCACCCCCTATGCTGGATCCAAATGACCCAGAAGTACAAAGCATAAACCACAGCGCTTCACAGGCGCCCCCCGAGAACCCATACCAACCCTACGTCGAAACGGCGCCGAACACCAATGCGCAACCATCGCCGACCATCTCTGCGCCGCAAGTCTCGCCTCCACCCAATCTCCCATCTGCGCCCACGGGGTATACACATGGCTCACACAACGATGTCTCTCCCATGTCGCAACCTGCGTCATCACGTCGCGCTTCTGCCACGTCGGCCGGCGGGGGCTACTTTCCTAGGATGACTCCGCCAACTTTCACCGCAGAGAACACTGCGCCAAGTCTCCCGACCGCGCCTTCGATTACGGAGGACCCTGAAACATCAGGTCTAGGGCAGTCCACACTACCCACTGACTCCTCATTACCTCAAGCACCTCAAGCTCCAGACCCAGCAAGCTTCTACCAGAATCCGGCTTCTTCACCACCAATGGCGCAACCTCCTCAACAACCTCCGCAGAACTCTTTCCCCACACCGCCTCCACAAAACGCTTACCGATCACCTCCTGGCGTGAACCCGTACGCGGCGCCACCTCCACAGGCACCGCAAGTTGCTCAACCACCGCCGCGACAAACGCCTCAAGCCCCCGCGCCATACGCGCAGGCACCCCCGCAAAATCCATATGCCCAGCCATCTGCGCCGCATCCAGCATCATCTCAAGGCCCATTCAGAGACGATGAACGTTCCATTGCAGAAGCCCAGAAACACGCAAAGTGGGCTATTTCAGCCCTAAACTTCGACGATGCAGCAACCGCGGTCAAAGAACTGCGTATCGCGCTGAGCGCCTTGGGTGCGAATTAATAAACATATCTTTACGATATCCCTGTATGCTGGAGATCTTGCAACGGATTTGTAGAAGGTTTTTGATGCTGTATACCCCTCGTTTTGTATGTAGATATGGCACATAAAAAGAGCCAAAAAATCAAACATATGCATGAGCCACAACCAGAGCCTCGTGGTACTTTTGACGCCAGGAAGCTACCCCACTGTCGTTTAATACTATAGACCTGGTTCAAGTTGTAGTGAGATTCATCGCCGCGATTCACGTTCAAGAGCCATGCGCGCCAAGCTTCTGGCGCCAAAGCACGTGCCATCAAATATCAATCGGAGCTCAGGCTTCTTTCTTCCAACCACCTTCTCCGTCATGGCTTGAATCGACCCCGCGATGCAGCCACAACTAACATACTGCCCTGACACATCGTGATTGACTGTTGAGAATGGCGCCCATGTCGCCCTTCAGCGCGTCAGACATAACCGAAAAGGCGCGAAGGGATCTGCTTCTGCTGCTCGAGGGTGTAAGGTAAAATGATCAGCGCGCCGTGCTGCTCACGCTGACGCGTCTAGATCAGAGGCAAGAAGAATCTTGTGCTTGAGAAAGCGCTCGCTGGCCCTCTGAACCTGCTCGTCAAGTTCTCCACGCTGCAGGAATATGGCGTAGACAAGCCCTTCTTCCTGGAGAACGACAATGTCGACTCGTCGCAGCGCAATGTCGTCTTCCTCGTCAGAGGAGAAAAGGCGAAGACGGTCATGGCTGTCGCTGGTACGTGATACATCTCACGTCACATTATTTTTGTTATCATGGGAGCTTTACGGCTCAATTTGGGATCTGAAAAGTAGGCTAGGCAGATAGCATCCACTCTGTCTAGTCAGTCTTGATCCCTAGATCGACACATAAGCACTTTTATTGGAGTACTCGTCATCTTCTATACGTTGATACTCTATTGTACGGTGCTGACATACTTCCGTAGATCAAATCAAGCGCATAAGACGTGACAGTCAAATCGAACATGAGTTCTCAATCTTCTGGGCGCCCCGCCGTACTATGGTCTCTGACCAGCTGCTCGAAGAGGCGGGCGTGCTTGGTGAAGCCAGTGTGAGCGAATGGCCGCTGTTCTTCGTGCCCCTCGCAGATGATGTGTTGTCGCTTGAGCTGGAAGATGCCGTATCCGATCTCTACCTGGTATGATTTCGTGCATCGGAGACGATGTACATTGTGACTGACCCTTTGATAGAAGAAGGACCCAACATCCATCTACCTTGCAGCGAAGGCGCTGATGCTGCAGCAACAGAAATCTGGTCTCTTTCCGCGCATCATTGGCAAAGGTGACAATGGCAAACGCCTCGCTGACCTTCTCATCCGCATGCGTACCGAAGTCACTGCTGGCGAGACGTCGAACACCTCTGGGCCTTCGCTTCTAGGCCTGGCTCCAAGCTCGACCATCGACAGCCTCATTATAGTCGATCGAGAAGTCGACTTCCCTACTGTCCTACTTACTCAGTTGACGTACGAGGGTCTTATAGACGAGGTCTTCAACATCACCGCAAATCAGACGGAGGTTGACTCTTCAGTCATTGGTAACGCGACCCCACAGCAAGGCCAGACTGGCTCTGCATCCACAAGCATGAAGCGCAAGATCATGATCGACCCCAAAGACGCATTGTACAGCGAGCTCGGCGACGCAAACTTCGCCATCGTAGGCAACCTCCTTAATAAAGCCGCTCGCCGCCTCCAAAGCACCACAGGTCGGGATCAAATCGCTGCGAAAACCACCTCTGAGCTACGCGACTTCGTCGCCAAACTCCCAGGCTTCCAAGCCGAACAAGCAAGCCTGAAACTGCACACCGCCCTCGCCGAGGAAATCATCAAATACACACGCAACGAGACCTTCACCCGCTCCCTTGAAGTCCAGCAAAACATCATGTCCGGCGCAGACCCCACCACCCAACACGACACAATCTTCGAGCTCATCAACCGCGCCATCCCCCTCCCCATCATCCTGCGCCTTATCTGTCTCGAATCTACCACAAACGCCGGTATCCGGCCCAAAGACCTCGAGGCCTTCAAGCGCGCCGTCATCCAGGCCTACGGACCCCAGCACATCCTCACTCTCTCCGCGCTCGAGAAAATGGGCCTCTTGGGTGTCAGAGGTGGTGTCGGGCTTGGCGGCACGCAGGCGAAACCAGGCAGTGTGACGAATTACACCCCGCTGCGGAAGAGTCTGGCCATCTGGGACGATGAGGTGAATGAGGCTGCGCCGAACGACATCAGCTACACGTTCAGCGGGTATGCGCCGCTGAGTGTGCGACTCGTGCAGAGCGTCGTGCAGAAACAGACGCTGGCGAATATCATCAAGCCTCCGGGTAATGGCGCGTCGGCGCAGGCGAATCCGCTGGCGCAGGGGCTGCGGATCTTTGACGATGCGAGCAAGTATGTTAGGGGTGCGACGTTTGATGAGACGCAGAGTGGCGAGGAGAAGGCGGTTAAGGCGAGAAATCTGCTTAATGGGAGTCATGGGGATGCGCAAAAGACGATTGTCGTGTTCTTCCTGGGTGGGGTTACGAGGGCTGAGATTGCGGCGTTGAGGTTCGTGGGTGGCAAGTTGAAGGAGGTTGGTGGAGAGGGCAGGGGAAGTCGCATCGTGGTGTGCACAACGAACATGATCAAAGGCGAGAATCTGCTGGACGGTGCGATTGAGAAGGCTCAGTTCAAGGCTTAGGCATCTACATACACAGCACATCACGTTTGCATAAAAACATTTGAAGTCGTACTCGTTCAATTTTCCCTTTTGTCCTTCTCTCGAACCCAGGCTGGGCCAGTACATAAGACATCCATTACGATCGTAACGTCAGGCATGGTCATGAGAGGTACATACAATACTTTTGTTGCGTTCCGCCCCCACATGAATGCCAGAGAAAACCCCGAGGAAGAAAATGGAAGTCCCAAACACACCAAAGTCTATCGTTAGATGCCGCAAAGATTTAACTCCGTTCGCAGCTCCGCACACAGTCGCACAGTCTGGGGTATACTGTCACTTGCGCAATTCCCTTGTCCCGTCCACGCGGATGATATCACGCTTATCGGGTAGAGAAAGCCTTGGTGACGACGCGCTTCAGCGCAAGCTCCTTCTTCTTCAGGTCCTCAGCGGGAGCATCCTCGATCTCGAGCTGAGCCATGGCGTCAGAGAGAGCAGACTCAATCTTCTCCTTCTGGCCACGCTTGAGGCGGATGGAGGTGGTGGGGTCCGAGACCATCTCCTCGACACGGGAGATGTAGGACTCAAGCTGTTGCCTGCCCTCGAACTTCTTGCTGAAGGCCTCGTCGCTGGTCTTGAACTTCTGAGCGTCGTTGATCATGTTCTCAATCTCAGTCGATGAGAGCTTGCCGACGGCGTTGGAGATGGTGATGTTGGCGCTGCGGCCAGAGGTCTTCTCGGTCGCGGTGACCTTCAGGATACCGTTGACATCGACCTCGAAGACAACCTCGAGAACGGCGTCACTGTAAGGAATTAGTGGCTATTGGCTACACAGAGAAAGAGTGGTACTAACCCAGCGCGCATAGGTGGGATAGGAGCAAGAGTGAACTCTCCGAGGGAGGTGTTGTCCTCGCAGTTGACACGCTCACCCTGGAAGACGGGGAACTGGACGGTTTGCTGGTTGTCAGCAACCGTAGTAAATGTGCGCTTCTTGACTAGAGGACACAGCATGTTAGCAGATTTCTTAAAAAGGAGCGTGAAGTCACTCGTGGCACTATCGAGCAACTCGTGGGGAGAGAGAGGGAAAAGAAAAGGGGATTCGTACTGGTAGGAACAGTCTGTCCACGGGGAACAACGGGAGCAAAGATGTTGCCCTCCATGGCGACACCGAGAGAGAGGGGAACGACATCGAGAAGGAGGAGGTCGGCGGTCTCGGCAGAAGTGGCCTTTCCGGAGAGGATACCGGCCTGGACGGCGGCACCGTAGGCAACAGCCTCGTCGGGGTTGATGCTCTTCTCGAGCTTCTTGCCACCGAAGAAGTCGCTGAGGAGCTTCTGGATCTTGGGGATACGGGTGGAACCACCAACGAGAACGATCTCGTCAACCTTCTCCTTGGCGATGTTGGCGTCCTTGAGAACCTGAGCAACAGGGTCAAGAGTGCCGGCGAAAGCCTTCTGGTTCAAGTCCTCGAAACGAGCACGGGTTATGTTGGCGTTGAAGTCCTCACCGTCGAACAGCGAGTCGATCTCAACAGTGGTCTGGGTTGCGTTGGAGAGGGTACGCTTGGCACGCTCGCAAGCAGTTCGGAGACGACGAAGGGCACGGGCATCGCCGCTGATGTCCTTCTTCGTCTTCTTTGTGAACTCCTTCTTGAAGTGGTCGAGGAGGTTGGTGTCGAAGTCCTGACCTCCCAAATGTGTCTGAAACGTCAATGTCAGCAGCTGGTCGTGTAAAACGTCTTCTTGCAATCACTTACGTCACCAGCGGTGGCCTTGACAGTGAAGACACCACCCTGAATGTGAAGAAGAGACACATCGAAAGTACCACCACCGAGATCGTAGATGAGGACGTTCCTCTCCTTCTCGGACTTTCCGGAACCGAGACCGTAAGCGATAGCAGCGGCGGTAGGCTCGTTGATGATACGGAGAACGTTGAGGCCAGCAATGGCACCGGCGTCCTTGGTGGCTTGACGCTGGTTGTCGTTGAAGTAGGCGGGCACGGTGATGACGGCCTTCTCGACCTTCATGCCGAGCTTGACCTCAGCAACCTCCTTCATCTACGTGGGGCGTTAGCGGGGTTCCTCGAAAAATTCCATTGCTAAGCGTACCTTGACGAGGACCATGGCGGAGATCTCCTGGGCGGAGAACTGCTTCTTCTCACCGAGGTAGTCAACCTCGATCATGGGGCTGCCGCCCTGGTCGATGACCTTGAAGGGCCATGACTTGATGTCCTTGGTGACGGTCTCGTCCTCGAATCGGCGACCGATCAAACGCCTGTGACTGTCAGTACACGCACTGCCAATCGGCCAGCGAATATTCCAAGACGTACTTGACATCGAAGACGGTGTTCTCCGGGTTCATAGCAGCCTGGTTCTTGGCCGCCTCACCAATCAGACGCTCCTCGCTCGTGAACGAGACGAAGGAGGGGGTGGTGAAGGAACCCTGCTCGTTGGCAACTAGACAAGTATCGTTAAAATGCGTTCATGGCGACGTTGGAGCGGCGGGCGCATACTGATCTCGACATTGGTGCCCTCGTAGTTGGCGACGCAAGAGTAGGTCGTGCCTGTGGGTGTGTGTTAGCGATCGCACTGTGGGGTAATATTATTTTGCGAAAATGCGCACCAAGATCGATGCCAATGGCACCCTCGTATACTTCGTCGCTCATGATGTGTGTTTTTTGACAGGAACTACACGAGAAACTGGAAGAGAAGAATGAGTAGGGAGGAGTGGTGGGAGTGGAGCTTTTAACGCGGGCTGGCGAGCGCAGCGCAGAAAATGAAAAAAGGTTGTTAGTCTGGCGAAATCGGCTCTAACCGGAAAGGGCAGCCCAATTAAGATGCTTGTTCCTCGCTTAGTAACGTTAGTCTCGTCTGTTTGATATGTTCTGAAAGCCCTTATTGTTACCATTACCATCTCTATTCTCGCATCCCCGTCGGAGTATTTGGAACGTCGCATCCGGTTGTAACTTTAGGCCCTTTCGTCTGCCATGTCCTCGTCACTGTCGCGTGAAGTCAACAGCATTTTAACGATGATTTCGCCGAGAGAAACCACCAAACAAGATCCTGCTGACGGGATGAATTGATGTTCTTAAGCTATGTACAGTAAATGCATCATGCATCTACATTCGCCGGTTCGTCGATGGGGAAGGTCTTGTTACCACACCTGGTCACTACGATAATTCACAGAGGTGATTCATCTTCAGTCTATTAAGCGGACTACATGATCTATATATGCCTCGGCTTTCTAACGTGGTACCGTTCTCTTCAACATGAGCATGTTCTGGATGGGAATCACTGAATATCTCCAAGACCGAGGCTTTGGCTATGTGAGTATGTGAATCTACTGTAAGTTTTCCCCGAAGGATGTCAGGTTCACATAAGTGTTATCTTGATACATGACAATTCCATGTTGCGGCACATTCTCTTGGTCGCATAAGAGAAAGACTCCCCGCAGGGTTGCACGTAAGGTGGCCTAGATTGCGTACATAGCTTGCATGTTCGCAAACTAGATTACATACAGATGAGAATAAAGTGGTCTTTGCTCGAGCACTGCAAAAGCCCTATAAAAGATCGTAAACATCTATTCCAAGAATAAAGATTGAATGGCTTGCAGCGATATCATATTTCATGTCACATTATCCATAACCATCCTTGGGTATAGTCCCCGCATGCCCCCAAACTCCATTTCCCCTCCAATATGCTCTTCCGAAAGAATCCCAAACGCCAAATGCCATGCATCAACTCTGCGCCTTTCCCTTTCTCCTATCCCCGCTCAGACTGTATCATCATGAAACACAAAGTTGATATCCCTCGGCCTCTGCGTATTATACCTGACGAAATTCTCATCTCCCTCAGGCCTCTCCTTCTTTGAATTACTCGACAGCATGCTCTGCAGACTCACACAGACGCTCTCGACATTGTGCACGGGCGACCAACCAGAGCGGTCGAGCAGGTCGAGGCAGATGATGCCATTGGAGTAGATGTGCGGGTGCCAGGGGATGGGGTGGTTGGCGTCGCGGACGAAGGTGACTTCTGGGGGCTGCGGGGGGATGGTGTCAGTATGGGGTCTTGAAAGGAGGGAGGGAATGGTGGTGGCTTACCTCGATGGGGTATTGTGGGCTGAAGGCGAATTTCAGGCGGTAGGTTTCGTTTAGGTAGAGCGGGTTGGAGTCGACGACTGAAATGTCGACCAGCCAGGTTTTGAAGTCGTCGGCTTGGATGAGGGTTATGCCTGGTGGTAGCTTGTCGTGCATCTGCCTGGGTGTGAGTGGGTGGTTTGCTTGTGCTATGCCGCATGGATTTGAGTGTAGAGAGCGACAATGGCGCATGGGTCGAGGATATTGAAGCGACTCGAGGGTCATGGGCGGTGGTACGGTACCTTATGCAGCTCCTACGATTCTGTATTAGCATGATATACGGTGCGACCATGGAATACTCCTCCAGACATGGCTTGAAGATATCGAGGGTCTGAGACATACCTTGCCCAAGCGCTTTGTAGCGAACATCTTGAACGCAAGTTTTGTTGCTACTCCACCGAACGAGCTTCTGTTGCAGACTAGTACAGCTGCAAGCCAGAGTCGAAAGAAATCCAAGGTTGATTCTGAGTGGTGTAGTGGTGTACGATTTGAGAGTTGTAGGATGGACGCTTGGTCTCTTATAGCGGGGGAGGGGCGGTTCGAGGGCGGCAGCGAAGGTACGTGCTTGCTTTGGTAAAGCTCGATTGTGGCGTAAGGTAAGCAGACAAGTGGTAAGTGAACACTAGGTGAGAACTGCGATCAGGGTGCGCAGAGGTCAAAGCTACGTAGCATCGTCTCGAGGTTGCGTCCGAAGCGATGTGAGGCCGCAGCTTTACCCAGGTTCGCGCTGAGCCACATTGGCACGTGTCAGCTCTTCAGTCACTCCAGGGCTTTCGGTTGGAGCAGTGCTTCCCATATTTGGACATTGTTCGAATTAACTAATGCATGCTTGACAAAGTGATATCTCGTCGCTGATATACGCTGAACGCCGCACCACACAGCTTTTCCCAGCCAACAGTGTAGAAACCGAGGTCTTTTTAGACCATTAACCCATACCCAGCATAAAATACAGCGCTTGTATCAGGGTAGAAATATAGATAATGTGAAAGAAATTGCAGCATCGTCTCAAGCTCACGAGTAGAATGCGCCCTTTTGGAACGACTCTACACCCATGTCGCCAGCTTTGCTCTCGACCTTTGGTGCCATTTCTGGTACCTTGCTTTCGGTCATTGTGCCAGTCCGGCTTCCAAGACTAGTGCTGGTCATTGTCTGCGCCCGGCTACTTGCCGGGCTTCCGCTTTGACTTCCACTCGTGATTTGCGCAGGCTGCTTTCGTTGGATGGTCTCCAGGTAGATGCCTGGAAGGTAGCCCATCCTACCGTCTCTTGAGCGGCACTTCCACCACTCTGATGCATTGCCCATTGGATCTGTCTTGCTCAACACTGCAACCATGTCTCCCTTCTTGACGGCAAGGTCCATGCCCTGCATGTTGGCGTTGGGCGTGAAGTCGTAAATGGCACGGCAGAATTCGAGCTTGGTGGGGTCGATGGGCTGACCGGCCTGTGGGTTCTCGAGCATCTTCTGCTTCTCGAGTTCTTCTTGTGACCGGGCAAGCGCTTTGATAAGCTTGCCCATGAGGTATGGCAGACCAACAACTGCCATCATGAAAACGATGAAAGGCTTCTTCGACGGCTTCGCGGACGCGGGAGATCCGTCGGCACCTCGTCCAGTGAAGGCAGCGAAGCTTGCAGGAGTCAGGTCCATGGCGTCTGCGGGAAGTGGTCGTCCAGTGAGTTTCGCCATCGCCGTCCGTATCCACCGCATGAGTGTGAAGATTCCGAGAACCGAGCCGAGCGTTTGTCGTAGGTTTCCAAACTGGTTCTGCGACTGAAACCATGGCTACTGCACGTTAGCTTGAAGAATTTGGAGCAGTGACTTGAACGTACCAAAGAATGACGAGTGTGTCGCCATGTATGTACTCTGCAGCATTTGCGCAAAGCCACCGAACGCGCCCACGATGTTTTCAATCAGCTGGAACGTCGCTGCGGTGCTCTGGCTGAACGACTGGGTCAGGCTGGCTGGGTTGTTCGGGTCCATGCCGCCCATGCCACCGTACATGCCTCCCATTCCCATGCCCATACCACCCATACCCATGCCGCCGTACATGCCACCCATACCTCCCATTCCGCCATACATGGAGCCATAGCCGCTGCCCATGCTTGAGTATGGCGAGGAGTAGCTGCTGTAGCCGCCTCCGTATCCGCTGCTGTAGGGGGACACTCGGTTGTTCATGCCGCCTGAATAGTTGGTCGCATTGCGGTTGGCGACCGTGGAAAGAGAATCAGGTACTGATGGAAGCGGAGGCGGACTTGACGTTGATGTTCCCGCCGGTGTTGTGCTGCTTGATCCTGTGAGGCCTGCGCTGTTGTTAGCCATGATGACGGCTGAGCTCCCGTATCGCGAACACTGACCAACCGAGGCACTCGTCGCGCCGCCGCTCGTCTCCCATGGCTTTGGTGGCGATGGTGAAGACATTACTGCGCACGCACCTCCTCACTGCACCCTCGTGCGATAGAAAGTCGAGATGGCAGTCGTTGCAAACTGTGGTGCCGATGTCGTCGATGAGGCGCGACAGACGTCAAAGAGGCTGGCGATCGGCGGAAGCGGAAGTAGCTTGCGGGGCTCGCCGGGGTTTCACAGGGCGGATCCGCGTCAACAATGAACTTGGCTGCACGCTGCGAATGCGATGTTGAGGACGTCGAGTGCGTTGACAGAGGGTGACGGGTGGTGTGGAGAAGCTGATTACGCCGTGCGAACGACGCTCGGGTCGCGGAACGCTTTCACAAATTGGATTGCAGCGAACCTCGGTCGGATTCACTCTACGCATCGGGCTACTTTTTCGGGCAACCACATGCTGAGCCGCCGCGAGTCAGCATTTTACCTTGCCACCGTTCGCTCACACATCGCCCCTGCCCGCCGCTTTTTTTCACATGTCATCGCAACAACGAAGGTGCTAGAACGCTGATCATATTTTGCTACACATGCCTGGTTTTGAAATGTAGCGCCCATAACGCATTCCACCCTAAAAAATCTCAGTCTCCAATGGCGAACAACGAATGCACCCAGCTGTCGGGATCGTACGACACGAGTTGTCGTATCTGGTCGTCAGAGAGAGATTCGCTAAAGTCAAAATCGTCGTCGAGCACCAAAGCCGTGATGTTGGGAAATGTCCAGATGACAGCAAACTTCAACATCCTTCCCACAGGTCTCCTGAAATAATTGGAATCACCTCCTTCGAGGTTGCCTTGTCGGTGCAGCGTACTCTTCGCACGCTCCTCTCCTTTGCCGAGCACTTCGAAAGCGTCAAATTCTCCACAGCCTGTTGACCAGCATGAACAAGGGACGTTGTTGCGATCACTGCCATATTGCAAAATCCGAGGTATCGCTGCGTTCAGGAACCACCATGCTGGAGCGTCAGAGATCATTCCTTGGTCAGTGCCGGTGTTCTGGTAGTGGTCCATCTGAAATTCGATGAAGAAGGCTTTTGAAGAACCGGCCCAGCCAAAGTGTGACGTTGCATTCGGTCGCCAGTACGGGCAGTCTTGGTCGCACGCTTTGTCAGAGAAGACCGCAATTTCTCGCTCAGAGGTAGCCAGCGTGCCATCAAACGGCATGCTCTCTGGTGCCACAACGCCGCCATTGCTTGACACATAGCTGAGTGAATTGCCAAATGCGCTGAACCAAGTCAGCGTTATGCTAGTAGTGATGAGCATCGACGTACTAGTCAAATGTGCCCGACTTGCGAGGATCACCAAGATTGGCAAGGAAGGACAGTCCTGTTGCGTCCGCAGGCGATGCTGAAGTATAGTAGGCCACCCGGTTCCAATCAGCAGCTCTGCGTATGGAGCCCCGGCCTGGTGCTGTGTCTGCCTGCTTCGTGGTAGGTGTGCCTTGTGGCTCTTCATTTGGTTCAGAGGTTACCGTAAGCGTACGTCGGTGCGATGGTTTGGCGAGAGCTGATTGCTGGAGAAGCTTCTTAGTGTTGGTCTTCCTCTTCTCTGTCGCCCGTTGCCGATTGTAAAATGGGACGGTGTGCCGCTTCTGTAGAGTGTGCATATCACCGGGAAGCTGGTACACGGCAAGCTGCGATACGTTCATCGGTCCACGGAGATGCATCGAGACCTGTCTAGATTTAGCACTCCGATGTCTGTACGCGACCGAGAGAACGACCTCGCCAAACAGTGGCGTGAGTTCGTCAGTCCCACCATATCCAACCGTTTCATGGCCACAAATGCCTTTGTTCGGATCCACATATGTTGTGCGATTGTACATTCCAGCTTGGCTGATGTTGCGGTAGGTGATGGCCCACACCTCAGAGCAATACTAGTTTCCGTCTGGTGCTCGCTCGCCTGTGCCTCGACATAGCTCGCCGGACGTTTTGCAGTAGGTGGATGGGATAGCAAAGCTTGCGATGAGTAAAGCGTGCCTCATGTTAATGTTGTGACGGCGATCAATGGGAGGTAAGGTTCGTGGTGGAAGTAAATGCAATATGCTTGATTGGTATCGGTGTATATTACTACAGGAGTAGAATCAAAATAGCTATGGACGCTGTGATCATGCGAGTCGTGACTGCGTGGAGCCACACGAGGAAACATGCAGGCGCATTTTTGTGCGGCAACAACTACATCCAGAGCGTTCCTGACAAGTTTATCGAGCAACCTGATTGCAATTAGTAATTGCATCGTAAGAAGAACAAGTAACAAGGTAAGAGAATGCGAAGCATATCAGAATGTCCGTTGAGTTCATCGTCCATAAAGGACTAAAACAAGAGGTACCAGAAAATAAGTATGGAAGATTCATCATTATGCACGTAAATGAAGTCGAGGGTGTAACGTACCTTGAAACTGCAGTCGCGACGGAGGAACTACTTCTGAGTGAGCAAGATAGAAGCGCATACGCATCTGCAGCTAATTGAACTGCGGCAGCGCGTAGAGACGCGCTGTCAAGTCGACCAAATCATTTTCTCGACCGGCGAGGTTGGAGGAGCGAGGACTGCAGGCGCCGAACTTTTTATGGGCTCGCGCTTTGCCGAGCATGGACCACGTCCGTGCGCCACAATAGGCGAAACCCATTTTCGACTCTCGCGATTGAACTTTGAACGTCTCCAGCCCACCACTCCGCCAACGTACTAATCGACCAGGTCACCGTCAGTACAATCCTTCAAGATGGGTCGTCTTCACAGCAACGGAAAGGGCATATCAGCCTCTGCCATCCCCTACTCCCGCAGCCCGCCTGCGTGGCTCAAGACCACTCCCGAGCAGGTCGTCGAGCAGATCCAGAAGCTCGCGAAGAAGGGCGCCACTCCCTCCCAGATTGGCGAGATCCTTCGTGACTCTCACGGTATCGCCCAGACCAAGGGTAAGTTCTGCAACGCCGAATCTACGAATCGCGCATGCTAACAGATTGCAGTCGTTACCGGAAACAAGATCCTCCGTATCCTCAAGTCCAACGGTACGATAGCCTGCCCCAGCTGAAGCGCACGTCAACAGCAGCTCTGCCATTGTGCACCTGTCGCGCTATACAAATCTGCCTCTGTCGGTGCAAAGCTGACATTGTGCCATTAGGCCTCGCCCCCGAGATCCCAGAGGACCTCTACATGCTCATCAAGAAGGCTGTTGCTGTCCGCAAGCACCTCTCCACCAACCGCAAGGACCGTGACGGAAAGTTGTACGTTGCTTCCACGCCTCGAGGGAAGAATTTGACACTAACATCGCCCAGCCGCCTCATTCTCATCGAGTCCCGTATCCACCGTCTCTCCCGCTACTACAAGACCGTCGGTGTCCTGCCCCCTACCTGGAGGTACGAGAGCGCCACTGCCTCTACCCTGGTCGCATAAGCGCGCTTTGGTCGCGAGTGGGTCGTCATGGTGAAGGAGAAACATCTGAAAGGAGTTTTACGGGCATGGATGCTTCACGGATACCTAGCAGGTCACGATCTGGAATGAATCAAAAAGCATTACATCTAAATTCAATACATGAAAAAAACTTGCAAACTGTGCCATTTGGGTCGTGTGAGCGTGATGTCGCTGAATTGGGTATCTTCCCGAACCTTTCCCACTGATGCTTGATGCTTGATGCTTTTGAACGCCTGTTATGCGCCCCGTCCATTCCAGCGCTCTGCCATACTCCGCTCCTACGTGCCATCGCCTCTTCCCGTCTTCTCCTTGACCTCCTCCACAAGCACACCCACCCTCACCCTCACCCTCACCCCTCCAGCTCCGCACTCTTCTGCGCCAAAAACTCACTTAGGAACTTGAGCGGCTTATCCGGCTCCGTCGTCGCCAAATGCTTCATCGCCTCGAGCAAATGCGGCGTGACATACTGATTCAAATACACCCTCGTCGGGCTCCCATGCGGAATCGGCTGCGTAGGCGCCTGCGCTGTCGGGTGTGGACTATTGCGCGACGAGACTGGCGGCGCTGGACGTTGCTCGACGGGTGCTGGGGTGGGCGGCGCGGTTTGCACGGTGGGGGTGGGTTGCTGTTATAGCGTTAGCTTATGGGATGATTTTGAAGAGAGGGAGGGTAGATAAGTACTTCTGCAGCTGGAGTTGGTGCCGAGTCGGCCATTTCTATGTCTGCGGGGAGGGGCGTGCCGTTTGCGAGGGGGGTGGATGTGGAGGTGGATTCTTCGAGGATTTGTTGCTCGGGGTTGGGGGATGGTTCGCTCATTTTGAGGGTTTTGAGGGTGTGCTGGCGGTTTGGAGTGTTTGACGCGTGAGAATTGGCGTGTTTTGCGCTGTGGTGTTGTGTGGAGTGGACGCGAATGGGTGGTGTTTGGAGCTCTGGAGAGCTTTCGTGAAGCTTGATATTCGGCGATTGGGCGGGATTGCGGGCCAGTCTCGGCTCACGAACTGCAAGCACTCTTCGTACTTCCTGCACCACAAATAGATGACATCGCCACCTGAAGATACGACTCTTGATTTATACCGGGGATAGTTTGACCGAGTTCGTAACTTACTTAGCCAGAGCCTCAGTGAACAGCTTGATGTCTTCTCATGGCACTCTTTTCAAGACAATTGGTCAAAACTCGGAAAAATCAACACCATATTGTAGGGGCAGCCCAGCAAAATTGTACTAGAACCTAAGAGTATTCATATCAAAGATGCTCACATGTTGCGTGTCTGAACACAAATGTGTTTTCACATGCCCCGTCTACTCAGCTCTACGCCATCTGGCTTTTGATCTGCTATCATCATTAAGTCTTCCTCTCTCACCTCGCTGCCTTGCCATGTTACACGTCTTAATCTCTTTCTCTCACTTCGGTGTGAAGATTTGACCTAAGTTCCTCTTAAGGTAGGCCATCAAGGCTATGATCCCATAACCGTAGCATATCAATACGACAGCTGCCAAGCCAAGACCTCACATCATCACTCAAGTTGTCTATGGGTATCATTAAAACATCAGAAACCCGTACATATATTCTACGCTCTCATATAACCCTAGAATCATACCCAACGAGAAACAAAAGCCAGATACTCTTGACAATTATTCTTGCCCAGGAACTATTGCAACTGATCTCACCATTCTCGACCCTCATGTCTTCCTCTGGTTGAGAACCATGGGCTCCAAATGCAAGGCCGGCAAAAATTCAGCGCGAGTCAAGACGGAAGGTCAATCCGATATCTATCCTGCCAGCGTCGGGTGTTGGGGCGTTGAAGGGGTGTGTTTGGAAGGCCAACAAGATTGGTAGCTTTCGAGCAGAAGTTTGGGATGGGTTATTGTTGACAGGTGGTGTTGGCTTGTCGAATGCTTTATTGTCAAGCGGCGATGAAGCTGCAGACACGAGCACAGGGCTCCATAGCAGCATTGCTGTACGAGAAATATTTGACATGGGAGCCATGCGGACTATTGGAGATATGTATTTTTTATTGGAGAATTTAAGTAATTGGCAAAGTCATCATTTGCTTTGAGTAATGCAGGCCGAGATGTTACCAGAAGTAACCTTAAGGAGACTGGCGAGTAGTCTACCACATGATCTCTAAAGGACAATGTTGTGCAGCTCGAGCATCATTATGACTGAGCACCGTCTGGGAATTTCACATGTTCATCCTGTGCAATGCCTGCCCAGACAGCCACACTGTGCCGTCGGTATCATGGCCTACGGACCACAGGCTGTCGGGCATGCGCAGTGTTTGGTGTCCCTTTACAGACTGTATGCTAACGACCTGAACCTGGACGCAAGGCACGAACATCACATACAGCGAGTAGACAAACTTACCACATCAATGACATGCACGAGGCTTGGTAATACAACGGAAGATGAGGCAGGTTGGCTTTAAGAGTTCAGCACACAAAGCAACCGCAAGCGGAGACTTACCTCAGAAAATCCGAGGAGGTAACAACGACAAAGGGTATGATGCACGTCACGATGCCTAGGGGAGATCAGCTTGTAAAGAGGTCACAGATTATCTTTCTGATTACCGTAACGGCCAAGATATCATCCTTCAGTTGCGAACTCGCAATGATGCCATCCTGCAGGTCCTATGAGATCCAACCATAACGCCGTTGCCAAACCACCCCATGCGCTTAACTATGATACACGAGATGAAAGGGGGGAAACGAAGAGAGAAAGGAAAACAGGTTGACGAGACCTGCGGTACTGGGGTTGTATCTTACGCTTAGATGAATATATCCAGTTCATGCCTCCTCAGGTTCTCCTCCTCGAACATCGGGTATGCGGGAGTCATCGAGTCGGCGGACTGGACGTAGGCATCGTTGTAGATGCGCCAGTACGGCTGTCGGACCTTGCGAGCGGGATGGAACAGACCGGCCCAGAGGTAGTTGAGAACCAGCGGGGTACCGACGGCGTTGCGGACACCTTCGATGGCCTCGACGATTCGGTCGATGACGTGCGGGCTGGTCTCGAACAAATTTGGCCACAACAGGTTCAGCAGATGGATCATGGCATCCTCGCAGTCGAGACCAACACAGCCAAGGGCAACGTGCTTGACGACTGAAGCGGCAGTCTGACGATGGACCTGGTCTCGATCGATGAGGGCGTCCTCGAGAAGTGGAGTGATAGCATAGACATAATCCTTTGCCATCTCGCCAATGTACTCAAACATGAAGGACAGTGACTTGAGCACACCGTTCTGGACGTTGAGCTCCGGTACACGGTACTCGTTCATCAGTGCTGGGAGGACAGTAAATGGCGCACAGGTTTCAGCGACGATACCAATGGCAACAGCAGTGCAGACACGGGACTGACGTTCTTGGACGCGAAGGTTACCGAGAAGAGTTGCCAGGACATCCTGAGGACCAATGGCTTTGGCGATGTAACCAAAAGTGTTGTTGGCAGCACGTCGAATGCCCTTCTTGTGTGCCTTGAGCATGTCAAGTAGTTCGAAGCAAATTCGCATCCACTCTCGGGGGTTGACGTAGTTGGCACCACGATCAGCGATACGTCCAACCAAGTCGATAGTGTTTTCCTGTACCTTCTCATGTCGGTTACGAAGAATGGGTGTGAGCCTGGGCAGCAGATCCTTGATAGGCGGCTGCATGGCATGGAGACCAACGACTGTGACAATGGCACGAAGAGCACCCAAGATGGATCCGAGCACCTCAGGATACTCTTCACCCAGGTACTCGTACAGTGCCTGTGCAAGCTTGATCAGCTGCGGGTCCTCGTCGCACTTCTGCATGACAAAGGTGATTCTCGAGATGAGATCTGCTGCTTGCTGGCGAACTGTGGCAGACTTGTTGTTCAAGCGCGCAAGCACAGTGGCCACAATCTGTGGGAGGTAGGTCTTGGTGCGTTCGCCGAGTGCGTTGACGACAGTAGCGAAACCATCAATGACGATCGGATCTTCGATAGTTTGGTCCTGGAAAGCGACGAGAACACCATCAATGAGTTGCTCTTCGAGACGCTGATCGACATCGTGAGCGCCGAGTGTGCTGATGACTTTGTCGATGGTCTCAACGGTCATCTTACGGTATGCCTCGTTTTCGTCTTTCATGTTGTTAACAATGCGGCCAACGATCTCAGAGACACCGGCCTTCTGCGCAAGATCGACTGTCGTGTCAACAACCTGGCGGTATTGCCGCTTGTCAAGAGCCATTCGTCGTACCCAAAAGTGCTTGAAGAACTCTGGCAGGACATTGTCCTTCAGGTAGACAGGAGTTACACCTGCTGTGTTCGAGCACTGCGAGACTACCTTCAGCACAACCTTCTTCATTTCTTCATCTGGGGATTGAAACTCTCGAATAACAATCTCCATGACCTGGCTCGTGTAGTAGTTTGAGTATTCCTCGTCCATGAGGGGGATGACATAGCCGACCGCCTTCAAGAACGCGGCGAGAGCCTTACCACGTTGGCGTCGGGCTCCAGTCCAAAGCGGGTTGAGGATGTCATCGAAAGACTCGATACCGTAAGGGCTTGCAGCTTCTGCGAGTGCGGCAAGCGCAAGCGCGGTAACCATGCGGACCTTTGGCTGTTCGTCGTTGAGGTTCTCGCCAATGCATTCGACGAGACCCTTCAAATGTGGTAGAATGGCGCATCCCATCAAGATAGGAATCTGCTGGACAATCTTGACACCGGTGTGACGAGCATTCCATGACTTCTTTGATCGACAAACAGCTCGAAGGAAAGGAAGGAGTGCTGGTATACCGAGTGCAGACGCGACGACTGCGAAGGCTCGTGCCGTAGTGTTCCGTACGTATTCGTCCTGGTGATCGAGATCTGGTCGCATGGTGCTGATCATGTGTGCTAGACCGGCTGCTTTGGCAAGGTTGGAGATAATTTCGCGACCTTCTACACGAGCGTAGTAGTCTTGGTCGATAAGGAGGGGCTCGATGACGACCAAGATCTTATGAACGTACGGTCGAACGAGGTCGTCTAGCTTGTAGAGAACACGATCGATGACTTTGACGAGCAAATGTCGCTCCTGGTCCTCGAGGCTACGCTCCATCAACAAGGGAAGAATCTGGTTGAAGAGAGCGCCGGCACCAAACTGGCGAGCATTGTCCGTAAGCTGTCGAAGAGCTGTCTTTCGCATGGGCGGCGTTCCGTTCTTGACTTTGAGCAGAAGGCGCATGATCTTGCGCTCCTTGAGTTCCTCAACGCTCATGTCGTTCTCGTCCGCACCATCTGTGAGCTTGCCGAAGTACTTCATGTCCTCGGTCTTGAAGAACTGTAGGTCGCCCACGCCGGGGATCTCGGTTGGCAACTGCTTGCCCATGGCAGCCAGGCTGTTGTCGGCTTCGGGGATCAAGAAGCCTTGGTAGCCTGTAGGGAGTGCAGGCATGCCGACTGGTCGTCGCACTGGCTCGTAGCCCGGAGGAGCTTCGAGCACTTTGTAACCGTCCTTCTCGCCAGGCAGTAGCAGGTCGAGCTGCTCATCCGACAGGGGCGCATTTCTGTTGGAGATGTCTGTACCGAAAGCAACTGGGGGCATATTGCCTGGTCGGGAGCCATTGGTGGTGGGAGCTGGTGTCGCTCCGCCCGAGGGAGCCACCGCAGCTGTGTCCCATCGTGATCGCGCGGGAGCTGCGGCTTCGGGGGCCTTCTGCTCTGGCGCGGGTGACACTGGCGCGGGTGACCATCGCGAGCGCTTCTTAGTAGGCTCCGGTGCTTCCTTGACTTCTTCCTTGGCCTCCTCCTTGACAGCTGGCGCACCCTCTGCCGCGCTCTCGTCCCACCTGCGCCTCTTGCGCTTCTTTGGCTCCATCGGAGGGGTTTTGTCGCCATTGACCGGTGTGGCATCCGCGCCGTCCTTGAGGGTCGGCTTGTGGTCGAGCACTTCGTTGCCACCTGATCGCTCCTTTTGGTCGATTAGCTGGCGCACACGCGCCTCCTCGCGCTCGAAGTCCCGCTCCTTCATGATCTCCTTGTAGGAGAGTCCGCCCTCTTGTCCATCCTTTGCAAACGGGTCTGCACGGTCGGGCGATAGTGCGCGATCGAATCGTCGGCGCTGGTAGTCGGTCTCGCGCGATGCAATCTGGGCCTGCTTCTCGCGGCTGTCGAGAATGTCCGCCTCAGCCGTGTCGCCATGCGCGTACTCGTTGAGTATCTCCTTGGAAGCTGTGTACTGGCCGGTGAGCCGACGGCCGTTAAGCTCTACGCCTTCCATGTCGTCATCCTGGTCCTGGACGGCAATGGAAGAATTGTAGCCCGCAAATTTGTCGACGCCGTTGCCGTAGAGCTCCTTGTCGGACGCCTCCATGAGAGACTGCTTGTTGTTGGACGTGTCTCCATCGCCAGAGCCGTTGGCCTGTGACCTCTTGCCTGCGCGCGGGCCGGCCATTTTGCTGCAGGTTGTTGGACGGTTGTGGTTGGTTTGGCGATGGCCGTCGTGTTGAGCAGGGCGATTCTTCATGAGTGCCAAGAATCGCCATGCTACTATCGCTGTCTGGGACTAGTGCGTCAGGTTCGTCACGTGTCGCGCGTTGACGTTTGATGGGCACCTCGACGCGCAGACTGCTTACTTTGCACGTGAGGGCGCACAATGGGACGAGTTCGCAGCACTGCCCTTCGATCATGTCTCCGTCGGCATTACACCAAACTGATATGCTACGCCGTGTGGCTCATCGACTGAGCCTCGCCTGCACCCTGTTGCAGTTCACTTACCCGTCAGGGCGCCTTCAATGGCCGAACGCAGACATTTCGAGGACGAGGCTGAAAACTTCAGTAAACTGGATCTCCCCAGGGTACGCGGCGTTTGCAGAACGATTGCTGCCAATCATATTCACTCAGTGTCCCACTTGCACAAGACACTCCGCCTCGTCCCACTGGGCATTGCTCTCCTGTCAAGGCATGCAAGACTCAGCCTGGGCGAGGAACACATGAGAGAAAGCCAAGATAGTTCACCGGCATTGCTGCCGGGTCAGACCTGTAGAGGAGAGTTTCCGGCAGACCGGCTCCGGCTCCCTGCGGTCGTCGTCAGTCTCATTCCACGGAGCGGAGTTCTTGTGTACTACACGTCGTCTCAGCAACCAAGACACCGGAGCGACGGTGTTTTGCAATCGGAATGGTTGATGCTGGCCGGTCCGATCTGCTCGTGCCAGTGGGTCTTGTTGCGAAGACGACACCTTCGTTCAAAAAGTGCAGACAAACTTCGAAGAATTCGGGCGTCAGCATTTCTAGCTGCTGCGTCAGCTCCGCACTTCACAATCAGAGAAGCGCGCATCCCTGTAATTGTGAGATCGTTAACCTGCTAACGTGACTCTCATCGCCACAACCGGAGGCATTCTGCATGGGTTAGCCCAAGCCAGGCCTAATGCATGCCTAGACAACCACTATTCTTAGACCTCACGAGCGGAGGCAATCCAGCAAACTTCCGATTACGATCGCGTACCCATGGCGCGCCTCGTATGACGACCTGGATAACGAATTATCGGAGGCGCACGTTGTGCTAGGCGAACTGAGGATAATCTACGCATTCAAGCAAGGGCATGAAACGAAAGATCGTTGTGTTTGCGTATGCTGTGCTGCTGTGGGCTATCTTGGGTTACACTACTGGGGCTCGGTACGTTCGCGGCATCATCGTATCGCAACCGCTGATAATTGGGACCGTCCCATGTTTTTCTGCAACTGATCGCCGTCCACTGTTATTTCGCTCGTGCTGTGTTTATCTCACGCTCGCTTCCCACGTCTCGTCGTCTCTTCTTTCCACGTTTGCTCCATCCAGGAGTAGTTCGCTAACATGACGGCTGTGGCGCCAGTTTCCAGCCATGATGTCCACCCTCTGCTACGACACCCGCGCCCAATCACAAGGGACTCTGCCAAAGCTCAGCGCATGCTGGGACTGATCGCTGACACGGAAGAGAAATCAAATGGATTACATCGTGCACAGTCTAAGACCACAAAATGGTTAGAACGACCTTTCTACGCTCATCAGGACGTATCAGATATCGAATCTGGAAAAGAGGAGGAAGACTTCGAGAAGAGACCTGGTGCGGCCGTTGACGGCAGAAACGTTGACAAGAAGGACGCGCATCTGTTGGAGCATTGGGCCGACCGACCCACATCTTTTAGCTCCGAGGATGCCGTACGAAATTCACTCAAGCCCAAGACAAAGCTGGATGCCTCGTTCAACAAGCCACGTCCCGGGCCGCTCACAAACTTGCGCCCTGTTTCCTATACTTCGCAACATTTGTTGACGCCTGATTGGACGGCGTCGCCAGCTACCATGCATCCAAACAGCTATCGACGGCCGAATTCACTACAGCCCGCTAGCCCAAGCATGCACAGGAGCAGCTTTTCGTCTAGCAGCAGTAACTCAGACTCAATGCCACAATTTTCGCACCCACAGACATGGCCAGTTCAACAGCCACATCAACAACGGACAGATGGCCAGAGAGGACGACCAGCTTCGTATCAACCGCCCAGCGCAATGTCACGGGACGGCAGTTATTCTCCACTTGGTGGCTCTCACGTGAACGACTCACGCCCTCGTCCAACCTCCTTCGCGACATACCACCATCGCGAACGCAGGAAGAGTAAGATCGCATCATCTAGAGGACTACGTAACAATAGTTACCCCAACTTTTCACGCCCAATCTCAGAGGCGGGTCCAACAGCAGCACCTGAACAGCATGACGCGACCTACAATCGCTTGACTGAGTGTGAAGTTGGTCCTCCCTCGCCGTCTTTCCCAGTTCGTGCAATCCTGGATGGCTTTGATAATGGCAAGAGCAATGACGACAAGAAACCAAAGAAGAGGTGGTCAGCGATTCCAGAGTCGATTAAGAAGTTCACGACGAGTAGACGATCTTCTGGCACCACACAGGATCCACCAACACCAGAGACGACGATGGAGGCTCTCCGTCGAATGAATCTAACAGAAGATAATTTGACGAGATACCAAGGCGAGGTCAAACGCACTTCAGTACCACCATCAAGGGCATCGACTCTTGGTGTGAACCTCCTTCCAACACCGACACACTCACCCCTGGAACTCAAGCACACCATGTTAGACCAAAGTCTGCCACCGCCATTTGCACCTTGGGCAGATGAACCGCTCAGCCCAACAGTGTCTTCCCAAGAGCAGCGCGACAACTCACTGTCACCATCGAAGAAAGGAATTCGATCACGATTGTCAGTTGATAATTTCAAGAGAAGGCGCCCTGAGTCCATGCAGTCACACTCCCGTAAGAGCAGTCTCGGTATGCCATCGCCCACCACCCTCGCCCCGCCACCCCATACACCAACACACGCACCGACGAGCCCCAGGCCTACATCGCGCAGAGGAGCCACACCATCTTTGGAACGAGCTTGCATTATTTGTAAGACTTCTCAGGATCTCTCGGCATTTATCAATCATCAGATATCCGGCAACTGCTGGCACGAGCCTGCAACCTGCATTCAGTGCCTCAAGTCACACATTGAACGGTGCGTCACCGCACAGGGGTGGGATCACTGTAATTGTCCAGAGTGTGGAGAGTTGATAAGCTACGATGACATGGCTGCTTTTGCCGAGGATGGCATTGTGAAGTGGGAGGACTGAGCCGAGCGAGCGAGCGAGAGGCATTGCAGTACGCGCTTGAAGAATAATATCAATAATGTCTACATCACCCACATCTCACAAGCGAAATATGCTCACAAAGTGAAGTAATAGAATTTACAATACGAACTTCGCACGCTACCTAGAGCACACTAGAATGTGTATTACCCACGCCCCGACCGTCGAGAAAAACATCACCCGACAAGTCTCTCAGCACGCATACCCTCTATCCATTGATAACCTGCTTCGCCGCAATCCAAGGCGCATCACGCTCAGGCGCCGCAGTCGTTCCAACGCACTCCGTCAAGAAGTTGTGCCATCCCTCCGTCGTCTCAGCGACAAGGCCGGCGCGGACTTCAGGCGAGCACGTCGCGGTCAAGAACCACGGCGCGCTGCCGAAGCTCTTCTCGTCGTCGTCATTAACCAGGGAGAGAACGGCGTCAGGGCCTTGCGCTTCTGCGGCTCCGACGGCCGTGGCGCCGGCTACGGCGGTGGCGTATTTGGAAATAAAGGGGGGCATACTGGGTTATGTTAGTCTCGTTTCGATGTAGGAGAGTTGGGGGATGGATGGGGGACTTACGCCATCATACGGGTTCCCTGGCCAGGACGTCCGGGCGCGGGGAAGTGGTTGCGGTTGTACTTGAAGTTTCCGCTCTCAAAGAGCATGTATGCGACGAGTGCGGCTTTCTCACCTTTTTCGGTGATCTTGTAGGTGGAGAAGGCTTTGTTGATGGCGGCTGTAGCGCGGGTTGCGTCTGCGCATTCGGCTGCAAAGTCACCGCCGCTACATGATGCTGTGGCCGGTGCAATTTGAATGAGTTTTTCGGCAGTCAGAGTTCCTGGTGGTGGAGGTGTTGGAGCTTTGAGTTGTTGTGCTACGCTGAGGGTGGAAGATCGTGGTTCGTCGCATTCTGGCAAAGGCGCAGAGATGGCACATAGAGCGAGGGCGCTTGCCAGAAGACCTTTTTGGAAGAACATGTTGCGCGTTGGTACGTTGAGGATCGGTTCAACCGATGTGTAAAAGTTTCTCGGAATGAAGTAGTTTGACTGGCGTGTATAGGGATCTCGAAAGTTTGTCTGACTAGAAGGCAAGCGGGGAAGAAACAAGCACAAGCTCTTAAATGGGTATCAAAAAGGGGACAAGAGCAATAAGGTCTCAGACCGGGCTGAGATATTCACCAGGAATGACAAAGAGATTCAATGAACGTGGGTAGCGAGTAAAGTGAATGAGCACTGTGCAAAAATCAAGGGAAGGCACAAGCCTTGAGGTTATATGGCGACGCGCATTGCATTCCATAGTACAATGTTGCGTGGCCCGTCAAGGGGCCGAGCGATCAGCTTGTAGCTTCAGCTGTTGGCTGTTTAGATTGATCGCCTGCCAATCGTGATGAAATGTTTGTCCGTAGCGCTTCACGTGATGACACGCATTGCAGCTGTGAGTGGCTGGATGCCTCAGGGGCGGCTGTTACTCTGCGACATCCACGTTTCGAAACACGCCTTTGTGTTGAACACTTTAAGCTTTTGCCAACGTCCAATCCCATCTGTCAAATCAGATGAGGCTGACAGGGCCGAGATTCGTGGGGTCGGCTTGAGCGCCTCGCCGTTGGCTGCAAGGTGCTGGCCTTGCTCCTGATCCCGCCTACAGGAAGGGAGAGGATAGCCCGGAAACGCAAAACGCGTACCCCGCCTAAGGCCTCCCGCTGCCGTGATATTTGCCTTCTGCTCCCTGTTCAAGCACTCGGCTGAGTATTGGCTGCGTGAAGTCCAGGCCTCCGGCGACAAATCGCGGGACGGGCACCTTCTTTATGCGTTCGACAGAATGCACGAGGTCCTTCACCTCCGTACAGCACTGTCCACCAATTGTCAAATGCATTCATGGAAAACTGCATCACCGTCCGAGAAAAGCCGCTGCGTGTTAATTTGTGTGAAGCTCGCAACGTTGTACTATCTCTCAGAATTGAAGAAAGCGATTTCGAGGTGTGCTATTGTTCAGGCAAAGGCGCCGCGTGGAGGAGCCGCGGGGATAATAGCGGCTTCATGACGTCGATTACAAAACACACAACTGCCCCACCAAATGTGTTCATATAGGCTGCCCCTCATTCTGTAGCCGTCGAACCTGCCATTCAAACCCAATTCATTTGATTTCTCACATCAGAGATACATATTCCAATACCACTCAAAATGCCTGCCGTCGAGACCAAATTTGACCCCAAGGACATGTACGTAGCCTCCGTGGAATGCGGGCAACGCCCGAGCCATCATACTGACTTTTTACACTAGGCAGTTCCGGAGACTCGGTTCTGCAGGCCTCAAAGTTTCCGTTCTCTCTCTAGGAGGATGGTTGACCTACGGTGGAACCCAAAAAGGCTCCATCGTCAAGGACTGCATGCAAGCAGCCTGGGACCATGGCATCAACACATTCGACACTGCTGAAGTGTATGCAGCTGGACAGTGCGAGATCGAAATGGGTCAGGCCCTCAAGGAATTGGCTTGGCCCCGTGATGAGTTCGTGCTCACGACGAAGGTAGGATATGGCAAGACTTGTGACTGCTAGTAGCTGACACAGCAAACAGGTCTTCTTTGGAACGTCTCGCAAGGAGCCTAACACAAGGTAAGTTTGAATGCGCATTGCATCTACATAGTAATTGACATATGGTAGAGGACTATCAAAGAAGCACATAATCGAAGGCTTGAAGAGCTCTCTGGCCAGGCTCCAGACACCATACGTCGACATCGTCTTCGCACATAGGCATGACCCTGATGTTCCAATGAGGGAGATTGTGGAAGCCTTCACTCAAACGATCCACATGAACCTGGCTTACGTGAGTAGCTCTGAAACCTAACAGCAGTTATTATGCTCTAACATTATGTCTTTAGTACTGGGGCACTAGCGAATGGTCTGCGGATCAGATTCAGGAGGCTCATGACATCGCGGAGAAGTACAACCTCATCCCCCCAACCGCTGAGCAACCGCAATACAACGCTTTCCACCGCGAGCGTTTCGAGAAGGAGTACGCGCCCTTGTTCGAGAAGTACCAGTACGGTACGACCATCTGGTCCCCACTGGATTCTGGCATGTTGACTGGCAAATACGTGAGTGGCTAAAGTGACAATTCGTTAGCAACACCACTAATGATAGAACCCAGAACGATGGCATTCCGGAGGGCTCGCGCTTCGCCAACAACTCTGACATGATGAAATCAAAGATCGAGGCTCTGAAGAGCGATGTGGGCCAGAGCAAGATCAAGAAGGTCAAGGAGCTGACCAAGATTGCCGAGTCACTGGGAGGAAACACGACTCAGCTGGCCCTAGCCTGGTGCGCAAAGAACCCCAATGTTTCGACTGTCATCTTGGGTGCAACGAAGCCAGAGCAGATTGTCGACAACTGCGGCGCTATGAAGCTCTTGCCTAAGTTGACAGATGACCTGATGAAGCAGATCGAGGACATCCTCGGCAACAAGCCATAGAGCGTTACATGTGACGCGGGGAATATAGCAGATCATCAAGAATAATACGATCTTATAGTCACTGAATGGCTTTCGCAGTGTATGTTTCATAGTCTATTACGTCTCTCATTTTCGATGTGGCTGCATAAGTCCAGCACCAATTGTGAACTTTGACAAACTGGCATGCTGTCTATTCCAGACGCGAAGCTGAAAAAGGGAGGTGGTTTTCTCACAAACTTTGTTATAGCGTTGAAGCTGTCCATATTTCGAGGTTGAACAGGAGTTGCCTTGAGAAATCCTGAGGAGGTCCCTGCTAGTGTGCTGTGGCTGTCGTGCGGCGCATCGCATTTTGAGGTCTTTAGGTGCGAATGCGACGGTACCTAAGCGTCGTGTAGGTATATGCAGATCTGTGGGCATTGGCGGAACGCCATCCGTACGTCCTCGATCAAAAGACGCAAACAGCAGAGTGGTTTGCGATGTATTTTGGTTCAGTAATCAGCAAGTGACCTAGAACGTGCAACGGAGGCGTCTCCGAATTCTGTCGGACCGTGAGCCTCGTCGTTTCCCCCGCTAGTTTGGCCAGTCATGAGCAAGATCCTCCTACCAGCGCAGACGCCGCAGAGGCAAATCACCTCGTCCATCAGCATCACCTCAGCGGTCGCAAACATATCAAGGTAGCCTTGTTGTGGCTGTTGAGCGACGTTACTTTGTCAAAATCTTCGCTCTGCACCCAGTGTTTCTGCTGTCTGCTTTCAGGCCCCGTTCGCGCGGTGGATTATCGATGGCCGGCGTCCAGCCTCAGCTCTAGACCGCAGAGCCGCAGCAGATCGGTTTGTCAACACCAACGAGGCGACAAGATCAGTCCGGGTCACACTTGCCGAGCCGTCATAGGTTGCTTGTCCGGCTCGTTCCGCGCACCACACGACCTTTGTGCTTCGACGTTTGCCTTATTACCAGGCGATATTCCAAATCGTCTAGTTGGGGCTGTGCTGGGCTCTGATCGATGACCACGTCCCGCTCCGCATTACTCGAAAACCCTATACTGCTTGAATGTTGCTAAATATCGCACTGTAAGTGTAAGAGCTTTTCCTTTAAGCGACCTTTCTGCCGCATCCCGTTCTCTCTGTCGTGGTACTCTTCGACCCCGGATCTGCGACACGAACAGCACCATCTCGCGTCTCAATCGCCCTCGCCCATTGCGCTTCCCACCAGCTCTTTGCTGTAGCCACGCAAATCGACAGAAGAGCTCGTTCATGTGTAGCTAGTTCAGATATCTATACCATTGAGCTATCGCTGCGCGTGTCGGCGCAATCGTCCAGCTCGCAGCTACCAAGTCTTGGACCGTTGTTCGTGGGATCCTCAGCGGATCAGTACGTTTCGGATGTGCACAGGGGTCTTCGGGTGTCCACTGACATGTGCAAAGTCTAGTAGAAACCTCAGACCAACAGCTTTCCACGACCAGAGCGTCCGTGAGGACCGTTGTTTAGTCCTCGGGTGTGTTCGTTGATCAATGCAACGTGCATAGCATGGCTACTATCAAGTCAGATCCATCTGAAATGGATGAGAATTACCAAAATGGCAATGGTAAGTTCGCGCTATCCTCTTGGCCTCTTTCTTTCGCTTTAATTGCTCCATGTTTGAAGTCGAGTTCGTTTTGTCTTTGCGTTGTAACACATTCACCGGCTTGGCATATGCCTCGTTCCAGTCCCTCATTGGCTCCGCCACAATGCTTTTCTCCGCACCGTTGCTTTCCTTAGGACATTACCTTGCTGTGGGCGCGAAACAGGTCTTGTCGAGGCAAGATCTGTTCATGGCGGCATGATTTTCTCTCACGTGCACCACGGGGCTTTTGCCTGCCGGCCGTTGGCGGCGACGCATGAACGTCAAGGGCAATAGGAACATATGCCAGTCTCGATCTTTGCGCCGTCGTCGATGGACTACATATACCTTGCAGTGCTACCGGTCTTTCTTCGTCAAAACTCCATCTAATCACGCTACTGTAATTTCTCATATCGTCTAATTTCTTTATCTTTTTTTTATCTCTTTATCTCACTACTATCGTACTTTACATAATGTCCCATAATCGTTATATGTCTTGGTCAGAGGGGCTAACCATGGGGCCCGTTTACCCTCCACCCGGCGCTGGCGCCGACTACCCGTCTCCTGCAGCATCTCGGCGGGCATCCGAGTGCTTTTCCGATATGACCCATAGCAGGAGGGGTAGTCTGGCAGGCTTTGCGTCGGAGATGGAGAGTACTGGGCAGTGGCAATCAATAGGAAGTGAATCCAAGAGTCCACTTGCGCAATTCGGCTTCTTCAAGGGCTTGACCGAGAAGAAGACGACACGAGGTTTGCGCTTCCAACGAATTTATAGAAGCAGTATCTTATTTGAGCGCAGATGGTCAACCAGCGAAGAGGAGAGGTCCTAAACCTGACAGCAAACCGGCTCTGACCAGACGACAAGAGCTCAATCGTCAAGCGCAGAGGTGAGACACTTGTCTCTGACATCACAACACGCACTGACTCTATTGAAGGACCCACCGAGAAAGGAAGGAGATGTACATCAAAGCACTCGAGCAAGAGGTTCTCCGCCTGAAGGAGACATTTGCATCTACGACACGGGAACGCGATGCTTTCGCAGAAGAGAATCGAAGATTGAAGGAACTCTTGATGGCCCACGGCATCGCATTCGACTTAGCAAACCCTCCTAACAACGGCATGCCACATGTGAGCAGTTCTACGTACGGGAGCTCCAACGGCAGCGTATCTGGCTACGGCGCCGGATCTGCCTCAACAGGCTACACGTCTCCACCAAGCTTCCAGCACAGAGGCTCAATCTCGCACGACAGCATGGGCCAACCACCCATGGCGCTTCAACAGCAACAAGTCCATCAATCTGGTCCGCAACAAAATGGCCTGGACTACGACCAGATTGGGATTGACTTCGTCTTAACGTACGACCGAACGCCCTATCTTTCTCCTCCACCCCAGCAATAATTCTTCTATTCGCTTCTTCCATAGCCTCTTATTCTCTCCTCTTTTTGAGCCTCCCGTACGTTTGTCGTTTCTTTGCCTCCAAGACATTGTGCTGACCACTGCGTCCACAGTCTCGAGCGCCCCTGCATGGATCACATGCAATTCCTCATGGTACGCGCGCACGACGCCGAGGAAACAATCAGTGGACACGCTTTGATGGCTACGGCGCCACCGGATTCGCACATTGCGCAGTGCCCGGAAGAAAAGTACCCGCATCAGATGCCGGATATCACAATGCCAGACTTGATGAAGCTGCTGGATCTCAGCAATCGTCTGCCTCTTGACGGGGAGATTACGCCGATTATGGCCTGGGCGAAAATAATTCAGGATGCCAACTTCCAGGATTTGACCAAGGACGAGATCGAGGTCATCAAGACGGAGCTGCTTGCCAAAGTCCGTTGTTACGGGTAAGTCGCACCAATCCGTTCTAGTTGCACAACTGACATTGGACTTAGCTTTGGTGCCGTCCTCGAAGAATTTGAGGTCAGCGACGCATTGATGACGGTTCTCGCGGGCAAGTACTCGAATGGCAATCCGACACCTACGGCATAATACATGGTCCCAGCCAGGACGAAACGTGGGCGCATACTGGTTTACATGACTTTACGCTACAATGATCTTTAAATGTTTTGTGTAATACATAATTTCGCTCGCTCCATATCAATAACGAAAATACACACAGTACACATGTTAATGTCTGTCTTATGCGATGCTCCTTATTTGTACTTGGTTGTGCTCCTCGGCTCCTGCCGAACAGGGGTCATAGCTCCACCACCCCGCATAGCTCACGCAGGGTTCCGTGTGGCGGCACTACAGCCATCTTGAAGCATTCCCGTCTGGAACAGTCTCACGAGCGTCACATCGCATATGACGCTTTTCAATCCGCCCGCTTGCCCCTTCAGCGTCATCACATAGCAACGCGGCCGTCGTTCACAGAGCCAGGCCACCTCAATACCACCACCAACTTCTAGGCAGCCCCACTATCACAGCAACCATGGCAGAGCTCAAAGTCTGGGACACAGATCCAGCCATTTACCTGTTCACGTCGTTGACGGCCGGGTCGACACACATCATCACAGCTACTTCGCGTATGGAGACAATACTGAAGGCGAATAAGATTCCATTCAAGGGCGTCGACACGGCAACCAACGACTCTGCAAAGGCCTTGTTCCAGCGGAGAGCAAGCGGGAAGAAGCTGCCTTTCCTCGTTAAAGAGGGCTATGTGCTTGGAGTGTGTATTCCCTGAGACGCTGTATCGAGAAGAAAGAGCTAAGAACCAGACAGGGCATCGAAGAAGTCGAGGAATGGAACGAGTACGATGAGCTTCGCGAAGCACTCGGCATCACCTCCACGTTTACCGCCCTCAACGCAAAACCCTACCCCGCCGCAGCTCCGTCCTCTACGACCGCGACGTCCTCGACGACTGTGACGGCGAAGAAGGAGAATGTCGTCAAGCCCAACCCCGAGCAGAACCTGGCTATCCGCCAGCTGGGCGCGGAAGCTGCAAAGGCAGCGGCGGCGAAGAAGCAGGCGCCAGCGAAAATCTCGACTACGAACCCTCTCCTGACTCAGAAGACCAATACACCCACGTCTGCAACACCCAAGAAGAGTCCTGTGAAGGCAGACGCAAGTATACTATCTCCACGCTCGATACCTCTGCCAAGGACGCCAGGCATCGCGTCTGGCAGCAAATCTCCCGCTTTGGCTATGCCCTAAGAAGGAAGCGGAGAAATCAGCCGTGGAGTCCAAAGAGGTCACAGAAACTGCAACAAAGGCCGAACCTACACCCGAGACAAAAGAAGAGGCAGAGAGCAGCGAGGAGGAAGACAGCGAAGAAGACGAGGAGGAAGAGGAGAGCAGCGAAGAAGAAGAGGACGACGAGGAAGCAGCAGAAAGTGCAGAAGACAAGGACACAGACACAAAAGCAGACAAACCAGTCAAAACACAAGACCAAGACCCCAAAGACGCCAGCAAAGCAGGCGAGAGCGTCAAGGAAGGCGACGAAGCAGAAAGCAGCGAGGAAGACGGTTCCGACGACGACGAAGCAGAAGAAAAAGAAGAAGAGAGCACCGAAGAACCCGCGGCCGACCCCAACGCCGCACCGGAAACAACCACCACAACCACCGCCCCCAAATCCACAGACAAATCCAAGACCACCACCACGTCCAAGTCCAAAACATCAGATAAAGACAAAAAACCCACCTCCGCCGCGACCGCGCGCAAAAATGCAGCCGAAAAGAAAGCCGCAGCTGAGAAGAAGAAACTCGCGGAGAAGAAGAAGGCGATTGAGGAGAAGAAGGCGGCGGAGAAGAAGAGGCTGGCGGACAGGAAGAAGGCAGCGGAGAAGAAGAAGGTTGTTGGGAGCGCGGCGGAGAAGGATAAGAAGAAGGTCGTTGGAGGCGCGGTGGAGAAGAAGAAGGCGGTGGGGACGGCGGCGAAGAAGACGGAGGTGAAGGGAAAGGCGGGTGCGGGGAAGGAGAAGGAGAAGGAGAAGACGCAGGATCAGGCAGCGGGGGATGCGAAGAAGGCGGGGGAGAGTGTTGAAGATTGAATGTGTGTGGGTGGGAGATAGAGACGTGCATGGAAGGAGTTTTTAGATAGGGTTGAGCTTGTGTTGCATGTTTGATTGATTTAATAGCATATCTCACTTCGCCCAACGTGTGAGCTTCACCTATGCAATCACAAGTAAGAGCGGGTTGGGTGTATGTATGTATGATATTGCGATCCAGCGAAAGCCGCTCTTTCTTTCTTTGCTTATCCAAAAAATGGCGAAGGTAAAATCATCCATCTCTAGACGTCAACGCCAACGCTATGCTTTGTACTCAAAAAAAGCCGTACGCAAAACCCGTCTGCATGTAATTCAAAAGCTCAAATCCGTCCCCTGTGTTTCTCGCCTCTCCTACTCCGCGATGTTCACCCCAGCCTTCTTCAACCCATCCTTGAAAAGGTCCTTCACATCCTCCTTCCCCCCCTCTTCTTTCTTCTCCTCCTTCCCCTCGAGCTGCTTAAGCATCATCATCTCGACCGCCTCAATCCCGGCCTCTTCCGCCTTGCTCAGCGTCTCCCCCTTCTTCTTCCCCCCCTTGCCCTCCTCCTCCTCGCCCTGCACCATCTTGTCCAGTTCCAACTTACTCACGCCGAGCGCATAAATCTGCTCCTCGACGGTGCCCCTCGTAACCAGCCGAACGACCTCGACCTCCCTCGTCTGCCCGACGCGATGCGCGCGATTCTCCGCTTGGACATCATCTTGAGGATTGAACGACGAGTCAAAGATGACGACCTTGTTCGCGCACGCGAGGTTGATCCCCGCGCCGCCGGATTTCGTGCTGATCATGAAGACGCCGATGGATTCGTCGGCGTAGAAGGCGTCCATGAGGGACTGGCGCTCTGCAATCGGCGTGCTGCCGTCCATGCGCATGAAGTCGATGGCGTGCTCGTCAAACACCCAGCTCAGAATATCCATGACGGATGTAAACTGCGAGAAGACGAGGGCGCGGTCGCCGTTGGCTTTGTATTGCTTGAGTAAGGCGAAGAGAGCGGTGACTTTGCCCGAGTCCATCCATTCGTGGTTCTGGAGCTCGAATTTCTTGAGCGTTTTGGGCCATTTGAGGGCGAGTTGGTGGCATTGGTAGTCTTGGTAGAGTTGCAGTTCTTCGAAGATGGTGGCCGGGTCGCTCGCGGCGAAGTATTCTTCTTTGATGCAGGCTTTGGAGATCTTGCGGATCTTATCGTCGGTGTAGCGGTGGCGGAAGAGGAGAGGGTGGATGGCGGCCTGTCGTAGCTTCATCATAACATTGGCATGGTCCTTGACGGGAAGGCCTGCAGCGCGGTCTCGCAAGATGCGCGCATGCTTCTCAGTCTGCTGGGTGTACAACTCAGTCTGTGTCTTGGTAAGATCACAGTACTCTACGCGCGACGTCTTCTTCGGCAAATGCTTCAGAACCTGAGCCTTCTTTCGTCGGAGAATGAAGGGCGTCAACATTGTCCGAGCACGCTGGATACGCTGCGCAGACAACAGAGTGCTATGCGAGTCCGTCTCTACAACCTTGGCCTTGTGCTTGAACAGGATCTCGAGCATGTCAGGAACATCGCTGTCCTTACCGTAGAACACCTCAGGCATAAGGAATCCTAAGATGGACATCAACTCCTGCAAACTGTTCTGCAGAGGCGTACCAGTCAAGAGAATACGAATGTCAGTGTCAATCTTCATCAAGCTCTTGTACCGCGTCGTCTGCGCGTTCTTCAAGACATGGCCTTCGTCGTAGATGCAAATCTTTGGCTTACACTTGCGCAAGAAGTGATTATCCGGGTTGCGGAAGGTCAAGTCGTATGTGGTGATGATGACATCGCACTCGCCCTGGCGGATATTCTCGAGAATCGTCTCCTGGTACTCGAAGCGCTGTGCCTGCGGTCCATAGTACGGCGTGAAGTTGATCGTCTCAGAGAAACGCTGGAACTCTCGACACCAATTTTCAAGTGTTGAGCCAGGCACAACGATTAAAGTCGGCTTGCCACCTGGGCTCGTTTGCTTCAGATGCGAGAGGAAGGCGATAACTTGACATGTCTTTCCGAGACCCATGTCGTCTGCGAGAATGCCAGAAATCTTGTTCTCCCAGAGCATGTTGAGCCAGTTCAGACCCACCACTTGGTAGTCCTTGAGCTCGATGCCCTCGTTCATGATCGATGGCTGCTTCAGAAGCTTCCCACGACCAGGCTTGCGAACTTCGCTCGCTCCAGCATCGCTATGAGGAGTATGGTATCCAGAGTCGCGACTCGAGCTAGCATCGCTGTTGTCGTCCAGGCTCGTCACTTCAACACCTTCTTCAGTAGAAGCTCCAAAGATGTTGATGCCCCACTTCGCCATGCCCGCAACCATAGGCTTTCCAAGGTTCTCACACTTCTTCACGACCGAATCAATAGTCGAGTAGGCATCCCACATGTTCTCAGCGGCGTCGACGAGTCGTTGGCCAAAGGTGATGCGAGGCTTCCGGGCTTTCTTCTTGGTCTTCTCTTGTGACTGGTTCAAGTCCACATGTAGCTTGCGGACCGCATCAAGTGACTTGAACGGCCGGTGCTGGAAAAGCTCCCGGATCTCCTCCTCTTTGTGGCCCGACAGATCGACCATTTCCGCAATAGACGAGTCGTTGAAGAATCCCAAAAGTGACGCCTCAGAGAAAGCGTGCTCCACAACGTCCGATCCATGCGCCGAATCATCGTCCGAGATCTCAACAATGCCTTCGTTCAGATCCTCATCCGATTCTATAACTTGCGGTCGCTTCTGCACTTGCGGCTTTGGTCGTACGGGCGATACTTCAGGCGAAGGCGAGCGATTCTTGCGGCCTCGAATGAGTCGTCGTTTTTGCTTCGGCTGCTCAACCTCCGGGCTGGCCGCAGCTGGAACGACCTGAGAAGGCGGCAACTTGCTATACTTGTCGAGAAGATTCTTAACCGGCTGCTTCAGCGTGCGCTGCGCAGTATTCTTCTTCGCCGCGCCGCCCTGCACACCACCCCACTGCGGCGACTTGAGCAGCTCATCCTCGGAATCCTCGGCTGCGAGATAATCACACGTATCGTTCCAGTGGCCCTTCATCTTCATCAAGGCGTCGAACCGCTTCTTAACGCTCAGATTGGGATATATCGCCACCAGCCTTACAACCTTCTTCCTGAATTCCGGATCCGCAATATCCTCCAGGGTCATCTCCTCGTCCTGCGTCAAATCGACGGGCATCGCCCTCGAAGGCCCACCCTGAGGCGCGCCCACCTTCTGCTTCTTCGCGACAGGCGATGCCGCCAATCCAGCCGATGGGCGTTTCCGCTGATTTGTGCCCGCGCCTGCAGTAGCATTATACGCGTATCCCGAGAGGTCAAAGCTCTTCTTCTGCGGCGTCTCCTCGACTCTCGACGTCGAGCTCCTCTCGACCTTGCTCAGCGGCACATTACTCCTGTATTCCGAGTCGCTCTCAAAAGGGTCGCGCTCGACAGGGGGGTCGTCCGACGTCAGATCGACAACCGGTTTGCGCACTGCTTGTGGCGGGAAGAAAGCCGTGCCCGGGGGCGCCATCGTATTGCGCTGCGCCTGAGAATGCGATTGCGACATAGCGGGTGGTGACGAAAACCGCTCTGCGCCAGGCGACGAGCGCGGGACTTGTAATTGCGACGCGGGCGGCTGGTATCGCTGGTTTGCGCGCGGCGTGAGCGGGAGCGTAGGCTGCGTAGAATCCGCGGGGGCAGCGAAGAAAGGCGAGCGCGTCGTGCCAATAGGCTGTGTAGGCTGCGTGACGTACTCGGCACTATTCGATCGAGCGCGTGGCGGTGAAGACGAGACTATAGGATCGTCACGGTACATTGCCTGCGTAGGTATGTGAATGTGAATGTGAAATGCTGCGCGTCTCCCCAATGTCCAGTGCGGTGCGGCGAGTTGATATAGCAAAAGTCCCAGTCTCAACGAAACCCGAACAACGAGAAAACCCGACAAACAAGCACCGGTCGACGTAGACAAAGGCCAGCGCACGGTCGGCGCGGTGGAATAAAGGGAAGAAAGGGAAGACCTGTGGCGGGGATCACCAAAAAAGTGGTCTACCGACGACGCGCCTTCGCGTTGGTGAGGTGGTCGGTGCGGAGCCCATTACGACTACTTTGGGTAGAAGTGCATGTCGCGCTCAAGCTTTCACACGACCGACGAACATCAACCACATACATACGAAATGACGACGAGACGGATAATCGGGCAGGATGGGGAGGAGAAGACGTATCTCGATGTCGACCCCAGAGGTCCCCCTGGGCCGTCGAATATCTCGCCTGCGGTGCCCGCGTGAGCTGCTCGCTGTACGTCGCATCACTTTATGCTGATGTATCATGTAGCTCCGTTATTTGGAAGCTCATGAGCTTTACGTTCGCCATGATTACGCTGCCTATTGGCACGTACTTCTTCACTGTCAACTATGTTTTCGGAGGTATGTTGCACGGTATGCTGCATTGGCAGAGTTACGATTGACATCTTTCCAGGCAATGCAACGTATGCAGGTGCACTGGCAGCAATCATGGCAAACGTAGTCTTGATTGCCTACGTGATTATGGCGTTCAAAGACGACCAGGCAGAGCAGGCAGAAGACGCAAGAGAGGCGAAGAAAGAATTGTAGCATCATGACTTTCCCATTCACAAAAAACTTCATAGAGCGAGTCAAAAATGACGAGATAAAAATGCCGGTCGCACATTAAGATTACTACAACCACTGCTCTCCCCAAAGAGACGCTTCTGTAGCACATCAAAACCAGCTCCGCTTCCTAAGGAGTGACAATTCCCAGTCTGATATCTAACGGAAATCTCAATGCAAAAAAAGAGAACCCCCACAAACTCCATAGCGATGTCTGTCCAGTCTCAGATGGATAAGAATGACTTATCGCGAAGCCCAAGAGGATATCTCAATCATTTCGTCATGACCCAATCCATATGGGCGCAGCCATCCATATTTCCCCCCAAGACCAGCTTTCGAGGATGTAAATCTCAGAGTCGACTTGACTACAAGATCTGTACCCTCATATGCTTCTTCCATATTATACCGTTTGCTGCGTCGGGAGAGTCCCAGCTAAAGGATATCTAGTCCTTGCTGAACCGCCTCTTGAACCAGCTCCTCCTCTTGTCATCGCCACCGTTCTTCGACAGCACGTTTGGGCTACCGCTGTTGGGAGGCGGCGAACTGCTGGTCAACTTGATCGGCGCAGGTTGTGCGACGTGTTTCGGAGGTGGGGGAGGCCCGTTGTTGGTCTGAGGTGGGTACTGGCCACCGTTCGGCACTTGCCCGTACGTGTCCATCTGCGGTGCCTGGCCAAAGCCATTGAATCCGTACTGCTCACCGACGTTCTGGTTCGGCAGAGGCTGCGGGCGGTTTACAGGTCCGCCGCGCTCAAACGAAGAATTGTCGCTGCTGGGCTCATTGGAGTACGGCCCGTCGCTGTGGCTTCCGTTCGAGCCGTTCGTGTTGACAGTGTCGCGCGATTGTTGTAGTCCGTGCATGGGGTATACACCGTTGCCGTTGATGTTGGCGCTGTTGTTGTATTGGCTCTGCCTGTTGTTCCACCCAGGGTCCGACTGCATGCGGTTGCCATAGCGCATGCGCTGCGAGTGTCCACCAACAGGACCACCCATGCCGCTGCCTTGGTCGTAGCTATCACGGCCCTGGTTGCCGTAGTAGCTCGCGCGCGAGTAGCGGGCCTGGTCGGGTCCGCCGCCGTAGTAGCTGCTCCGCCTGCTGTTGTAGCCGCTCATCACCTCGGACTGGTCGCCGCGCACCGTCTGCGCCCGGCGGCGGTACTCGCCATCGATGGCTGCTTCGAAAGACTTGATGGTGTCGAGCGGACGCTCCCATCGCGAGCGTGTGGGGTTGGAAAGATCGGGGTCAACTGTACGTGGTCAGATCTCCGTGTAACACCGTGGCGTGCTAGGAACGACATACCAATCTCATTGCCTTGTGTGTCTTTGTGTTGGAACGAGCGTAGGGACTGAAGAGTCGGCTTCTCGAGCGCAGCAGCGACTACGGGCGTGTTAGCAGTGGATCTCAACCGCGATCGGCGCAGTAGGGCAGAGCGACGACGTACTGGGCTGGGCTTCATTCATGGCTTGGTTGGGGTTCGCTTTGGTGCTGGGGTCGTAGTGCGTCCGTCGTTTCTCGCTGTCGCTGACTTTGCGTTCGTGTTTGCTCTGCTTGCTCTTTGTAGGAGACAACTCGTTGCTGCGGTCGCTGCGGAAGCTGAAGTGCGTTCCAGCGCGCGGGCGCTGCTGGCCCTGCTGCACGGGCTGATTTGTTGCCGCCGACATGTTCCCAGTTTTCTTGTCTAGGGCTTCAACGAGAGCTACGGCTGCAACGAGGCTGGTGGGCGGGTATTGCGGAGCAGAGGTAGGGGCTGTCTGCGCTGCGGTGGATCAGAGTGTGGAACGAACTGCGCGGTGGTCCCGGCGTAGCGTGCGAGTAGGCGGGTAGCGAGATTAAAGATAAGGTGAGACAGCTATGAGCGCTTGTGTCGCGGATGTTGGGATGTGAAGAAGAATGCAGAGAATTGTGCAAGCGGTGTGAACTGGGCAGGAGCGAGCGTCAAAGGTCAAGAGGGGAAGAAACGGCGTGTGGAGTAAGCGGAGGTGTACGCGCGGTGCTTCAAAGGCTGGCTGTTGTTGAGCCAGTGTATTCACTACTGGGACTCGTCATCGCCCGGCGTGGGCATGGAGTAGACGCCGATCCAATGAGCTCACTAGCCGCAACATCCAGCCCTTTGAAACACCACACGCCTGGCGCAGTCACACTTTCACGCGATACACCGTGAGATAATTCCGGGCCCGTCGCATCAATTGCACTCGCCTTGACAGCAACTATCAACCACGTCTGTTCTGTCAATCGCATGCGCATGTGCATGCATCCATCGCCACCGGTGACCGGCAGCGTCAATAAATAGTATCGATGACCGAAAGCAGCCAAGCAGATAATACGCTACCACATCCCGCCCATTATTATTATCGATGTTGCCAGCCACCACGCCACACACACATGGCCTGGCCTTGCCTCCTCCGCCATGCGCTGGCACACAATTGACTTCGCACCGCAGTCGTAGTAAAACACCGACTTCTGCTCGGCGCATCGACAAAAAAAATTCCCGCCAGATCATGCATTCCTCCCGTACTCCCCGACCGAATGCGCTTTGCCCAATGCGCCACGCACAAAGCATCACAGAAACTCTACGCGTGCCCAGCACATCGGGATGCATGTTGCGCTGGCTGGGAATAGAAAATCCCCATGCCACGCACCCAAAAAAAAAGGTGGAGCCGCGGCACATCATGACGCCCTCGCCAAGCTTGGCGTTTCAGGCATACCCGCCGAAACGGTGTTCCGCAACTCGTGGCTGTAGCCCTGCTGTGTAGCATTGCTTGTAAGATAAGCGGAACTGCACGAGAAGAAGTTCTCTCGTGCTGTGTTCGCATTCCTCATGCCGCGTGCACTTGGCTGCGAATACGCCTTGCAGCTGACATTAGGACCGACACGAGGCTGGGCGCTGACAATGACCGGAGGACTTGTGTGAGAACCAACTGCAGGCCCCACGGTGAGACGCAGATGCCATGTTGATCAAAATCACTTTTGACGCGTAAAGAAATGACGTCCACGTCTCACGTCTGATGAGGATGTACACGCCTGATTCAGAATGTTTGCTGTTGGAAAATTGACTTCTGAAATATTCAATCATGCATTCTGATTAATGCTGATAGAACCCATATCACACTCCTGTCTAGCTATGTGTAGGCATATTCACAGACGCCTTGGTCGCAATAGCATCTTCGCTTCTCCACAGACTCGTCACAGTCTTCTGCTGTGTGTAGAACTGCAGACCAGGCTTGCCATAGAATGTGTTGGCACCGCCGCCCGCAATCGACTTCTTGTTGCCAGTGAAGGAGAACATGGGGAGCTGTGATGGCCAGTTAGTCGTTGTTCATGTCAAATAAAGGATGTGTGACTTACGGGTACTGGAATGGGCACATTGATACCAACCTGACCGGCCTCAATCTCGTGCTGGAAGCGGCCGGCAGTGGCACCTGAGCGCGTGAAGATGGCAGTGCCATTGCCGTACTCGTTGGCGTTGATCATGTCAATGGCCTCATCGATAGTCTCGACGTTCAAACAGACAAGGACAGGGCCGAAGATCTCCTCGGTGTAGCACTTCATGTGAGGCTTGACGTTGGCGATGATGGTAGGTCCGATCTAAGCATACTGTAAGCAGACGTCGTAATTGATATTTGGTAAAGAACGTACCCAGTTGCCGTTGGCATACTTCTCCGACGGCGGCTTCTGACCACGCCCATCAAGAAGAATCGTAGCACCCTCCTCCTCAGCACTGGCAATGAGCTCCTCGATCCTCTTCTTGGATTCAGGGCTGATGACTGGACCAAGGTCCGCACCCTCCTCAAAACCACCGTTGATCTGGAGGTCCTTTGCGCGCTCAGCAATCTCAGGAACCCAATCCTTGGTCTCGCCAATCATAACAAGAGTGCTCAGAGCCATGCATCGCTGGCCAGCCGCACCAAAAGCAGCGCCAGCAATAGCGTTCAGGGCATGGTTCTTATTACAGTCCGGCAAGACAGCAGCGTGGTTCTTCGCGCCCAAGTTAGCCTGCACACGCTTGCCATTGGCAGACGCGCGCGAGTAGATGTACTCTCCAGCCTTGTTGCTACCAACAAAGCTGATAGCCTTGATCCGGGGCTCGTCAAGAATAAAGTCGACAGTCTTCGCGGACCCGTGGATGATGTTGATGACACCGGGAGGGAAGCCGGCCTTCTCAGCAAGCTCAGCGAGAATCATGCAAGCACCTGGGTCGCGTTCGGACGGCTTGATGATGCATGTGTTGCCAGTCACGGTAGCGATTGGGATGGTCCATAGGGGAATCATTGCGGGGAAGTCTGGGGTAGCTCGTTAGCGCGGTTCACACTCATGTGGTGGAGAGAACTCACTGAACGGGCAGATGGCAGCAACGACGCCCAATGGCTCGCGGTAGCTGCGAGTCTCCATGTCCTTTGCAACCTCGAGCACCTCGCCAGTCATCTGAGTTGTGATTCCGCATGCAGTCTCGGCAACTTGGAGACCACGCAGAACATCGCCCCTCGCGTCTCCAAAAGTCTTACCCTGCTCGAGCGTGATGCTGGCAGCCAGTCTGTCCCAGTTCTCGCGGATCAAATGTGTGTACTTGAACATGATCTGCTGCCTGTGCAACAAACTAGTCTCTTTCCAAGGTTTGAATGCCTTCTGCGCGCTGTCCACCGCGGCCTTGAGCTCCTCGTCGGTGCTCTGCGGCACCCTTGTCACCAAGTTGTTGGTCGCCGGATCGTTGAGGCTGATCCATTGCGTAGCTTTCGAGGCAACGAATTTGTTGTCAACAAAGTTTTTCGTGTCTTCGGGTGACTGTATCGGCTCGTGGTTCATAGGATACGACTCGGCGACCGCAGACGCGGCAGGCTTCAGATGCTGAGCAGTGGCGTGTAACCGCCGCGCTGCAACTTTGCTCGTGCTGGCTGGCGACGACATTCTGAGGCAGAAAGGAGCTGCGCGAGGGAGAGGAGAGCGGGCGGCCAGTGTCGGAAGACGTGTAATCGCTCGACGGGAAGCCATATTGGCGCAGGGCAAGTGCCGAGGAGAAGATGTGGGGAGAGGAGCAACAGCTGCGGTGAGCGAGCAGCAAGAGGTTTATTCAGAAATTATGCGAATGAAGAAGGATAATTAGCCACGTAAAGACAGATTGAAGCTCCCGGCTGATCAGGGAAACTGTTCCCGGATTCCCTTGTTTCGACTGGCCGAAGCTCGAAGATGGGGCCCCGCCGTTGATATGCGGATATCCGAGGCTGAAGGGGATGCTTATCCCGCATTTCGATACCATGCGTTTGCGGCGTTTACGGCGTTTACAAGTGCATCTATTGCCCAACGGCTCTTTCTCATGAGCATTCGAGCGTAATGCTATGATAAGTCGTGTTAATTGGATCCGAGTCTTCTGTCCACCTCTCTATACTTTGAACATAGCATCTGAGATAAAAACACACCGAGAACGCTTGTAGACATATTTCTGCTCATCCGGGTTTAAAGGCTTTCCCAACGAGATCATGGTGAGCAAATCATATTAGGAACAGTTGAAACGGAAGATATCGAATTACTCGGGCCTGAACCCAAGTTCATTGCATTTCTCATCCTGCAAAAACAATGACTATGATACACTTGTAGCGCCGTCCTCTTAGGCCGATATGTAGCTCAAGTCAAAAATCCAAAAATGTGGAAACTGGGATCATCCAAGACCAAGCCCGTCTGGAGCCCTTTTTTAATCCTTCGCCAACGGTCTACTCTAACGCGTAACGTGCCTTGTCAGACCTATGAGGCGTTGGAGCGTGTAGTGCGCTTGTTGACCTCAGCCTGTGCCTTCTCAGCTCCAGTGGCGACAGCCGCAGGCGGCCTTGTCCTTCGCGTCAACAGCAGCGCCCTTGCCCAATCCTAGCCTGAGCCTTGACTTGCTCTATGGAGGGAGCAGCACCAGAGCCGAGAACAAGGGAGGCAAGAAGAGCGAAGATGGTCACAGCGATGACGCCAAGACCACCAGCAACCTCGGGAACGAACTTGATCGG
>NW_001884554.1:454386-633283 GCF_000146915.1 Parastagonospora nodorum SN15 | reverse complement strand
TTAACGTAACGGACGGGGTCCTCCTTGAACACCAGGTCGGAGGGCGACTTGGGAGAATCTTCAACCTTGGGCTTGTTGGCCTCCTCATCAGCCTTCTCAGCGGCGTGCTTGGGGTCGAAGGTCTCAGCCTTGAGCTTCTCAGCGTCGGCGATGGAGTGACCAATGTAGATGTTGTCGAAGAGGATGTCCTTCTGCATGGTCCAGATCTCAAAACCCAATCTATATACTTGTTAGTAATGTCATCAAATTCGAATAATAGCAATACTTACAGCACCAATGGGCTCAAACTTGGGCTGGGGTGGTGTCCTCGAAGTAGTCGGGGTTGGCGATCTTCTGGGGAGCCCATACACCCTTGTAGGCCGGGTTGTCAATGAACTCGGGAGTCCACTTGCCCTTCCAGGCAGGGTTCTTCTTCATCGGGGGCTCCCACTTGCCGCAGCCAGAGGCTTCCTCACACTTGGGGTTGGGGACCGTGGGTGCGATCCAGTCGCCATCCTCCTCATCGTCCCAGTCCTCGGGCTTCTCAGCCTCTGGGTCAGGAATGGTGGTGGGCTCATCCTCAAGCCAGTCCTCGGGCTTGGTCGCCTCCTCATCGACAATCTCAAAGGGCGCGTCCTCGTCCCAGTCTTCGGGCTTCTTCGCGTCGGGGTCCGCAATGCGGGCCTCGTCAACCCAGTCTTCAGGCTTCTTGTCGTTGGGGTCGTCGATCTCCTTCTCCGGGTTGACGGAGGGGGTGAAGTCTTCGAGGAGGGTACCGTTGCGGGTAGACTCGCCGTCGATCTTGATCTCAAAGCTGTTGTCAGGCTTGACGATCAGGGTGTAGAGGCTCGTGGTCTTGACGATACGGGCCATGGGAGGGTTCTTGAGGTGCTTCTCCTCGTACTCGCCCGTCTTGGGGTTCTTGTGTCGGAAGATGAAGTGCACCTTGTTGGTAGCACCGCACTTGTCGGGACCGAACATGATGATGTAAGGGGAAGCGTTGGAGAACTCCTCCGCGTGGAGTGCCGCGTTGTCCTGAAGCAGCTTCATGTACGCACCACCGCATTCCAAGCCATCTGTAAATATGTAAGTAAGACTTGTGGCAAGAAGTCGAGCACAAATCACGTACCTTGGAGCTTGACTTCGTACTGGACAACAAGCGTGTTGTCCTTGTTGTCAATCGCCTTGGGGAATTTGGCAGAGATAGCGTGATGAGCAGCCTTGTCCTTGATGACCAGGCCCTTGTCACCCTCCATGCCCTTCAACACGGATGGCTCCTCAACGGACCAAGTTCCAACGTATGCCCATTCCTCGTCGTCGGCCTTGACATCCTTCTTTGCGTGCGAAGGCTTCCATCGGTCCTCCCAGTCGTCTGTGAACTGCTCGAGGAATGGCGCCTTGAGCTTGGTGGGCTGGAGGGTGCTGTTAGCTGCAATCCAGCAGATCAGATGCCACAAACACTCACGGTGAAGGTAGGCTTGGCTACAGAGGTCGAGGTTGATGGTTCGGCCTCGGCAGCACTGGCATCGTCCGCACGCACGACGGCGGCAGCGAGCGCGTAAGTGGCACCGATTGCAAGACGCATTGTGCTTGCCTGCTGTCAATGGAGAGCAGCGAACTTGATGAATTGCAAAAAGTTGAGGAGAGATTGGCCGACGAAGTTGGGGCGTTGCTCTTGATAAATAAAGGCGGGCAGGAAGCTGCGAACGTGTCAACTTGGAAGGCGGGCCCCAAGCTCTCACCTGCCGAACCGCTATTGGTCAGACCCCGGCACCGTGCAAGCATCCGAGCACAGCTTCATGGATCTTTCGAGAACTGCTTTCTGCTTTCACCGAACGGACAGCTGGCCAATTTCACATCCGCGCGATTGATTGCAGCGCATAATCCAGGGCGTGCAGCCGGCAGTTGCCTTTATATTGGCATCGCGCCTCCACGAGAAGCATGCCTCCGCCTTGCCTAAAGCTTCCCCGCAACGTAACCTAGCAGTCTCGCTAAGAATGGTCTTACTTAGCATTTACACAGTATCAACTCTCATCGTCACCCATGTTTGAGACAGCGTAAACTTGATATAAGCACACACCACAAATATAGTCACATTCATGCAAGATGGCACGTGACGGACGTGTAATCTTAATATCAAGGATTCCGTGGTTAGAGTTTCGCAAAAGTTTGGTTCGTCTGTCGGTGTTCCCCGCCGAACCGTCCGTCGTGGTTCACTAGATATGGTGTCGAACCATGAACCACGAGGGAACCGCACATGTTTGACAGGGCGCTATTGTGACAGCATGTCATGTGGCACGGGTGCGACGAATAATGTATGTATGTATTACTGTTGCGAGACAGGACCATGGCCATAGCCCCACCGGTCGCAAATGCAAGTAAGGCTCTAACCAGAGCCGTTGCTCAGAACACCGCGCCAGATCGATCAGATGCCGTGAAGCAATACTTTGTATCCCATATAAGCAGTTTTCCCAATCCGTTTCCATGGTACATTCCGCCCAAGTTAACGCCATCGCTAGTAATGATGCTCTATTCTCCTCCCCACCCAGCGTTCCACACTACCGTCGCAATGTCTCGCGCAGTGTTGACTGTGTCGACTATTTTGCCGATAAAGCCGGGCGGTGGAAGCTCCTCCTCGTTTTCTTCAAATGGCATGAACATGCCTGACTCAGTTCGTCGAAGTCCTCCGGCTCCTCGGCGGTCCGCATATGGATTGGCCGCCGTTGGGGTACTGGGTCGCTCCTCCGATGAATGAAAATAGTCGTCGCTCTCTTCGTCATCGTCCTCGGCAAGGAGAAAGTTCCTCGAAGGACATGATGGCTTGAGAGTCTCTGACGATGGTGATGGGGACAGTCTACTTGACTTCCAGAAAGCGGACTGTGCTTTCGATTCTGCAGTGACATCCGGAGAGTCTGTCCTGTACTTTAGTGTAGTGGACGGCAGTTTTGCAATCGTCTTGTTGTCGGTGGTGCTAACGCTGGTCTTCGAATTGGTTCGAGACAATGGCTTCCGGCGACGTGCACGTTTCATCATCACGACTCCCTCGTCTGAAGACGAGTCTTCATCATCTTTTGCCCAGGGATTACGGTTGAAATCTTCCTCGTCGTCATCTCCCTCTTTGCACTCGAGGGCGATGCACTGCTCGACCTTGTCGTCAAAACGAATGTGCCTCTTCTCGCCTTCGCTAGGTGTGTGCAGACCAGACGTCGACTTGGACGAGAAATAGTCAGTTGGCTCCCAGAAGGTTCCGCGCGACGTGGTCGATGATGTTGGGAAGTCGGGCGTCACCCTGCCGATAATTGGTCGTGGCTTTCGCAGATCCAACGTCACACCAGTGGTTTGCTGTGCCTGGATCGACTCGGCAGCTTGTTTTACGAGCGATGACGACGATAGTGACTTTTGCAGCATCGCCTCGGACATGCTCCGCTTCTTGAGGATTGGCTTCTTGACGCCATGAACAAAAGAATTTGTTTTTGATAACCGGCTAGCGGGCTCAGAATTCTGCTGTGAGCTGAACCTGTTCGATGCTGGTTGCATTGGGCCATACAGCCAGGTCACGTCGACGTCCTTCAGCCTAAGGGGCGCGTTAGTGTGATTCGTGAGGAAAACCAAGAAATTGCGTGCACGGATGGGGTTGATCGGCAAAAGCGACAGGGGTCCCGATCGAGTCAGATGGCACTCACCAATTGAGCGTCTCGGGCGACACCGTCTTCAATTTAAACTGGGACTTGGCCCACGTTCGCCACGATGCGTTTTCTAGCCTTGACCGCTCGCCGTAGATGCTGCGGTGCTCGACAATGTGCCGCCATGACGACCAAATATCCTCCTCGCGCCAATCGTAGGACAGGTAGTCCACGTGGTGCGAGGGCTCTTTCCGCACGGCCGTGTCATCCTCGGACATGGGAAGGGGATCGGGTGTCGTCAAAGGGGTATCTGAGGAGAATGCATCTACGGGCGAGGGTGAAGGCGTCCGCGGCAAGTATGCAGTGGGCGCGAGACTCGCAGACTCGATGTGATAGGCGATTGGCTTTCGGTAGCGGCCTGCAGAGCCGTAGTTGGGGAGACAGAGGCTGTCGTCTTCGCTGCTGGATTCGTCGGACCTGGTGTCGAGGGACAGACTGCTGGACGGGGTGGATCGGAGCGAGGATGTGCGCGAGGAGCTGGGAGAGTGTATGCGGAGGTCGGGCAGCGAGTTCTGATTCCTGCGGAGGGCGTAGTTGTCTCCGAAGAGAGAGGACGAGGATGGCGAGCGCATTGCGGAGTGGAACGGCGAGCCCTCGGGCCGCGACGAGAGCACCTGAGCCATTGCGTCGGGGCAGCGGCTCAATGCCTCACTATCAATCACAGGAAGACGTCGACAGTGGCGCTCTGCGGCGAGGCTCCCTCCACTGTGTTGGGGCGGCCACTCGGTCTCGACATGCGTGGTCGTGGCGGTCGCAATTGTTGCGGGTGATGGGGGCGCGGGGGTCGTCTGCTTTGTTGTGGGTGAGGCGGATGGAGAATGCAGGCGCGGCAAACACAGCAAGGGCGGTGACGGTGGCCGAGCTCGACGGTATCAGGGTATCGTTGCGGGCGGAAAGCAAGTGGAGGAGCAAATCCAGGAATGAAAGGCAAATTGAAAGCTTCGAAACCCTGGAGTGCACGCACTTCTGGACTAGGCAATTCGTGTCTGTGCGCAGTGCGTCCCCGCCAAACTCTTCAAAACGGCACCCAAGCTAGCGACTCGGGCCAAAAGTTAAAGGCGCCAGATGCTTGCATCCGGTCTCCGCGCCATTTCTCCTCACCCTCACCGACAGTGATTTGCTGGTCCGCGCCGTCTGGGTGGCCTCCCCGCAGCGTGCACCGTGAACGTAACCTCGCGCAGCACTCCAGTGTCCAACGTTGAGCGGCTGCCCTCTTTCGTCGACAGACCCACACCTGCTGCGCGTCCGTTGGCGACAATGAACGTCCCGGTCCAAGGCTATCGGGCGCCTCCAGGGCCTGCGTCGGTTGATCGGCATGCAGCCCCAACAGAAAGAACCTTGGAAGCTACGAGCCTAGACCACTGCGATCGCCTCCTCACGTGGCCTCGGTCTCTTGGGGGGATTGCGCGAGAGAGAGAATGCCGCCGGACGCTGGGTGGCTTCGCTCGACTTGCCCGCTGACTGCATTGCCTCTCAACCGCCAAATGCGGGGGAATGGCTGCAGACGCATTCGCAAAGATTCCGACCGATAGAAGCCCAAACATTAAATAAGGTCTGGTCGACGCCATGGTTGCGATGATAACGTCTGCCGCGGGAGGCATCCCATAGGCAGTGCCTGCTCTGCGAGATTAGACTAGCCCAAAACTAGCTTCTCAACCACAACAACACGCACCCTGGAAGAATTGCCATGACGGCATCGTGCACTCTGCAAACTGCTGCACCTCCACACAATGCCTGCTCGCCGCGTTGAAGAACCTGTGGAGGTGCCGTACGATCGGTCAACGGCTGCCAACATCTGCGTCCTGTGCATCCCAACAGCCACTGTTGCACCTGCCGTCTGGGGAAGGAGGGGCATTGACTTTTGCGTGCTATTGAAGCTTATCGAACAGGAATGTACTTGAAAGTGCTTCCGGAAGACAGGTCTGCTAAAATAGAGTCGAACCCGTCATCTCGATCTGATCTATTCCCTCAGCCGTTCCAAGGAGGCACCATGGACTCTGGAGGAGTACCTTTCCATGGTACCGAGACGCCATGTTGCAGCACATAAGTGGGCTTGATGTCGTATACAATGAAAACGATGATAATGGAACGCATCCTGCTAGCACGCAATGCGGTGTTGTGGAGACGAGGTTCAACAAGACACACTCAGTCCCCCCATATTTGTTCCTAAGTCTGGTAAACCACGCTTCTTCGCTTCGTTACGGGGGGTCCGTCCTCTCCACTCTATGCCCCAGGCCAGTGTCTGCATTCAGGTAGGGCCATCTGCAACGGCACGGGTAACGGAAGTCGATATCTTTTCCAAGCGAAGCTTGATGGTGTACCCTGAGCAGCCCGATGGCTCCCGACCCTGAGGCTGCATATTCGCGGTCCCAGACTTAGACTGATCAACATAGCTGTCGCAAGCCCCATCGCACATGGCGAGCTTTCATCGGACCAAACAGTCACGCAGGTGTGGCGCATGCTGACAGCTGTCGTAATTGGACAGCCGAGGCACATCCAAATCTCGGACCATCGTTCTTGCGCGCTGACGCTGACGATGATTTCTGGCCGCATCGTGAACAAGACTCTGTCGTTCTAAAGACAGAGCATCTACATACATATATAGGTACGTATTGGTAAGGCATTTGTGCGGGTCCCGTGAGCTCCGAACCCGTGATCTCGACCCCGATCCCCAGCAGAAATGGAGGCTGAATCTGGCTCGGTCTCACGAAACCCCCGACGCGAGATGGAGGCCTGTCAACTTTTTGATTGACGTCAACGGTCTTTCGCCTCGACAATGAGATTTCACTTCGGTCCTTTCATTCGCAATCCGTGATTTCAAGAGTGACTGACCATGAATTCAACACGAGAAAAGACGCCTGGTTCGCAACCGGTTGATGCGCCTACTTCAAGCGCGCTGCACAAGGACGGCGGTGTCGCAACACCACCATCGAGCGACAGCAGCGTAGTGGAAAGAGACGGCAATGGACCTGCAGCTCAGGCAGCAAATGGAGAGAAACATGACGGCGACAATGTCCCTACCGATGTGACTGCAGCGCCAGGCGAGCAACCCCAGCGCAGCAAGCTGAAGATCGGGCTCATCATGGCCTCGCTGGCCGTCGCCGTCCTCCTCGTGTAAGCAGAAGCTTCAGAATCCAAGTTTATGAGGTCTGATATTGGTATAGAGCTCTTGACATAACGATCGTTACCACCGCCCTACCGACCATAACCGCCGAGTTCAATTCAGCCTCCGGGTACACATGGATCGGCACTGCATACCTCATTGCGCAGAGTGCTTCAACGCCTATTTGGGGCAAGGTGTCGGACATTTTTGGAAGAAAACCTATATTGCTTGTGACCAATGCCATCTTCTTTGTGGGCTCGTTGCTTGCGGGAGTTTCGGTCAATATGGATATGCTCATTGCAGCTAGGGCAATTCAAGGCATTGGCGGTGGAGGTCTGATCACATTAGTGAACATTGCCATCTCCGACTTGTTCTCAGTCCGCGATCGTGGAATGTACTTTGGCATGATTGGAGGCGTCTGGGCTCTTGCTTCTTCCCTGGGTCCAGTTGTGGGAGGCGTGTTTACCCAGAAGGTGTCATGGAGGTATATGATTCATCACTTTGTCGCCGACTCGTGCTAACATGTTCAGATGGTGCTTCTATATTAACCTACCATTCGACGGCGTGGCTTTCATCATCATCTTGCTGTTCCTTGATATTCAAACACCAAAGACGCCCTTGCGCGAGGGGCTAAAAGCTGTCGACTGGCTTGGGTCCCTGACTATGGTCGGTGGTGTAATCATGGTCCTGCTTGGACTGGAATTCGGCGGTATCACGTACCCCTGGAGCTCGGCCACTGTCGTCTGCCTTATCGTGTTTGGGGCTGTAGTTGTGGGGATTTTCTTCCTCATTGAGTGGAGAGTTGCGCCTTACCCTTTGATGCCACTAGACCTGTTTTCCAAGCGATCCAACCTGGCGGCTCTCAGCACATGCTTCTTCCACGCTTTCGTCTTCATCGCCGGAAACTATTTCCTCCCACTCTACTTCCAGGCCGTATTGGGAGCAACGCCTATCCTCTCTGGAGTCTACCTGCTTCCCCAAGCAGTGGCGCTATCGTTCATGTCGATGTTCACTGGAATCTTCATCAAGAAAACCGGACAATACCTTCCCTTAATTTGGTTCGGCATGGCTATGATGACTCTTGGATTCGGTCTGTTTATCGATTTCGATGTCAATTCGTCCTGGGCCAAGATCATTATCTATCAGATCATTGCTGGAATTGGTGTTGGACCCAACTTCCAGAGTCCGCTTATCGCTCTGCAGAGTCTCGTACCGGTAAGTTGAGCCTCTTCAATTATGGTGTTCGGTATGCGCGGGGTGTCGAAATCGACAATTGGTCGCACGCGATAAGAGAGTATAGTGCTCCAGCAGTTTGGGTACTCTTCGGAGAACTACTGCAACCGTTGAAGCGAAATACACATAAAGCACAGCATCTCTTGGGGCGCTGCACCTTGGCTGCCGCGCTGCATTATTGATATCCGCCTATACTTTTCAAGGCATAGCTAACCAGTCTTATAGAAACGCGATATCGCTACTGCAACTGCAACCTTTGGTTTTACGCGTAATATCGGATCTGCTATCTCGGTCGTTGTCGGTTCTGTTATCTTCCAGAACGAGATGAAGTCGAAGCAAGCACAACTTGCTGCAACCCTTGGGCCTGAGAGGGCGTCATCATTCGGAGGTGGAGCCGCCGGAGCCAACGTTGGCTTGATACAAAGCCTTCCCGACGACCAAAAGTTCGCGGCGCGACAAGCATTTTCCAGCTCACTGAGCACGATGTGGTATTTGTACGTCGCATTTGCTGCAGCCGGTCTTGGTGTCAGCTTCTTGATTGGAAAGAACAAGCTCGACAAGCAGCACGAAGAGACTAAAACTGGTCTCGACGTAGAAAAGCAGAAGAAGATTGAAAGGGACGCGGAGCGCGCGGAAAGGAGAAGGAAAAGAGCGAGCAAGGGTTCGCTGCCTGTGGATGCGGAGACTCAGGCAAATGGAGTCACGGCTGCCTCAGGTGAGGATAAGGACAGCAAAGCCTGAGACCATTGTTTCGTGGTGCGTCAATGCATTTAGCGGGCATCTTTTTAGCACCCTTCTATTCTTGTATCGATACCCTATTCAGAAGTACACATGTATTAATGCGAAAAATAGACATGGAACATCCAAGTCTGACCACGTTGGAGATTACCACACGGGTGCGCACGGGTACCCGCGACAAACTGTAATAGTCACCACAGCCGCAGTCACCAGACGCGCATCACAAATTTAGAAGTCACCGCGCATTCTTCATTCCTTCACTCCTTCGTCTTTGCTTTATAAGTGGAAAGGTAACCTTGGAACAAAGGGCAACTTCGACCAAGGAACAAAGACCTCTCGCTACCCTTGAATCTTTCGCAGTCACAACGTCTGCGACATCTTTCACTTTCGAGAAATCCTTTCGCACGTCGCTAATGTATCATCAAATAAACACATTCGCTCAACATGTGCTATTATCGTTACTTCAAATTCCAGGGCTGTGGCCACACGACCTACTCTTCGACGCCGGTTAGGTACTGCGAAAATGCAAAGAATACCGACCCCACGGAAACACAGCCCACATGTGGACCGCCCAAGGACATGGTCACCAAGACTACGGACGTTGTACTAGATCTCGAGGCGGGATCACATCCGAAAAGAAACTCGCAACTACCTCCGCCACCATTAGAGACGGACCTTGCAGCGAAGAGAACCATCATACCCGCATCTCGCAACTCCAACCTTCAGCCATGCGAAGTAGGTCTCACGCACCCACTGTACACCCGCAAAATCGAAACTCAATGCGGTGAATGCATCCGCGCCAGAGACGAGCGACTATACGCGCTCGAGTCTATGCCTGAGGCTCATATGATTAAGCGCATGCAAAATAGGCAGCCAGCAAAACGCCAGAGCGAAGAAATGATTTTGCAGGGCAGGGCAGACAAGGCGCCAAAGGTGGACAGTGGGGTTTGGGCGGTGGGATCGAAGTGGATGGAGGGGTGGAAGTCTGGATAGTGGAAGGACTGGAGGTGGAGGGAGGTTGGGAGGAGAATTAAGGGAGATTAGTGAGATTTGGTGAGGAGAGGAATGATGCGAGTATGCGCGCCTGGAGATAGAACAGAGTATGTCCTGTTAGAGGACGTGTATTTGCGGTACTGTGAACATGTTTCAGCGGTTTTCGCGTTGCACAATTTACTTGACTGCGACAATCCTCAAATCGACACTCATTCTATCATGGTTCGGCTCCTTGAAGTATGAAATATGTAATGAATGATTTGTTAAGGAGCCGCCGTCCAGGCATCGAGCATGGCCAAGTCACGTGCAACCAGAGCTATCGCGGCTCGGCGTCGCAGTGTTGAGTGATCGCCGAACCGCATCACCAACAACCACACGTCCGCCTCGCACCCCACACGCCACCAATTGACTTGCCAGGACTGTCGCAGTCGATCCTTATACTTACGTACACAAATTCGACTGCGCACCGCGCCCACTACCGCCGCGATGCCGACACCCGAGTCTGAACTCTTTCTCGCAAAGAAGCCCAAGGTCGCTCCCTCCTTCGAGGGCGTCGACTACGAAGACAACGTAGCTCTCAAGGCCGCACAGGATGCCATTATCAGGGAGCAGTGGGTCAAGAGCATGATGGCGCGGTTAGTGAGGGATGAGATGGGCAAGTGCTACCGGAGGGAGGGTGTAAACCACTTGGAGAAGTGTGGACATTTGCGAGGTAAGAAGATCCCGCATGGCGGAATTGGGCAAAACGTGGCACAAAATGAGGTGTTGAGAGCCACTAGGGGGGAATTTACCCTAGACATCCGCTCGACGTCTTTGGGGTAGAAAGCTGACAGAATCTATGTAGAGCGCTACTTCGAGCTGCTGAAGGATGCCAAGGTCAAGGGATACCTCTTCGCACAGCAGAACTACATCGACGACCCGTACAAGAAGCAGTAGACGAGTTCAGACGCAACGGCCTGTCGAGGTGCGTGTATCAGCCTATTCGCGTGAGCCACGGAGCGGACAAGATACAAGGTCCAGCACTATGCGGATGATACAATATCTGGCGTTCACACGAATTTCATGTAGGAAGTCTCCACAATGGACATCTGGTTTCTTCTACACTGGCACATTTGTACATATACCAGCCAAGGGAAGGGAGAGAAGCGGGCAGGTGCCCTATCATACATCATCAATTGCATGAGTACTACACATTTTCTCTTTTCCTTTCTCATCTTCAAGCCATCGTCGAAATGACAAAGTACTTGGGTCCTTTTGAGACCCCAAGGCTGGCATGATGCGGCCAAGGCCAGCGCCTCTAACCCCACCATAGCTCCGTTCCCTGCGCCGCAGCTCAGAACAACAACACTCGACATTCTGAAGATGCCATTTCCTTTCGTACTTCCAACAACTTCAAGCATATCGTTCACAGACTACTTCAATAGCAGCACTCACCCGTCACTACCGAACTGCGCAACCACCGCGCGAGGCGTCGTTCGCGACGTGCTCAAGCGTCATAAGCGCATCCCGCCATCGTCTCAAGCCTCGAACCTCTCGACCATACAATCTGCCCTAAACGAATATATACCATTCCTCTTTGCCCTAGATGCGGGACTGAGTGGAGCTTACTGTGCCGGGGAAGAGATTGACCTTGTACTCGTCAAAGAACTGGAGGTAGAATGGCGTTCCACACTGGGCTCGTCAATACCCGGGCGCGAATCTGCAAGAGTAAAACTCAAGAGTTTAGAAAGTGAACTTTGCTTCACATTGTCGACACTCGCATACGTATATAGCCTACAAGCGAGAGCGCAGCTACATACTCTCTACAATGCGACACTTCCATCGCCGGAACAACGCGCCACGGCGATCGCTACTGCAATGAAGCAATTTCTCGACGCAAACTCAATACACACATACTTGGTCAATCGCGCAGGGCAATGGAACACTCAGCCTGGCGCAGTGGATATCTCAGCCTCGACAATGGGTGCACTGGCTGCACTCACCATGGCTGAGGCGACGCTTATCACGGTGCTGAAGGACGATCCATACCCAGCTGTGGTGCTTGAAGATCGCAACAAGCAGAGCAAAGACTGGATGTTCAAGAGCGTAGACATACCAAAAGTCAGAGCGCATTTGTTTGCACGGCTGTGTCTCGCTTCATCTGAGCAAGCCGCCAAAGCTCAAGCCATGCTAGGCCGATCATCGAAAGTCAACGATGATCTGCTAAAGTACGTTGATGATCTCAGACGGACGGCAAAAGGTAAAGCCTGTCGCTTTCTGGCATGCGATGCCGAGACTGGTGGAAAGACCGGAGAAGGCATTGCGTGGCTGCGCGGCGCGAGAAAGGAGCTTGGGTTTGCTTCTCTGGCTGCAGATGAGGAGAAGAAGTCTTCTGGTTTTTCCAAGCTTAAGAAAGGATGGCAGGAGAAGCGTGAAGATCGCAAGATTGAAAAGGGTGTGGATTGGGGCACTGATGCAGGCAAGTTTGAAGAAGGTCGCATTATTGATATGCTATTGAAAAAGTGGGAGAAACAAAATGACACGGTAGGTTTCATGCTTCCTCTCCTCTCGTGCTTTCTTTACTGACATCTATAGGTCGGTGTCCAGCTCATTCCGCCCTCAGAACCACTGCTGGCAAGCATGCCTTCAGGCAGATCATATCATACCGAGAAAATGTTTGTGATTCCCGCGCTCGATGAGGATGCGCTTGTTCGTATGAGAGCCCCGCCAGACTCTACAGATACATTCAATGGCGACGAAGATGATAGTGCCGATGAGGATGACAGAAGCCCGCCTGCTGGAGCATTTCCAGGCACGAAGTCGGATTATGCGGCGGGCTCAAGCTACTATTGAGATAATTGCAGATAGTCACGAAGATGAACTCCACCTGCCACCTGTGGCACTTTCTTGCTTCGAATTGAAGACCATCCGGCTTGCAACGTGGCTATCATCTTGACTAACTCGCAATGTCATCAATCCCATCTCACACACGCGACACGCCGTTATCCTGCACAGAGCCAGCAGCCGCAACTCTTGCAAACAAGCCCTTACCCATTGCAGCATGTCCAGCCGGGTAGAGCAGATCTGCCCAGGATACATATCTTGGCCCATAAGATGGGTCTACAGTGTCTCAGAAACCGCAACACAAATCCCCCACCAATCGAGCCACCAGCCCCTGACACGACAAACTGTGCTCTTTGTGCTCTTGCTCAGTGCACGACTACACACAATGGCGCACTGTGGCTGCCCTCTTGGCATCCGCTCGCATCTTCTCCGCTGCAACCCATCGCTTGCAGTAACCTAGTCCCGGCGAACCGCGATCATCTCCCACCACGAACCAGGGCCCTAGGCCCCGACCTGATAACGAACCACAACGCCCTGTGTCGTCATTCGCTGCAAGAGAAGCGCCTATCGAAGAAATGACGGCCGGGCTAGATACACGCGACCTCCCGCCCCCGCTTCTGATAGCGCTCGCTGTCCCTGGTTGCGCACCCGCCGTGGAGAATTCGTGGTAGATATATATAATGGATCAAGCTGCTGCAGGTGCAGCGCATGCACATGCAGACATTTTCCTTTGACAGGACCCTTATTGATGCACGAATATGACCATGCTACGCCATTCCGTCGCTGATGAACCCGTCACCAGCATCCTGCCCGACGACAACATCCCCTACGACTCCGACCATGCCTTCTCCGCGGACGAAGAAGTCCTTGCTGCACTTGGCTACAAGAGCGAATTCAAGCGCGAATTCTCGCTCTGGACAACTTTCTCCGTGAGCTTTGCGGTCCTGGGCCTACTCCCCAGTTTCGCGAGCACGCTGTATTATGGCATGGGGTATGCGGGCACGGCGGGGATGACGTGGGGCTGGATAATAGCGATGATAGGGATTCAATGTGTGGCGATGAGTATGGCAGAGCTGTGTAGTAGTATGCCGACGAGCGGTGGTTTGTATTATGCTGCTGCTGTGCTGGCGCCTGGCAAATGGGGACCCTTTGCTGCGTGGATTACTGGGTGGAGTAATTGGTGCGCGCAGGTGACTGCTGCACCGTCTGGTGAGTTTTGCTGGATATATGCTGGATGAAAAAGAGGCTGATAGATGTAAAATGTAGTTAATTATGGTATCTCGGCTATGATACTTGCTGCTGCGAGTATCAATAATCCGGCGTACACGCCTCAGAGCTATCAGGTCTTCCTTTTGACTGTCTTCATCATGATCATTCACGCTATCTTGTCCTCTATGCCGACAAAGTGGCTTGCGCAGTTCAACAGCGCTGGCTCGACATTCAACTTCCTCGCCCTCATCGTCGTCATCATTCTGATCCCTGCTGGTACGAACCGCGCCGACCGCGATCTCCCACGCTTCACTCCCTCCAGCGAAGTCTGGGGCACAATCTACGAAGGCACCGCGTTCCCACCAGGAGTAGCGGTCCTGATGAGTTTCATCGGCGTCATCTGGACCATGAGTGGCTACGACAGCCCCTTCCACCTGGCTGAAGAATGCTCAAACGCCAATATCGCGTCGCCGCGTGCTATCGTGCTCACCTCTGCCACCGGCGGTATATTCGGCTGGTTCCTGCAACTCGTCGTCGCCTATACTGTCGTGGACATTGAGGCCGTGCTGGACTCTGATCTCGGACAGCCGTTTGCTGCATATCTAATGCAGTGCATGACGCAGAAGATGACACTGGCGATTCTCTCGCTGACCATCATGGCGGGCTTCAGTATGGGCCAGGGATGCATGATTGCTGCGTCGCGGGTTACGTTTGCATACGCACGCGATGATTGCTTCCCTCTAAGCAAATACTGGAGGAGAGTCAATAAGCACACCCAAACGCCTGCAAATGCCGTATGGTTCAACTGCGCGATAGGCATTCTACTCCTATTCCTCATCTTCGGAGGCGATTTGGCTATTGGCGCACTATTCTCCATTGGAGCGATCGCGGCGTTTGTGTGAGTGCCATATTCTCCCCCAATGTACTTGGAAGCCAAAGAAGCTGACAGCGCCCAGTGCATTCACAATCCCCATCGTCATCCGCGTCTTCTTCGTCGGCAACAGATTCCGCCCCGGCCCCTGGCACCTGGGCAAATTCTCCATGCCCATCGGTGTGATTGCATCGGCGTTTGTAGCGCTCATGGTGCCCATTCTATGCTTGCCAAGCGTAGTAGGCGCAGATTTGACGTGAGTTCCCTTTTTCTGTCACTTGTTCGAATTCTTGCTAACGCACAACCAGCCCCGCCGACATGAACTGGACCTGTCTCGTCTACGGAGGCCCCATGCTCATGGTGACAATCTGGTGGTTTGTGTCTGCGCACAAGTGGTTCAAGGGCCCGAAAGTCAACATTGAGCATAGGATGTTAGGGGAAGGCGATGTTTTGGTGGGCCAGGATGCTAAAGTGCAAATTCGAGGCAGTTCTTCGGGGGATGGACGAGGGTCAGTTAAGGCTAAAGACTGATGTCGTTTAGTGTTGTCGGAGTATGGTTGGAATGTGGGGGGATGGTTTTTGGCTAGCAAATTTTTCGTGTAGCGTATACCCTGCAGTCGCTTATTAGGTTTTTTTCAGCCATGCCGCCTTGTTCCGGTCACTATTTTGGCCCACATACTCTTGTAGTTGCCGTCTTCTCTTCGTCCTCCACGTCATTATCAGGATTATGTTTTGATTATTTCTCCGAGACTCCATCAAAAAAGATCTACTCGAGTTTCGAGTCTTGTCTCAGATCGTATAGTGGTCAGTATTTCTGCTTGTCATCGAGCAGACGATTCGCAGGAGGCCGGGGTTCGATTCCCCGTCTGAGAGACCGTCATCATTTCTTTTTTGCGTTTTAATTATCCTATCGTCAGTGGTGGTGGATGAGCAGGAGGTCAGTGATCAACCACAACGCTAAACTACGTGCTCTTTTTTTTACTGCAACGTCAAACACGCTGCATGTAATCAAACCATCCTCGTCGCGTTTTGAAAAGAGAGTGATTTGTTGTGTTGGCGTGAATCAATCATGACGCCTTGAATGAGGCTACAAACGTTTTGCACATCAGGAAGGACAGTGGGACAACATCATAGCTGTCAACGGCTAATGAAGAATTAGATATGTGCATCGTGTTACTCCTCTCACATAGTGATTTCGTTTTGATTGATTGGATTAATAAGTTTGCGCGATCTGATTGAGCGCGGCTGCTATGGCTCAATGGGCTATGATGCGCGCAGATGCCCTCCCGGTCTTTGGCAGCGCTCTGTTTCATCATGGAACAGTATGGAATCTACATGTTTCTGAATGTGCGCGAAAATTTGAATGAGTTCTGTTACTGTCAAACTTTTGTACTTATTACCGAAAGCGATCAGGGTGCCTTTGCCGCGCAGTCGAAGCCAAGCGATACTGTGTATAGCTTCGGGCTATTGGATGCGCTTGTCTACTTTCCGTCGTACTTAGTGACCTGCGGTTGAAGTCTTGAGAATGTTGGGAATCGCTCATCAACTGCAAAAGGCATGTCATAACATCAGTAGTGAGCATTGGTTGAACCATAAATCTATCCCATCTTTCCTGTTTTACATCAGCGACTAGTCCTGAGGTTTATTGCGCTATTGTTCGCTTCTAGAGCTTTGCAACAACTTCGATTAAATACTACTCTATTTTGCCCGAAGAACGATGGGGCACCTGCAGCGTTGAAAAATGTGATAGTGGTGAACAACTCAGGCACTTCGATGATCACTGTAGACATAACCAAGAGAAAATGTACTGTTCAAAGGCATGCAATACGCCAATGATTCCCACCCTATACAAGTGGAAAGCCTCCAATCGCCACGACGACAACACAATTCAGTTCCTCCCAGGCACGCCAATATAATACTGTATCATTCATATTGCTGCACGATGTGATAAATCACGATCTCTCGAATTTGATTATCTGTGTTTCCAATTCCTTCACATCCAAATTGAGATACTCGGGAATGGAACGCCTGAAGTGGATCATCCGGGAAAATTATTCAACCTCTACTAGGCCTGTCTTGTCTCCTCCTTCCTGGCGTCTGAGCAGTCACGTTACGAATCATGCTGGCCCCGAGACGTAGATGGTTTGGGTAAGCACGAGTCAATGAATCGGACCGAAGTGAACATCCTCGCTACCGACGACTACAATGGCCTGATCAACGGCGCTCTGCTCTGTGACAGCCAGTAGGAGATTTGACGATTAACATCCAGTCTGAGGCCTATCCACCAATCACAGGTATATCGTCGAAGTATTCCAAGCGTCTGACACAATTTATGCCTCAGCATCGTTGAAACCCATTTGCCTATGGTCGCCCAACACGATTCACACAACATAACGGAAATGTGTCTCTGGAGGAATTCCAAGCAAGAGGGAGTAATTTTTAGGTACACTTCGCAAAGCATACAAATAAGCCAAAAACGAGTGGAAAATGTCGCGGCACTGTAGACGCCTTACCCGGTATGTGGGAGTATAAGATCATACAATAAGAGTGGGATGATAAGGATGCAGATTTTTGGACAGAGTGAGGTGACTGAAAAAGCTCCAATGAAGCTTGCGAGCGCATACGAGTATGCGTCGGGTCCTCAAATATTATTCCAGTGACATTTTCTTCCGGTATGGCAACAACCTATCCGTTGTCTATACAATTTCTAACTTATGCTTTGACACGAGTCAGTAGTTGAGGCTCCGCAACAGTGTCAAGGGTACATCGCGATTCGAGATTCGAACGTGATCATGTTTCGACCTCGCTACCTGGACACCACATCACTCAATCCTGTATGCTTGGTAAGCCTTTGAAGCACGTCTACACACATGTCTCCCGAGGATTTGAGATCGTAGATGTGCTCTTGAGTAAGTGCGCCATTTGATAGGTTTAAGGGCACGTGTGGCTTGAGGTCGATGTCACTAGGCGCTTGCAAACTTGGAATGCACGAGCCGCACTTCCCTTGATAATTTTGTTGATTCTGCGCCCTGTCCACTCACTTGCCTTCGTACTAAACTTCTTCGCTATACCTTGGCTACGAACGGAACGTGCGTATCGAAGATTCGACGACCCATGCTGTTTTGACAGCGGCATTTTCGCAACACGAGCCATGATTGGACTCAATGTGCAGTCGCGCGATATGTCACCTCCCCTGGTTGTTTAGCATCACGAAACATCACTCTTCGAAGGAATGACGCGCTCGAGTCAAAACATGCAGTCAGCGATAAAGCCCCATCGCAGATCGCGGGCACTGGTGACACGCCTTGGTGAGACGGTTTCATTGCACAAAATCCTCGTTTGTACACAGATATCCCTGCGTAATTATTAGAGAAAATTTCACCCTCTTCCACATTCGAACTCTTGCAACCTGGACCAAAGCCATCACTACGAACAACGTCTCATAACCGCCAAACTTGCCTGCCGCGGAGTCGAGCGGGTTGCGAAAGGCTAGCTCAAGCAAGCCACTTTCGTGCTCTTGAATCGACGCTATCGATCGTTGCCGCATTCATCTAGAGTAGAACTGTCAGACTCGGGACTGCGGCACCGGGCTCGAATTGTTCTCGGCGCTTGGAATTTGTAGGTGAGATAAAGCTCTTCCCTGCGCATGTCAGCGCGCTCCTGGCGCGCCCGTAAGCCTGGTCCCACGCTTTCGGAACTCTCCGACCTCTCTACACTACCCAAAGCGACCAATCCTAGCCCATGGACGCTCCACCCGCGATAGGCGCAACTCTTCGAACATCTTGAGAGGCTCTAATTCCAAGCGTAGTCTGCGTATGACGCAGTAAACTTGAATTGCTCAGCTGCGTCTTGTGCTGACAGTCTCGAGCTTTCCACAAGCAATCGCATACCAGTCCTGACAGCTTGGACCAACGAATGAGCAGGTTTACAGTGAAGTCAATCGCCAGACCGCGATTTTCAACTGAATGGGCACAAAGAACGGGGCTACACTTTAAAGCGGCACTCGGCGGATGTCGTCGCTCCTCGAGCCCGAGGCGGGGATATTCTATGCCCTTTGTTGGATTGTGGTGATCTTGCGCTTCTCTTCTAGGAGACTGCACCTAGGCTCCTGGAAGCGTCTCCAGCTCGATGACTTCCTCATACTTGTGGCAATGGTATGAGTATTCAAGTACCCATCATGGAGCATCGACTAAACCGTCATGTAGGCCACGGACACAGTCCTCATAGCGATGATGCATATTGTCGTACAAACAAACAGTAATCTCGTCCCATCGGACATGGACGTAAACAAGTTTAGCGACCAAGAGATCAATGATCGTATCCATGGATCGAAGATTGTTCTGGTGGTTGAGCAGATGCAGATCTTGACCATTTGGATCATCAAGGCGTGTCTTCTCATCATGTACAGGCGGATGACGCTTGTCCTTCCACAACGCAGGATTGTCATTGGTACCTCGATATACGTCGCTATAGGATTTGTGAGTTTAGACGACTCCACGAAGATCTCGACTAATAGTGGATGTAGGTTGTCATGGAGGTACTCTACTTCGCTGTGTGGTGTCGGCCCTTCTCACAGTACTGGCAAGTCAGACCAAGACCGTCTCGTAAGGTTGTCATCTCACTATCTGAAACCATTTATTGACCGAGATAGCACAATGCAATGCTGCCACAAACCACTTAATTACGAATGCTGTGTTCAACATCTCCTCCGACCTAATCATCTTGAGCATACCTAGTAAGAGGGCCGTCGCACCAACAATTCCAAAGGTGTACGCTAATCGTTGACCAGTACCGTTACTATTCCGAATTCGCCTACCGAAAAAGAACAAGGCAGTCTTGGTTGGGGTGTTCATGATTGGCTCTTTCAGCATCATTGCAGCCGTCCTCAACAAATTCTACTCATTCAAAAACCCGTTCGGCACAGAATGGACAGTCTGGTATCTCCGAGAGTCATACACTGCTATCCTCTGCGCCAACCTTCCTCTTATCTACCCACTCATACAACGAGTCTTCAAACTACGAAATTGGAGCTCCGAAAACTACACGGGCGCAGAGTATCGACTGGACTCGGCTCCCGGGCGAGCCGCGAGATTCAGTCATCCTGCTTGGAATAGGCCAAGACCCAAGCCTGCGTACAGGTCTTTTCGCGGCATGGTCAGTCGAAGAGAGAGTGAGGATATTTCAGCCCAGGACATGTACGACACGAGAGCCGATGGCTCACAATTTATTACGAGCGCGATTGATATGGATGACATGAGGTCACCGACCACTGTAGGGCCAGATACTCCAACAACTTGGGGACGACCAGAGAGTCGCGAGAAAGGGCCGGGCCCGTATCATCCCGTATGATTTCATGAGATAATAATACTTTAATACCTTCCATACACACTTCATTGCTTTTTTCTGACGTAGACAGAAGCACAACATCAAGGATAGTTGAGAACACTGTCTCGTGTCTCCTAAAGCGCTACGCCCTACTACTCATGTCCACCACCTCTTTGTCTCGACCAAATGCTCAAATGTAACTCTGAGAATGCACCTGTGCCTCGATACGACAGAGACTTGTTATCTGTCGATGAAAACTGAAAGGCAAAATATACAAGTGTGTTGTCCGATCCGTCCACTCACTGCGATTGAAGGACTAGAGGTATCAACACATCGTATCAAAATCTGTGTATTTGGAAGCCATGCTCCAGAACTTCTGCGGTATATGCTGGTCCGACTTCCCCTTGTCTACTACACACGTACACACAAATACAGCTGGGAAAGTAAAAGCGTTGTTCAAGACAAAGGTATGTTTCGTTCCTTTTCCAGAAGAACGAAGCCACAACTAGCTATGACCTGTGACGAGATCTCTGAGCGCTGTATGCTAAATGATGACTTCTTGTCCGTTGGCATAGCTTGTGTGCCTACGTTGAATATACAAGAGCATGTCAGCCAGCATACATGAGCTCAGCCGTGTGTGACGTGCTTGCATGCTGTCCAAACCATTGTTTTCGTGTCAACGTAAATTGTTTCTTCAAAATACGTGGAGAAGGATCTCACGCCACATAATACTCAGAATGCAGCGATTTGGTATGCATGAATGTATTGAGTATACACATTTCTTCGGAACTGATCCAGTGAAAACTTTTCCCGGATATCAAACGCCAAACACCTCTCGAATGCGACTTGAGCAATGCGATTACCTCTTGCTCGACTTATGCTTCTTCTTCTTACCACCAGCACCTTCCTTGAACTTCTCCGCCTCTTTAAATGCTTCCTCAACTGCCTCGCCCACCTTCCTCTTCTTCTCGCCTGTCTTGACCGCGACGGTGAGGTTGCCTGTCTTTCCCTCTTTCGCTGCTTTCTTGATGGACTTTTCGGCTTCTTGCCAATCTGTTGCGCCGGAGCCGATTTCATACCTGATGGAGTTTGTTAGATATTGAAGTTTCGTATGAACGTATGTCAAGACTTACTTGTGTAGAGGTAGAGCATCGATAAGGTTACGTGCCCGTTCCCTTTCTTCGCGAAGTACTTCATCACCACCTTCCTCGAGCTCCTCTTGCAGATCCTTCGTCAGGGGCTTGAAGCGTTGGTCGGCGCCGTCCGTGGCATCGCCGTCGGGGCCGTTTTCCTCGATTTCCATGGCTTCCGGCATAGTCTCTTCGACTGCTCCTTCAACTATGGCCCTGAAAGCTGTCGCGGCCTTGCGGACGATTTTGACGAACATGGCCATCAATTGGCTGGCGTTGAGGTTCAACTCCTTCTCTAAGTCGGAAAACTCTTTGCGCTGAAGACCGATAGCGAGTAGCAGTGCTCGTTGGACAGGGCTGAGTGTGACTGTACTCTTGAGACGACCGGAGAAATAGAGTAGCGCAATCGACGGAAGCATGTCGAGGATAACGTGGTAGTCGAGCATGTTGTTCGCATACGAGTCGAGACGCTTGAGGTCGAAGGGCGTGAACAGCGCATCCAGTTCTGCCTTCGTGATCGGTTTCGCAGAAAGGTCGGCATCCAATTTCGAGCCAGCTGATGCAGACTCTTCTATTGACATGGATGTGACGGAGGGGAATGTGCGGAATTGATACGACAGAAGAGAGAGGAAACGCTTCTGGAAATCTTTCGTGAACGCAGCGACCCAGCTACCGTCCGATGAAGTGGTTTCTAGTGATCGCAGCATGATGCAGGTGTGCTCGCCAGTCAAATCATTTGGTGTTTGGCGGAGATAGACTGGAACAAACGATCTCTTCTTCCAGAATTTGTGTAGCTGCTGAGTAAGTCCATACGATACACCGACATAGTCGAGTTGTGGTGCTTTGAGCTCGGGTAGGCGGCCGAAAAGCGGAGGCATATCGTTCGCCTCCCTGACCTTGACGTTGTCCTGCAACAACGAGGCGTCCTCTAACTCGTTCTCAGTCACTCTTCGCATCTCTTCTATTTCTTGAGGCTCGCTCTCCGACAGACTTGCGAGTTTGCCATCGTAGAAGTCCACGAGGAGCTCAAGCGCACGAGACCCATAACCCATGCTGACGTAGTCGGGATTTGTTGCTATCCGGACAACACGCGCTCCAGAAAGGCTTGCGAAATTCTCATCCTGGAACTGTTGAGACACGATCCACGGGATGAGATCACCACCAGCGCGCTGGCCTCGACTCAGACTGTTGAGCACACTCTCTTTGCTAATTTGACCTTCCAGTGCAACTTGAATCACGCAAAGAGGTTCCGGCAGCTTGTTGTCCTCAGCAGGGGCCACTAGGACGAAAAGCTGATGGGCGGGCGCATCAGACATGAGCTGGAGATCGTTTGGTGTGTTCTTGTAATGACTAGCCACGTATAGCGCCATCATCTTTTGCAAGAACTTCTCGGCAGCGGGGTTGAAGGAAAACAAGGTGTCACGATTTACGTGCAAGAGCTGACAGTCCTTGGGGTGTGGGCAGCCTTGAGTGTTCAGCTTCGACTTCGGCAGGGTAGCATCCAAACAGAGAAGATCATTGAGCCATCGCTCAACCGAGTCGCCCTGTGCGTATCGAATGGGTTCGGACAAAGTGATCTCGCGCAGTGAACGAGCGGCCATGGCATTCTCGGCGCCATCTCTTGCCTCTTTTCCGGTCGATCGATCAACAACCTTCGCTGAGCCATTCGTTTTGCCGCCTCTTGATTGATCACGAAGCTGTTGGATGAGCTTCAGGGAAAGCGATCGGCCCGTTCCTTCGTACCCGTTAATCGTGGAAGCCATGAAAACCAGGTATGGGCCCATGAGTTTCCGTACAAGTGGTAAGGGAATTGCTGCCGCCTCATCGATAACCAAAAGCTCTGCTTGACCAAGCACATGCGCGTCTTCGGGTTTGATGTATTGGATAACCTGGCGGTGGCTCCGGTGTAAGTTGATGCGTAGAATAACCTTGGCCTGATCCGGCTCCATGGATTGTATGATGTTGTAATCCTGGTGGTCCACGTAGCCGAGTGCATCGAATCCCTTGAGTATGAATTCGAATAGAGTCTTCAGGTTTTCTGGGCTAGGGGAGGTGATGTAGATGTTGTTGTATCCATGCGCAACTGCCGCTGCTACAGCTACTCCAAGAGCTGCAGACTTTCCTCGTCCACGCGCCGCTGTGAGGGTGACAGTGCTGCGCAACGTCTTCTCGACAATCGCATCAACAAACGTCAGCAACGCTTTCGCCTGGTCCACGGTCTTGGCGAGCTTGATCAAATCGCCTACTGGAGGCGAATCTGCCAGGGACTCTTTGATCTCGGCCAGCTCTATCGCCTTGGGCGTCTTGCCCTCCAATTCTGGGTCTGGTGGCGCTAATTGTTTTACGTGCTTGCCACCGGAGATTGGTAGCACGTTCAGCTCGTCGTCCACCACTAAGCAGCTGTCGCATTTGCCCAAAGACAGAATGAAGCGCTCGTTGAACCGTGGTACAACATCGCTGTGCGCCTCAGTCCGATATCTCGAGTGAATGTCCATGGACATAGTGTATAGCTGCTTTAAGCTGCTCATGCCCTTCAGTAGCAGAATGACCAAACCACCTCCTTCTACCGTCTCGATCGTGCGCGCGAGGAGGTTCGGCGTGAGGGCTTCAAAGTCTTGCAATATACACATGCCATATGTGTTACCAAGAATCTTGTCTGTTTCCTTGTAGTACACATATCGGATGTTCTGCGTTGAGACGAATAGTTCGAATGGGTCTTCGGTGTCGACGTCGCGAATGCCTCGTTTAATCTCGCTCTTGATCTTCTTTTCACGCTTCTGTCGGTGACTCGAGAATCCTAACAGCTTGTTCTTGTACGCCCATAGTACCGACTTATTCAGCTTGACATCTACATTAAGCAGGATGTGATAGAGATTGACTATGACGTCCTTCTGTCGGTCGCCTACTACCACGAAGAAGCTTCGTTTCTTTTCTTGGGCGCCATTACGGATCAACGCCAGTATCCGGGAGTCGCTGCACTATTTGTAAGTATCCACTGCATCATTATAGAGTGCGATTGCACATACATAGCTTTTTTCGGCATTATGGCAGCTCCGCAAGCTTCTCCGCCGCCTCACACAATTCCCTCGATTTGGCCGGCGCAGTCGGGATGGTGGCGAAAATGGGATCGCAGAGAGAACAGCTATCGGCGCGCACCGTATAACAACTACTTCTCAGACTTGGTGGGCGGTGCGAATGGAGGTAGTAAAGTCACGATTGTTGGAGAGCTCGAATGCGCGACGCCCGCAACTTTTTCTGCCACCGCCTTCAGCTTAGCGCGTGAATCTCGGCTCCACTGCATTACCCGCACCGCTTTGTACATGCTCGGCTCACATACGAAGACAAGATGATTACGTTCGTATGATGCTAAAAGGGCACTCTTCATGAGGATGTAGCATGTTACTCTTGTCCGAGAGCAGTCATTGCACGAAAATAGACCAAGAAAGGATAATGTATTTATTCGTCAGTTTTTGAAAAGTACATAGATCCTGATGGGAAGATGATGCCAAACAAACCAAACCTCACGCAAGGCTGTTACAGAGTGGCTCCTTCCTACAATCCTCAACGGATCGCCAACGTCTTTTCACCCATCTCTAAGCCTTGCTTCTCCCTCCCCTTTGTATACTTCTCGAGCCCCACATGCTTATTGATCCAATCCAACACAACCTCATGCCACATAAGCCCGTTCTCCGGCTTAAGCACCCAATGATTCTCATCCGGGAACGTCAAAAACTGACTCTCCACACCCCGAGTCTGCAGCACATTGAACGCCGCCAAGCCCTCACTTACCGTCAGCCTGTAATCCAACTCGCTATGTACAATCAGATGAGGTGTGTCCCAGTTCTCTGTAAAGCGGCTAGGATCCCATTGCGCCCATTCCTCAGGCTTGTCCCACGGCTTGCCGGTCAGGTCGTGGAAGGGGAAATACAGCTCTTCTGACGCCATCTGACCCGCCATACTGAAAATGCCGTCGTGAGTTACCAGGGCCTTGAATTTCCGACCGAGCTCGTGGCCTTGCACCCAGTTCATCATGTAGCCGCCGTAACTTGCACCGAGTGCAACGGCGCGGTCCGTGTCGACGTAGTTCAAGTTCTCCTTGATCCAGTCGAAGCCGAGCGCGATGTCTTCGTATGGCAATCCGCCCCATTGGCCGCGGATCGCGTCGCAGAAATCTTGCCCGTAGGATGTGGATCCTGTTGGGTTCGGGCAGATGACTACGTAGCCTTGCTCTGCGAAGACGGCGGGGTTCCAGCGCGTGGACCAGCCGTCTGTCCAGGCACCTTGTGGGCCACCGTGGATTAGGTACGCAAGTGGGTAGGTCTTCTTGGAGGAGAAATTGCTGGGTTTGATGACCCATGCGTGAACTGAAGTATCTTTTGCGGCACCGGGGAAGTGTATCTCGTCGACTTGCGCGCGGGAAAGGCCGAACATGGACCCTGAGCGCGAGCTGGACGATACGTATTTCGTGGTTAGACTGTCGGGGTTTGCGTCGAAAGGACGATCATCGATAGGAAGAGTGTACGTATCGTTTCGGCCTTTGCGGGCGCTGAGAGGTACAGCTGAGTACAGACTGTTCTCGATCAAGCTTGTCGATGTAAGGAAAAGGTCGCCATTACTAAGGACCGTAGCTGCACCAATCGTGCCACCCTTTACCAATAGTGAGGGCAAAGGTGAATCAGCATCCTTCGCTGTGGGAGGGCCAGCACTGAACAAGCAACCACGTCCATGTTCTTCTGCAAGGAAATAGAGATGCCAGTCATCCTTACTCCAAGTTATCGACTGCGGGCTCCGATCCCATTTGCCCTTCCCATCTTTGCTGGCGAATATCGGTGTGAGCTCCGAAGGGTTGGTGTAGTCGTGAATGATAAAAGGCTGATTCTTGTCGGACTCATAACCATCCGTCTTCATGGCCAGGAAGGCGATCATCTTCCCCGAATTCGACCAGACGGGGCTTGTGCAAGCACCTTCGAACCCGTCGATTGTCACTGTTTTGATCTCTGGGAACTCTTCGTAGAACAAGTTGTGCCAGAACCCTCGTTTTGCGACTACGTGTATGTTCGTCTTGGTATGTGTCGCTGGATTGAGGGTGGCATCCTTTGAAGTAAAGACAAGTCCGTAGACTCCTATATCAAAGTGGTCCACTCCGCCGAACGGTTCAATTGGGCTGGAAAGTTTCGTGCCTGCAAGCGCGTTCTTAATTCCAGCTTGATTGAGCTCAAAGGTGCCATCTTCCTTCTTGTGCAACTTGGTGAGGAAGATTGCATTACGATTCTGGTCCGTCCAGGTGTCCCAGTGGCGAACAAATCCGCTGTTGTAGAGTCTGCCAGAAGAGTACGGGTGCTCAACCTTCTGGGGATTGAGCAATGTGTCGTCAGGTTGCGCCTTGCCAGATACGGCCACGCCATACCAGCCTTCACCAAGATCCTTCACTTTGAGATTTTCTACTGGTCCTGGGATGTTACCAGCTATTTGTTTACTGGCGTCGTATTAGTGGAAGACGAGATATCAACATGAGGTTCAGTACCTATTCTCGAAGTTCTCGGGGTTTCCAACGCCAATGGACGTGGTACCATCGTCTTCAGACTGGAGAAATACAATAGTCTCATCATCAATCCACACAACTTCTTTTGCAGAACCATCACTGGTGACAACAGTCGACTGTTGGGTCTCGACATTCAGCATACGAATTTCCCGACTCTTTGCATGTTCCGCGAAGCTGTACGAGGAGACGGTATACAGAACCTTCGACCCATCTGAATTTGGCAAACCTTGAGAACGTCGCGGTGCCTCGAGGAGGACTTCTGGAGTGAACTTAAAAGCCCTAATAGTCATGATAAGTACGTTAGTGCGAATGAAGCACTAGAGTAATAGCCTACATGTTATTAGTGCTGCTGATTTGGAGATGAGTTGCGAGCACGTGTGCTTATGAGACCGGGGTAAGACGAAAGACCGCAAGTCCGACGCCTCCACATTCATATATCTCAATGAACGTGGAAGAGTATTCCACCAACCAAAAGGCAGCGTTTGAGCCCTCCGATGCGGCTGACGAGCTCTTTGGGTGCGAAGTCGGGTCATCCCGAGGTCACGCTCGGTTGTAACGCACAGGTATCACAGGTAACCGAAATCTCACTTACCGAATGTTGAATTTGTAAACTGCAGCTGCTTCGAAGCCCGAAACTCTCTTCAATGAGTTTATTGATGACGGTTGTAGTATACTATCGTGATGTAGAGGTAGGTCAGCTGCTAGCCGCTTTCTCGGAGACGGGTATGCCCAACCCCTCCCAACCAGCCACATATGCCCCACCCATACAGTCAGACACCACGTCATTGTCAACTAGACGTCGGACAAACAGTCGGCAAACAAAATGCCCCACAAAGATATGTTCATGTGGCGTGATAACCCCAAAATCACTTTTTGGACCGCAAACCGCTAAGTTTAGGTTTTAGCTAATTTTCAAAACTGTCAAAATTCAGTCCAGGGACAATTAAAGTCCTGTGGCGCAGTGGTAGCGCGCCGTTCTTATAAGAATCACATGATTCCTATGATCAAATCCTTGTGATGCGGATGCCGTGGGTTCGAGTATGTTTAAAACTGGTCTTGTGAAGACTTCGTCCACTAACAGCGTGCCTAGACCCCACCAGGACTATCTCTCGATTACCTTTTTTGCTCTTTTATGCTCATCGAAGAGACTCTCTTACCTATACGTTGATCGATGCTTGGAATATACAAGACTTACATTTTTGCTGGTGATACCGGAACTAAGTAATATCTGCACTGCTATCAGAACATCACCACAATTCCACAATTATGCGAAGGGAAACCTTCTTATTATCCCAAAACAATGCATTTTATTTACTTTGGGCACTTTGTATATGTGCATATTAAATGCTCAAAATTTCCGCCACGCTGCGCTACGCCAACTTCATGCGTGCCACACTTCGCGTTCGTACCCATCAACAAAAACACAGGTTCAGCGACTACGACTTATATCCAGGCCCCATGTAAACTTTCCGCAAACTCATCTCCTCCTCTTGTATGCTCCTCGCAATCTTATTCCCCAAAATCTCTACTTGCCTCTCATACTCCCAGCTCGGCGTCTCCGCACCGCGCATGCCAATAAACCTCGCAAACATGCGCATCTTGACCTTTACGCGTTCAAGCTCGTCGAGCCTGCAGTTCTCAGGTAATGACTTGTTTATCTCAAGGAACGGCTTGGACCAATCCATCGTCTGGGGATATTGGTTTGTGAAGACGTCGGGCGTGGATTGCGAGTAGAAGTGTGCGAGTTGGTCGAGCTGGGCTTCGGTGAGGAGGAAGAGGTTTAGCATCATGGGTGGGAAGTCGGGGCCGGGCTGGCCGGTTTGGACATGCACGATGGGCGCGATGGTGAGGCGCATCTGTGAGATCTTCTCTGCGAGCTCGGGGTTTCGGGCGGATAACTGCATTCTTGATAGGCGTTTCTGGATGAGGCTTGAGTGAGGTTTGCTTGCCTTGTTGATGCCGCTTGTTTTGCTCATGCGGTGGCTATGCATAAGATGGTTTTGGTGTCGTGATTTGCCCAGTCACGTCTTTCTGATAGCCGTAGAGCTCCTGCAGTGTGCTGTCGAAGTTTGCTGCGGGAGGATATGTATTATGGACGAGGAGAAGGAGCAGGGAATTGCTGGGTCAGGGACTATGGGGATATTTAAACAATGGACAAACGAACAAAGCGTGTGGTCGATTATCATGGACATCGTTGGAGCTGTTGTTCTTTGTTACGTGCGAGACAGAGGTCCTGACTCTTGTGAAGTGACGGAAGCTTTGTTAGGTTCCGTCACGTGTCCATTGTCTTCTGGTGAGTGGGGTTATAATCTGTACAGTGTTCTTCACTCCCATAAGTGACGGTGAACGACCTTCAAGGGATCTTACAAGAATGCAGCGGCTTGCTTTCATGTATGCTACGATGCGCTGTCGAATTCTTTGAAGAATGAAATGCCACGACACAGTGCTGGTTCGTTTTGGGGTCCATTATCGAAAGCTTGCACCATGTGTTGTAACAATCCGTGCACGCTCTATCAGACTCATCGCCATCACGTGAACTGCCTTTTGTGATGTATCTTTATGAATGTGCCCAGTCTTCTCGTGACATTGTCGGGTGCTAGAAGGACCTTCAGGTATGCAGCCGCAGGCATCGACATGCTGGTAACATCGAGCTCGTGAAAATAGACACAAATTATTTCGCCGGGTCGTGCCTGTGAAGATTTCGCCACAATGTCGTCTTTGACTGGTCGGTATTCCATGAGGCGTTTGCGCGCCATTCCAGTTGACTCAGTCTGTCAAGACAAATCGGGACTGCCTCAGGCTTCGAGTATCTTTTCGAGCGAAACATCGTTCACTGCGCCACCGACAGGTTCAGTCTGTTTCCAAAACTTGCTGAGATGTCTCGCGCCACTGTGAATATATTAGTGAGGCCATTTAACAGCAAATCTTTTCCATTTACCTGTCGCATAGAATTGTCACGATGCGATGACCGGGCCCGAGTGTCTTTGCGAGTTGCGTCGCAGCCACACCTGTTCTGAGTCAGACGGTGAAGTCGTAGAAGGTTTCTTGAATGTCTTACAATTCACAGCGCTGGAACTGCCCACGAATATTCCGTCATGTTCCACGAGCCAGCGCGCCATGTCAATAGCTTGTTCGTCATTCACACGTATAGCATCATCGATGAGCTCTCTGCCCACGTCAAAGTTGTGCGTGACCCGGTTGATGCCAATGCCCTCCACAATAGTGTCCACCTGATGTCGTCGGCGCGTTCCCTCTCTTTCTTTACGGTCGAACATGACGCCATACTTTACGCGGTTGTACAGTCCGCTTCCAGGAGGATCCGCGAGAACAATTTTGATGTTGGGTAGCTTGGATTTTAGGTAAAGCGCAACGCCAGAGATCGTTCCTCCGGTGCCAGCTCCACTGACGAATGCATCTACGGCCCCGCCAGTTTGTTCGTAGATTTCCGGCCCAGTCCCAGCAAAATGTGCACGCCAGTTTGCTTCGGTCTCAAATTGGTCTGCAAAGAGACCTCGTCCGGGTTTATCGGCACTCGCTGTATGCTCTGCCGCTCTGGCACGAGCAAGATTCACAAACTGATTCTGGTCGACAATGGGCGCTGGTCGCACTCTTTCTACCTCTGCACCCAGCTTGAGGAGCAGTTCGGACTTTTCGGTCGCCATGTCGTTTGGCATGCAGCTTCTTTCGTTAGAGATTGATCTCACACGTCGCACGTAAAACTCACATATGTGCTTTGTAGCCTCTGGCCCGACATATCGCGGCTAACGAGATACCAGTACTACCTACGGTGCCCTCATAGATGGTGTCACCAGAATTCGGGACCAGTAACCCTTTTTCCTCTGCCTGAAACGAATTAGATCAGAGTGTCATTGATTGTGTGAAATCATACCATTTCGATTATACTTAGTGCAACTCGGTCTTTGGGGCTGTTACCGGCGCCATTTAGGAACTGAATGATACTGGTCAGCATGCTAGTCCCACGATCAAGCTTCCTACAAGCATACCTCTGCTTTGGCGAGTATCTCGCATCCAGTGTAATTGGAAAGTGACTTTATCTTGATGAGTGGTGTGTCGCCGATGCATCCTTCTATGCCTTCCTTGATACATCCAGGCCCTTTCTCTAGTGCAACATCAAGTTCCGCCAGGCTTTTCTTCAACACGTTCAAATCTTTGATCTTTGCAAGCCTGGCTATCAGCTTCTTCTGCTGCTGCTTGAGTTGTTGATGTGCGTCATCATGGTCAAGTCTCTGAGCAGATTTTGACTGTTGGTTGTACGTGACAGTTAACACTATGCCCAGGGCAAATGCTCCCAGTACATAGTATCGCGTGTGATCTGCCGACATTCCTGTATTTGCAAACCTCTGTGGGCGAGTTGGCCTAACAATTTGCCGGAAAAGTTCAAACTGTCAGGTCCACTTTCTCCGAGGACGATGAAAGCGCCTAGAACTACTCGCTGCTCATAGCCGCGGTCTTCCAAGTCTTACGAACTATTGTAGTAGTCTAGCGCTGTTTATGATTATTTTTTGCAACTTGAGAGATGCATCCATGGTTCCGTAGTGGAGCTAGGACAGTCTTGGCACATGAAGGACCCGCAAACCTCACCACGTGCTTGCGCGCCGATAGCTTCCCACACTCCCGCGCTTTGGTCTGGTACATCCAACCAGGCGTCAATGGACTCCCCACTCGTTACGCAAATATTCCGCCAGCTTTTCTCGCACCGGGCGTCGCAATGTCTTGCCCGCGGAGCTCGACCAGCTCTTGCAGCTGCCCGCACTCCGAATATCCAACGGAGGGGAAAGGCCACGCGGTTTGCTGAGGGGGAGACAAAACGGGAATCAAGATGGACGCCGAGGAAGAACGCATTCCCGCAGGAGAGGACAGAGGAATTTGAAAGGTACCCGCTGGTGACTGCGGATATGCTGCGGAGTAGAAGGGAAAGACCGCGGAGAGTGAAGATGCTTCTGCGGGACTTTATTGAAGGTCAGATGCTCCCAATGGCTCAGACAGAGCTTATAGAGAGCTAAATCTAGTACAGACAGTCTTTATAACCCTAACTACGGCTACTTCTCGAAGCAGGTCGTTATCTTCTCCCCGGGCGACCCTTTTGACTTCAACTCCATGTCCACCGAGGACGAGTTCTTCCAGCAACTACGGCAACGCTATATCTCTTTCGAAGATTCGCTCGACTACCAAGAACCGAATGAGCTCCGCCAGCTATGGCATACCCCTACCGAGCTCTTCTCGCCCTACTATGGCGAAGCGATTGCGCGGTACTTGGTGGAGGACTACAAGTACAATGCCTACCCATATCACGATTTGAATATTTATGAAATGGGTGCCGGTAATGGTACTATGATGTTGAATATCTTGGACTACATAAGAGACGTGCATCCCGAGGTTTATGAGCGGACAAAGTTCAAGATCATTGAAATCTCTAGCCAGCTTGCGCATCTGCAGCAGCAAGGGCTGGGCCAGTCGGCGTACGCAAGAGGGCACTCGGACAAGGTTGAGATTGTCAATCGCTCGATATTCGACTGGGACATATACGTGTCTTCGCCATGTTACTTCCTTGCGCTGGAAGTCTTCGATAACTTTGCGCACGACGCCCTCAAGTACGACTTCGAAACCGGCGCACCCTACCAGTCGCACGTCGTCGTCGATCCTCGCGGCGAGCTCTTCGAATACTACTCCCGATCCCTTGACCCTGTCGCAAAGCAATTTCTCGAACGCCGGCATGCGGCTTGCAAGACATACCCACATCCGCTACAAGGCTCGCGAATCATGCAGAATTTGAAAAGTCTGGTCCCATGGAAGGGCACGCTCAGTCAACCAGAGTACATACCCACACGACTGATGCAGTTCTTCTACACGCTCTATGAGAAGTTCCCGAATCATAAGTTGGTCAGCAGTGACTTCCACAAGCTGAGCGATGCGGTGGAGGGGTTGAATGCGCCTGTGGTCCAGACGAGGTATAGGAGGCAGATGATTCCTGTCACAACGCCTCTCGTAAGTGCTCTAGTTGCTGGGCTATAGTCGGATCACTGACACAACCCACAGGTCCACCAAGGCTATTTCGACATCCTCTTCCCCACTGACTTCGAGGTCATGGAGCCCATGTACACCGCAATCACCGGTCGTTTTGCACGTACCTACCTACACGAAGACTTCATGGCGGGCAGAGCAGATATTGCAGAAACGAGCACGAAGAACGGGGACAATCCGCTTCTGAGCTGGTACAAGAACGCCAGTGTCATGATCACCGTTTAGATATCCGTGGATATGCTAGAAACCACTCGAAATATACTGTGTATAGATATGATCGCCCAAATATGCAGACGTCAGCTTTACCAAGCGCTTTGCAGTGCGACAAACAATTGTACATTGCCTGTATCTACGCAGGCCAATTTGTATCCGAAGCCATCCACTAGCCTCTGGACATATCCGCCTCACCGTCTGAACCAGTTGCTAACCAGACCACCCGCGAGATTCCTCGCAAGTCCTGATCCATACATGGCATTCGAAGCAAAGCCACTTGCCTGGCTAAACTTGTCGCATCTCGAGAAAGCAAGCGTATTCGTAATCGTGAGAACCAGCGCAATAGCTACCAAGCAGTCAGCATCGTATCCCCAACCCCAGCTCCCCTCCACAAGAATATACTCACCAACCAGCGTCAGCCAAATGAAATTGAACCCAAACAGCGCCACAACAGCCATGACAACCCACAGCACAGGCTGCACATACAACGCCATCCAAAAGAAGCGCTTGTCCGTCGCATTCTGCTCCCGCGACTCTGGGTCCGCGGATTCAAACACCCAGCGCCCGTCGCCCGTTGCGCCGTCGACCTCGTTCCACCAGCGCAGTCCGACAAGCCGGCGGCCGGCGATGTTCTTGAGGTAGTAGAAGTCCATGGCGAGCAGCAGGATGGTGACGATGAAGATGAGCACAAAGTTGCTGGAGAGGAGGCGCATGCCGAGAAGGTAGACTAGGAGAGAAGCTGTGGCATACATTAGTTATGTATGGCAGGGAAGGGAGCCTAGGGGAGCTTACAGATGCGGAAGAAGAGGAAGGTTAGCAGCGTGATTGGGTGGCTGGAGAGTTTCCAGCTCAGCGACCCTGGCGCCGGGGCTGTTTGGGCGGTCTCCATGGTGCAAGAGTGTGTATGTGGAGGTCTGGGTGTGGGAAAGGTAGTTTCACGTGGCTTTCTGAGGGTTCAGGAACGCGTGTCGGCGTGTCGGCGTTTGAGAGGGTCGCTGCGCTGTTTCCCCGCACGTCATAGGCTATGAGGAAGTGCCCGAGGTGGTAGGCTGTCTTTGACTTGCGATTGTGCTTCTTACAACACGATTTTTCTTCTTTGGACCCGCTGAGGCTGTTGGAGAAAGTGTGGGATCACGATGGCGGCCCCAATTATTCGGCGGGCGTGCATGTACGGTACAACCACCTCCTTCTTCATCAGGTTCATGCTCGCTAACTTGCTGCACAGTCCCGTCCTCCTCCAAAAAGATGCTCGAGAAGTCCTTTGCTATGCATGCCGATAACGTCACGTACGATCTTGAAGACAGCGTCGCTCCACACATGAAGTCAGAAGCGCGGTCGAACCTGCGCGACATCTTGAACAAGCAACGACCAAGCGGCATCAAGGAGATGTGCGTGCGGATAAACAGCGTAGATACAGGTCTGGCATTGGACGACCTGACAGAGGTACTCAAGGGCGAGTACCTGGATGCGATCATGCTACCAAAGTGCGAGAGCGCTGCGGATCTTCACTTCGTCACTGATGTCATACGGCACTTGCGTCCTGACAGACATCCGTCAAGTACAACCACAACAGGTAGCGGGATCAAGAGAGAGCCACTCCGGATCATAGCCCTCATAGAATCTGCCAAAGCGATCCAGAACCTCAGCTCCATATGCGCCGCATCGCCCTACCTCAGCGGCCTCGTGTTCGCAGCCGAAGACTTTGCGAAAGACATGAGTCTCACGCGCACACCCTCGCTCACAGAGTTTTTGTATGCGAGATCAGCGATCGCAACAGCCGCACGAGCCGCCGAACTTCCCTCCACCATCGATCTGGTATGCACAAGCTACAAAGGTGAAGCAGGGCTCAAGACACTGGAAGAAGAGTGCTTGAACGGCAAGGGCATGGGCTTCAACGGCAAGCAGTGCATACACCCAAGCCAAGTCGCTGTATGTCACAAATCGTTCAGCCCTGGCGATAAGGAGGTCGAGTGGGCAGCTCGGGTGGCTATTGCAGACGAGAAGGCCAGCCAAGCAGGACGAGGCGCGTGGACGTTGGACGGCAAGATGATTGACGTTCCTGTTGTTAAGAAGGCCCATGCGATTCTGAAGCATGCGCAGGCGTGCGAGATTGATGTGGAGACGATTCGAGAGAAGTGGAAGGGACAAGAGCCAGAGTGATAGAACGATAGTACGTAAAAGGCTTGCACTCACCTTTGATCTCACCCGCTACATTACTCAACGTGAAGTGAGATAGCGTGTTCACTAGCTCTGCGTACTACCGGCAGACAGTGTATAAAAACTCAGCCCGGAGACTCGTAATACTCTCCGCACCGGATACACGATCCTCAAATTCGTGTCAGCCAACTTCCTCAGTTACCTTCCAGACGTACGTTTAATCTGTGACTACACTCTTCCTGTCTACATGCCAACTTTTGTCACTGTTAGCCAACCATTGCACTTGCGTAGCCACAGCTCAACTACCCACTATGGCGCCCAAGAAGAGGACCCAGCACGACCGCGCACTCGAAGCCGCCGCCATACGAAGGACCAGGCCCGAGAAGCAACCAATCCGCCAGGAGTCAGAGGCAGAGCCGGAGACACAGTCAGAAGCTGGAGACCAGATGGACCCCACCAGAGGAGAAGTAGTAGTGAGGTGGAGGGACGGAGTGCCACTTCGTCTACTACAGGACCCGACCGTCCGCCTTCACCACTTCTTCAGCCACTTCTGTGGCTACACCCTCCCCGACTTCTGCCACGCAGTAGACGAGCACTTCGAACTGAGCTCGCGTCGTCTCCGTCGCGAGGCGCTGGTGTGTGAAGGCGGTCTTGACTTTCTAGCTGCACAGAGGCAGGTGCATGATACGAATGAGCCGGTGATTTTCCACCTCGACACCATACCTGCATGCATACCGCGGCCGGTTACGTCTTTGGTGAACCACCCCGATGAGAATCCTTGGGCGGAGTTCGGTGAGAGCAGGAGGACGGTGGGAGGAGTGACGGTAATTCGTAAATTGCCGAATTGTGAGTTATAGCTACCCATTTACTGCCAGTAGCTCCAGCTGCTAATCTCACCGCAGATTTGGGTTGATGATACCATCATCTCCACTCCATGATACAAAAGGCCGGAGACCTTCGCAGGGAATTGTGAGCGTCTACGTAGATATACACGGCTGTGTGCTACTCCAGGAAATACTATGAAAATGCAGATACTCAATGAAAAGTGTTCCCGGGGACTGTCAGGTCTCCAGAAATGCAGTTCCTCTTGACGTGAGCATTGATTGAGAAAGAGATAAATAAATCTTATGCCTGTATTGATAGCGATGTCATCCAATTCCGGATGGCGCAAGTTCAGGATGTCTCGAATCTGCTACATGTCTTCCTTTTAGAGAGTGGAGCCTGGAGGTCTTCGCCATACTGATCACACCGGAACGAGGTCGAAATACCGGCCGGGCAGAACACACCTCTACCTGGCCACTCAACGGTTGTAGGAGGCGTGGATGGTAGCGTTGGCATGAAGTGTATTCTAGGGGATACTGATAAACATCTCCAGAACGCTTCGAGACGATCTCCCACGCGAGAGTAACAGCTGCATAATACCGCGGTACTGCAAAATCCTCGATACACAGCATCTACGACAACCATTGCTTGCATCAGATGAAGTGCCTCGCGATGGGAACATTGGTTGACAAGGAGATGAGTTAGTCGTATGTATAGATCGTTTTGTCTGTGATGTAGTTTTAGATGTCGAATGTTAAATGTCTTCTTAACTGAACCATTATCCCGGGAGGTCTATCTCTCACTTACAGGTAGTAGAGTAGAGGCCCTCGCCAGGTACTACATGTTTCCCTTTAGATACAGATTGCCGTGGGTACCTCCAGGACGTACTATAAGAATACAGATTCAACGTGAAAAGTGTGATTCGGGCTCGTCAGGTCGGCAAAGTTGCAGTGCCTTCCTACGTATCCACGTGAGCACGTGGCTGCGTGATGCCGGGGCATCGGTACAAAGACACGTGGGAAGACGTCAGTTTACTAATGGAGAGGAATCTTAATCTGACCGCGCCGAACCCAGTAAACAGTCCTTACTGTTATTGCTGCCGCGAGTTGTAGCTGTGTTGCTCGTAGTTATAGGGCGCGAGATAAGGCGTGGTAGAATCACGTCACCAAGCCATATCAAGTCGCAAGTGCCCCACTAATTTGTCTAGCCTAATTACTACTCTGTGCATTATCAATCACCGCCCACGGGAAACAAACTCATTACATTCACGTCCGAGACGTATACCGAGTGCAATACACCACATCTTACGTCCGGTACCTCCCTTGCCGATTGCCGACACTGCATCAGCGTATCCCATCAGCCAACAATACATCTTCGGACATGGGCGGAGGACCAGAGGCACCATCCAAACAAATGTCGGGCAAGAAAGAGCTGGTGCTCTGCGCACTGCCATTTCCGCTCGAAGCCGCAAAGAAAGCTATTGCGCTACTTGAAGAGGAGTTCAACGACGTCGATATCGAGTACTACTACACCCCGCAACAGAAGCCGACCACTATTCCAGATGGTACGTCTCGAGTCTTCTACATGTCTTTGGTGTCAAAATATGTGTAACAATAGTACGGTACCGGCACTTTGGTAATGGACTACGTTGATGTGCTTACACCACGTGATCACCGAAGGGACCCTGACGTTCACTAATGCCACTTCCAGACATCGTCGCCCGTGCATCATACCTAGCGACCCTCTTCTGGGCTCCCAGCAGACGCGAAAGCTCTCCCTAATGTGAACCTCATTCAGTTCTTCTCTGCAGGAACCAACCACATTGCGCAGCACCCCATCTACACCGACTCCAAGATCCCGCTATGCTCAGCCAATGGCGTTCACGGTCCCCAGATCGCTGAATGGGTCATCATGATGGATCTAGTACACAGCCATAAGTTTCCAAAGCTCTATGACCTACAGAAGGAGAAGACTTGGAAGCAGGCGGTTGGAATGGGTATTAGCGATCGTGTGGGCAAGAGAGTGGGCATCCTCGGATACGGAAGTATTGGACGACAAGGTATGTTCCACCAACTTTTCTTATTCTCTTCATGCTGTTGGTGGATCGACCACATGGTCATCTCCTGGGACTCGAGCTTTGAAGATTCCGGCACAACGGTATCTGGAAGCGTGCATCCTGAATAAGCACTTTCGTATCCCATTCCTTTTGCAGAACGCATGCCATAAAGGATCCAACAACCACGCCGCAATTCGCGATTCAGCTCGGACATCGTTACGTGTACCTGCAGCGTTCCATCGACACACGCCACCGAATCCATCACCTACGCCACCTTGGCGGCCTAACCGTCTCCACAACCCAACAACAGGGCAAACCTACCCGTTGCAGCACACAACCGCGTCTCCTGAGGGCCTCTATCCACCTTCCTCTTTGTCCATCGCGGCATGAAATATGGAATCCCGAAGCTAACAATCATTCGTAGTCGCTCGTGTGGCGAAAGCTATGGGCATGGACGTGATCGCGTACACAGCGTCGCCCCGCAAGACGCCCGAATCCAAGAAGGATGGTGGTTACATTGTCCCAGGGACCGGTGATCCAGATGGTTCTTTCCCGAGCGCGTGGTACAGTGGCACCAACAAGGAAGACGTGCATGAGTTCCTGAAGCAGGAGATTGATCTGCTGGTCATTGCTGTGCCGTTGACGTAGGCCTCCCTTCCTGCTGGAAAGTGGTTCATCACTAACCACAAGAACAGTAAAGCGACTACTCATTTCCTCTCCACCGAGGAATTCGAGCTCCTGCACAAATCCAATTCGAGAGGCACTTATGTTGCCAATATCGCGCGCGGTCAGGTTATTGATCAGCCTGCGCTTGTGAAAGCGCTGGAAGATGGCTTGATCAGCGGTGCGGCAGTTGATGTGACTGATCCTGAGCCCCTGCCTGTTGATGATCCGCTGTGGACTGCTCCAAATGTCTTGATCACGCCGCATGTTAGTGGGTCGACGGATGTGTATGCCGACCGAGCATTCGAGGTGTTGAGAGAGAACATAAGGAGGGAGAGGAGTGGGAAGAAGTTGGTGAATGAGGTTGACAGGGAGAGAGGTTACTAAGGTGGTTCTTTGCGTTGCCAAACCTGGGTAGATGCACACCCAGAGAACACGCGTGTGCTTTGGGGAGGATTTGGACATGATCCACTCTTTTTCAGGCCGGAATAGAAGAGAAGAAGTTGAATGTAGAAGACGACGCTATATGCGAATTCTCCCCGACAGTCAAGTTCTCCACCATGTGATGCGGCGTGGCTATCATGATCGGATATACTCACGTGAAAGCCATTAACTTGCTCATCGTTTCTTGGTCAACTAGTATGGTATCCATTGGTTTCTTGAGATATAAGTCGCAACATTTTCACGTTAAGAGATTCAAGTACACTGTAAACATGAATGTGTACCTTCCTGCCAAAGCCGAAATCGGTATCATGGAAGATCCTCTGCTACCATCTAGCATTTGCTATTTCGTCACTATTGCACGGAGCACGGCGACCCTTCGAACCCGCTTTGTCTGGCGAGCTGCATACCTAGATAGACTAGCTCGATACTCTCGTGGTATCGCAGGACCCTGGAGGTTTGTACGACGATCAAGCCGTTTTGCTGTATTATAAAAGAGCTGCGTATAGCTTCAGGACACTTCATCAAGGATAAGTAGGCTCCTAGACTACTTCCATCCTATACCACAGCTATAAGCGAGCTTGACAAACGTCACGACAAATGAATCTCTGCGTCCGAACTCGCACACGACGATGTACAGATCTTCGATTTAGTCCATAGCCCGCTGTCCTATAACTACCCGGATCTCCAGTTAGCCTATAACCCGCGCGCATATGTGCACAACAATAGCAACTTCAGCCGTCGGGTTGCGCCCCCATTCCGATGGCACACTGCCCTCTTCGGTCGACCCGACACCAGGATATTGGCGCGCCCGCATGGCTCCCATGCGCACACGCGAGCGGCAAATATTCAACGACGAAGAAAAAAAACCCAGGAAGCTTCTTGTTGAGTACGAGAGTATCGATCTCGAGCGGATGAATGCCTAGCGACCCGGCCCAGCATATTGTGGCTTTATTCTCATGCATGTTGGTTTTTGTGCGATATCCACGGCCCGTCAACGTCAGCGGGATGTGGCTTCCAGGCCGTTCAAGTGGCTATTTCCGCATCGTTTGGTCGTCGTGCCGTGCCACGCCCAAGGACCTGTTCCTGCATCCGCGACGCCCCACACTAGGTCGCGGGCCAAATTCCTCTTTGTATGCGGTTACTCCGCGCGCATTAATGCTTGCCATCCATCGCGTGTGTTTAGCGCGGTGGATCTTCTGGAAGGCCGAAGATGTGACGGAACTTACTCGGTCGCGTGCTCGTGACACCGAAGCGGGTTTTGTTGCAACGCATTGTTGAGCATGGTGTATTTGGCTAGGGCGACAAGTGCGGAGGCGCGGTGCCCATCGTCTCAATGCGGTTTGGCTGACGGACCTGTCAGTCAGCACGGCAAAACGGTCTTCTCCTGTAGTGCCGCAGCATCAAAGGTCATTGGGCGTGCATCGAGTGGGGTGGTGGTGCCCAGTCTGCGGGTCTCCACAATGTCAGCAAATGTCGGTTGCTGTTGATAGTCCAGACACTTGCGAGAACCTATAGCTCGAAATGTGGTGGATCTTCTTATAGTTCGTCTGATGCTGTTCGTGAGATGAACACCCTTGCCAAAATTATCAAGTGACTGCGTTTAACCGGCGGGATCAACCAACTTATCGGGATTCGACGTATCGACTGATCAACGTCGGTAGCTGCGACAAGTAAGCGACGGCTGAAAGAGCCGATCGATTAGGACAAGTAAATGAGAGAGTGGATGTAATGAGTATTGATCTTTTTTCTTCTTGAACCGACAGTATTATCCAGTTGGCTAAGATAGTCTAGTCTATAGGAGATATCGTAACATATGGAGATGTGCGAGTTTCCATGAGAGGTCTTTTCGCTTCGTGAAGCTGACTGCAGTCTAACACTGCAATGCAATGTAATACTCTGATCCGAAACATGGTCGGCATGTCTCATCCTGCTCGACCAGTATGGATTCTTGCATGTAGGATGATATGTGAATGACCGAAGCCGCAGATCTAGTTCCTTTTTGGTAATGTCATGCTCCTCACTTGCTTGATGAAGCATGTTCTCGTTAGACGAACATGGTGTTTAGACAAGCAGTTTGTCGGGCCTTCGTCCAAACGACGCCATTGAAGAGGCAGCGGAGGTAAACTCCGGCCACGTCGACAAGGCCCGATGTCAACGATGATATGGTGAGATCGTCCATCCGCCAAGTCCGTCACCTCGATGAGGCACGGAGCACGGCGTGATTTCGTGACGTGCACAGATGTTCCGTTGGAGGTCTGTCGCGGCTGAGACGTACTGTTGGCACATGCGAAGGTCGCTTGCGCTATCGACCACTATTGCATAAGCGCTAGATTTTCTGAGACTTGCGATAGACTGGTGAATAACTGGTGTTTGACAGGATCAGTTGCAATTGAATTGTTGCTCTGTCTAAGGTCCTGGGCTAGCGAATCAAATTTTGGCGTCATACTCTGGTGGATGGAATCCAAGGCCTCCTCTAGCGTGGGTTGACCGAGGATCCCAGTCGACTTGAGTTGCGGACCGCGACATGGGTCGTGGAGTAGAGAAGCTTAAGGTCGGGCTGACGTACTCGCGTTGCGTCTCCTTCGTAAAGTAGTCCGGAGTGTCTGATCTGAATTGACCATAGCCGGCGATCTCGGGTGGGTGTGTAAGCACATTTGCGGGAGATTGTATGGCACCATCTTCGAACTTCTTCAGCTCGTAGTTGCGAGAATGTTCGGCAAGATTCCTCGCATCAAGCGAAACAAACTCGCGGTTCTTGCTGAACTTTCCCCTGAAAAAATCGAGCCATCCACTGAACATGCTTCCTCGCGCGAGGAGAACAAAGACCTGGATTCCAGCGATGGAAAGCATCATTAAGATGGCAATGACGGTCGATTCGTTGACCGCAAGATCTTGGCCAAGCTCAAAACAAGGTGATGGGTCCGTTGGGTTTGCCATAAGGCAAGTCAAGAATGGCATCATTTCCTGCACATTGTCTCGCGCGTGCGTTGTGAGGGCATTCAACCAGATAAAAACGACGGAGAAGAAGATGACGTCGACCAAGATGAAGACGACGATCGTTATGCCACGCCACTGGAGCCAGAGCACTTTGCGCACACGTCGATATACTGCTCGAGCTGAGCGGGTTCGCATGCTTGTCGTGTAGGATGGCAGGCCAGCGCTACTTTGTGTCTCGGTCTTGTCGTCGCTGAGCATGTTCTGAAGATATACTTTGATGCAGTACCCGAATCTGTCAAAATGTCAGTAGTGTGCAATAGGTTGATTTAATGTGAACTTACGTTGCGACCTGGATGAGCATAGCAGCGCCGGCAATCGCCAGTAACGGCCCCCAGAAATCGCTCATAGAATGTGCGGGGTTAACGTGGCATACATCGCCAAACCTGAAGGATACACCGGTAATTGTGATGGTGATTGTGAAGAAGGTGGCTGCCACAGACCAGCCCAGGCCTTGTGCCCAGTAGAAGAACTTCCTGCCAGGTGTGACGTCCCAGCAAATCTGGAGATGCATCGAAAGAGCGCGGATGAAAACTACAGGAGGGTCAGTGTTGTTACAAGAAATCGCACTCAGCTGCACTTACTCCAGACTGCCATGGAAAGTCCACCAGAGATGAGGAAAGCACCCGAGAGAGCACAAGGGAGACTCGAATACATGTCGTTGGGGGTAATCTCGTTGTAGCATTGTTCAGGTTCCGCTCCTAGAGGTATCACGAAGCCGAGCTGGTGATTGTTAGCTTTAGCTTTAGCGCAATGCGTCGAGAAGACATGAACCTACAGCCATGAATATAGCAGCTATTATCAGACAGTAGCTGAGATAGTGTCGTCGGGTCTTCTCCGCAGGCAAGACAAGAAAAGATACCAACAGGAAAACAAGTAAGACGAGGCCTGCAACATTCAATCCTTCAGCAACAGTATAGTACGTGTTGAAATCTGGCGCGGTTTAGTATCGTTGGAGAAAGGCCAAAGCATTAAATTTACCTTGAGGATAGAGATAGTCGGTCATCGGACATGGTAGACAGCACACGAGGCCTCTACCAACGGGCGCACAGAAGCGGCCATCAACAACTGTGCTGGTCAGCATATGATAATGAAAGATCAATCAGCACACTTACACCCGCCCAAGTCAAACTTGGAGGCATCGTAAAAAGGTGCGGGGCATGCCCCATGAAGGGGCGACGATTGCGTCCCGTTCGACATGTGTACGCCAGATACCGATCGCAATCCTCAGTCAAAACTATTTTGATATTGGGAACATGGGAATGGCCGCAGCTCCAGCTCGATATGTATAAGGAAAAGATCTTGACAGTCCTCAGCGATCGGGCCGGCGGAGTGATGACCAGGAGTCAATGGAGCAATGCGTGTGCTCAATAGCTCTTGTAATATTGCTAATTGCGACGTTGTATGGCGGTGGTGAAACCTTGACGGCGGGTGCAATTAAGGTTCAGCGTAAGAATCAGCAGTCGATTTGTTGTGTCGATGCTAGTTCAAACACAAAGATGCAGTGAGAAAGCCCGAAAGGAGTGAAGGGACTTGTAGGTACTGCACAGAGGGAGGGTAACGAACGACAGTCTGCAGCAAACTAAAGAATGATCAACCTGGGGCGGCACGGGAGTCACACTGAAGAAGAGTGCAGAAAAGGCAGAAGCGAAGGCGGCTTCGTGGCTGGGCCACCGGCTTGGTGTCGACTGGTGTCGAGGGCATGCGACGATCAGGAATGACCAGGGCACCCCTACCCTGCAGCCCTAGTGAATAGCGCATGTATCCCCGAAGCCTAGCGGGCCAAGACATCAGGTACGAATGCACGAGCGTCCAGGGTCGCATTATGCAAGGATAGCCTTCACGCAGGTCCGGAAAGTCGGCTTGATGTTCGCAACATTGTACTGGCTTGAGATGGCCAATGGTAGCAGCGCGACTCCATGGGAGCAGCTCATGCATCATGATTCGCCACGACTTCTTTGCGCTGCGATTTCTACTTACACACTCTCTTCCCCAGTAATCGTCATGGAGGCATCAGACGCGTGGTGCACTGCCGGGTAGGAGCCGCTTGTGATGGCCCATGGGCTTTCGGTGGAATCGCTGAGCGGAGGCGCCGCATTCATGCCATTGAATTTGACAGCTCCACGTAATCGTGAAGATCAGAAGCAGGAACAAAGACATGGTCAGCTGTGTCCTCTCGATACGCGCGTTCTCAGATGGTAGCACAACAGTGACATGAGGGGAAAACACGAGTGAGACGCGGGAGCGTTCATCCCGTTGTAGCAATCCGCGTTCCTCTTGGTGAGTGGTTGAGGAATAGCCGCCTGATGGTGAATCGCCATCGTTCGGCTTCCAATGAGGGAGCTTCCCGAACGTTTGACAGGGGCCGGCCCAACCCGTTCGTTCCTTTTCAGCTTCAGGTGGACATGCTTTCCATAATTATGTCAATGTGGGGTGATGATTGGAGAGACATTTGCCCCACCACGCAATCGCCAACAGCAAGGTGTGAAGGAGTTTTCTCATGCAGCGGCCTGAGCGAATTCGAGGCCCGTCGAGCAAAGGCTGACATCCTGTAACCGGTGAGGTGGGGATAGGCCTGTGATCTTGTGGCCCAACAAACGCGTAACAGGCGCGCGGGGTGGATTGAGATTCTGTCTGATTGGATGGAGGAGGCTTACAGTCGCGGCATTTGGTGTGATGAAACAAAATTCGTGTGTATGTGCCAAGAGTGCCAGCCCCTTTGGGCGAAATGCCAAGTGCACGTCCCCAAATTCTCTACCAAGATCATCCTGCCCGCCGATTCAATTATGAACAGGTCAGATACCACCTGCATCATTCTCTTGTATCCGTGGTCACACAATCTTCCTGAACAAAATGACTAAGTCGACCTGTGTAACGGTTGACCCTGAACTGTCCAACTTCAAGGTCAATTTAGCTCTTCGCAACGTACTGATTAGCTGTTAAATCTATCTTGGCTCATACATAAGATGACAGTTGCTGTCTAATAGTAGATTAAGCTTAAACAGAACGAGCACGAATTATTGCTGCACCTGGTGTCAGATCACAGCTGCACGACGCATTTCGGGTCCTCGCACTGTCTACTCACATGATTGGCGGATAATAGAAAGCCACATTCCATGTCCTGACGCAAATGTCGTCTTCAGAAGGTTTGCAAGCCACACACATACTGTTCATCCGTGTTTGAGATTGGAGAATCACATCGACATAAGACTGACATAACTGATGCGCACAGAAGTTGAAACATCCCATTGAAACAATATTTAGAAGGTGCAGTTTTAGCACCCGACAACTGCAGTTGGCGCATGCAGCTAAAGTAAAACGTCTCATCGCCCGCCCATCCTGAACCAAAATAGGCGACTAGACTGCGGAAAGCTTCCCGGCCTAAGGGGTACGAACCACAACTTGTGGGAATCTAGTTTTCTATGAACTGCCGGAATGATGCGACCCGAGCTCGCATCTACAAGCCTGTCGTGCTTCAGCACCGTACAAAGTCTAATTGTATGGTATGTCACCTCCAGTTCCGCGTTCATCTGTCGTCCGTCACTTTCGAGACATCCGTGAGATACATGTTTGACCAGGATCCTGACACCACCTTCTGTAAGCAATCCTGCCCAAGTGTCAACGCATGACGGCAAGCTCGGTCGATGTCAAAATAACTCGACAGCGACATTCATGCGCGACGATGCCCAGAGATGCCATCGCTCGGAGTTCCTTGCGGACTTTATTGTCCGTTCATGAAGTGAGGTGGTGTGAAACATGCTGAATGGGATTCTCCTGTTTGTGCAATATGTGACACACTACGGAGCATACTTCCGCTCTGCGAGCAAGGTAAAATGACGGAACAACTCATCTTCACTACCCTGTATCTTATTGTCAGATAGCAAGCCATGGCCCTTGGCCACTGTAGGTCGAGATTGTCGTAGGGATTCCATGCTTGTGGCGCTCTGCCAACGCTCAACTGATTGTCCTGTTCTCCGCAATGGACAGGTACTCCCTACCAACACTCGGCAAGTGGAGTATGGGGTGTAAATTTCGAGGTTGCCTTCTCTGCCGTCTGCTCTGGCCTTCTATTCCAAGTTTCTAGAAGGCGGACATCGGACTTCATCGGGTAAAGCCATGAGCTATCTTGGATCGGCCTCATTTCGCACAAACGGCATCGCGGTCCCAACGCCCAAATTCACAGAACGCTTGCCACGCGACCAAGGGACCGATGCTCATTTTTACAGCGACCGTTCGCGAGGCGGCTGGTGCTCACGTTGGAAAAGACTCTGGGGTTGCGATTGCAACTCTCATCGACACGGCAGTCAGTTGTCGCGCCTCAACTGCTCTCATCGCGCATTGCTCCCATGTCACTCGGCCGTGTCACGCATTGCTGCACATATTAAGTATGCACACGCTGCGCAGCTGATAGAGCGCCCAGCGGTGCTGTTCCTCTACACCTACTTCAACCGGACGCATGCTCCGCGCACGGCAGCACGGGTTCATCACAACGCCAAAATCGCATCGCGTCGCGTCGTTCCGGATGGCTTGACCGGCATCCTTCCACCGGTGAAACTCCACACTCAAGAGCCGTTTACCGAAACAAGCTCGACATGATCATCAAAAACAAACATGTCGAGTCAACAAGCGCTGTCGATGAATTGCCAGAGTCGTGCGATGGTGAAACTGATCAGGGCATCAACAACAGTTCGGCTATGGCTAGCGTTGGTTTGCGACACCGAGTGGCTGGACCGCGAAGCCACGTGAAGTTGGCCCGACATCACTTCGAACAACTGAACCCCCTTCGTCATGAGTCTAGCGTGTGCGTTAGACTGCTTCACTCTGACGCTGGGGAAGCCGATTTGCGTGCCGTGAAGGTCGAGTCACGGCACTGCCTTTCGGCGCCGAATTCCATCTGCCGAACGCCACGCCAACACCAGAACGGATTGTCATGTTCTCGAAATGAAAGACTCGTTGTCGATTTTGACTCAATTAGGCAGCGGGAACATCGACGATTGAGTTTCTGGAACTCACCGTGTTCATCAGAGGCCACCATGTGGCATCTCGTTGAGTCGTGATCAGGCCATCATGATTCTGTAAACGGGCGCGCAAGAGAGAATTGCAGTAGTTCGTGCGCGCTCCGGTGACATTCTAATTACCATCAGAAAAAAGCTGGCATGTTATCTGCGAGCCTGACTAGACTCGATTATCGACACGTTACAAAATATGTACTAAGATACCTTGACCTTATACAGCCCTCACTTAGTTGCGCTCCTATAGTTCTCAGAGCTCAGACACAGCGCGCACGAATTACCGAAAGAATGTATCATTGAGGCCGTTAGAAAGAAGTCGTTATCGAAGGGGGAATTAAACACCGTTACAGCCTCACCACTAACCACAACAAGAAGCGCAGCTTCACTAAACATACCCCTTTCCGCAACAGGGCTCCACAGAAAAGCCGTATCCCCAGCCACTTCATCGGACCGTTGACAACCTCCCGTTGCTCAACAAGACACCACAAGCAATTGATCTACAATCGAGCGCCTCCGCGCACAAACCACGTCTACAACTGTCAGCTTATGTGTATCGACTACATTATACCGTATTACGGCCGGTCCAAGAACTCACCTGTGCTGTATCACATCCCTTACTCCTTGCGTTCGCGCATGCCATGGCGCATGTCTCGCTTGGACTTGAAGTCGATGTTGACGGATGGTCCGTCAAACATGTCCTGGAGGAAGGCGATCTTCTTGTCCGCGGAGATGTTGCTGCCGTCCATGGACTGCGCGAGCTTGTAGTAATCTGTAACGAAGTTCTTCACTTCCTCCGAAGCATCGCCCATGGCTGCCATGTTCGGCGGGAAACTGCTGGGGTCCATCATGACGTTCATCAGCTCGCCAGCAGCCTGCTGGTTGAGTTGTGCCATGTAGGCGCCGACGTGTTGCCATTTTGCGAGGAAGGCCTGAACGTCGGGCGTGGCGGGGATCTGAATTGGGCTTGTTAGTGACTGTGCCAGTGTCATGGTGATATGAAGTAGGATGTCTACTTACCGATGCATCTCTCTTAACGGGTTTCGCAGGAATGAGGCCCTTGAGCGATACAAGTGCCTGCGCAAGCATGCTCTTGAGGGCGCCTAATTGGCTAGCCAAACTTTGCAGAGGCTTCGTAGCGTTGGTGAGTGTGCTGACAAGACCGGTAAGAGGAGCAGCTACAGTCCCAAGCGGGGCTGGAAATCCAGCAAAGATGGGTACAGTTGGAGCCGAAGTACCAACGTTGCCAAAGAGTGGCGAGACGAGAGCACCAACGGGTTTCGTAACGTCAGCGATGGGCTTGAGGACGCTGGCAACAGGTTCCAAAGCACCGCCTACAGGCGCCAGGGCAGCGGTAATGGGGTCAGTGACATCGGCCAATGGGGCTGTAACGCCATTGACCACTGTGTTAACAGCACCCACAGCCGGAGCTAGAGCGGTGAGAATGGGATCCGTGATGGGTTTAAGGTTAGTGACTGGGGCTAGAGGGTCGCCACCAAGAATATTGTTCACCACACTAAGTGGGTTGTCAAGTCCCAGTTGCCCAGTAACTGATGTGAGAGCCTCGCTACCAGGGATAGCATCGACGAGATTATCGACAGCAGCAACGAGCGGGATACTACCGAGGGTAGAGCCCACGGTATTTAACAGCTTGCCACTGTCGATAGCGTCGGCTAGGTTAGCGACAGGTGTCAGGGCAGCTCCAAGAACAGCAGCGGGTGCCGCCAGAGCAGTACCAAGAGCGCTGGCTAAAATAGTACCAGGGTTCACACCAGCAACGGGAACATTGACAACTGGAGCAACGACGCTTCCAACATTGCCTACAGCACCGGCAAGATTAGTGACGGGTTTTGTTAAACCGCCAGTGACGGTTGTAAGGGGCTTGCTGGCTAAAAGAGTACCAGGGTTTGCACCAGCTACGGGAACATTGACAACTGGAGCCACGACGGTTGTAAGGGGCTTGGTGAGGGTTGTCAAACCTCCTCCTAGACTTCCAAGCTGACGAGCGTGAAGTCTTCCATCTCGCTTGGCAAGGTCTCCGAGAAGGCCATCCAGCGGGATGTCCTTCACCAAGGAGAGCGTGGCTTTGATACCATTGGTAGAGGTAAGATGCGAAGACACATTCGACGCTGGGATTCCAGGCAGAACTGGTGCGGGGTTCGCAGGAAGACCAGGCAGCGGAAGTCCAGGAATGACAGGAAGAGGACCACCGGGAAGAGGCAAGGGAATGCCACCACCAAGCAGCGTGCCTACGTCTGGCAGTCCACTAGTTAATACGGATGTAGGATCTACAGGTGGCAAGGATTTCCGTAGCCCACTGTAGCAGGATCAGCCCGGCAATCCCTTGCAGGAGAGCACCAAGACCTGGGAGCTTCGTCACGTCTAAAAGTGTGTCGAAAATGGTGAGGAGGGTCGATAGAAGGTCCGTCAAAGAATCTCCATCCAAGTCTCGCTTCTGAGCGCCAATCTTGTCAGTTATGTTGTCCAGCACGCCAGTAATTGCGTCAGTGGAGCCATCACCGAGAAGAGCGAGGATGGTAGTGAGGAGCTCGACAATGGTGTTGAAGACGCCAGTCAGACCAGAGGTAGCACTGGTCAGAGCGGCAAGAGGGTCCTGGCGCTTACTCAAAGGAGCGCTCTCCAACACCTTCAAAGCTTCCTTCAGCTCAGTCATCTTCGCCTGAGCAATGTTGAACAGCTCATGCTGCTCGGTATTCATGCTGTCACGCTTGCCGATGGTGCCATCAATCTGAGTAGTAGCATTCAGACCCTTTTCGCTCACCTGGGCAGAAAGTTTGATTGCGATGTCGAGCAGGAGTGTCAAAAGCCTCGTTGCTGCGTCAATGTCCAAAGCCCCGGGCTCAGCAGCGTCGACGTCACGCTTCGCCTTGCTCAGAGGAACGTCTTCGATTGGCAATCCAGTCTCCGGGTCGATCTCCAACGAAGGTAGGTCGGAAAGATCAGCTGGAGAATCTGTGGTGCCTGCTGTGGGCAGATTAGGGAGAGTTGGTGCCGAAAGGTCTGTGGGCGGAGCTGCGGGCAGCTCTGCTCCTAGATCTGACGGGAGTTCTACCGAAAGAGGCAAGGGCAAAGGTACTGGCGAAGCTGTTGACAGTCCTGTAGGTAAACCCGTAGACAGATCTACGGGAGTTTCCACAGAAATAGGTGTGGGTAAAGCTACGAGAGAGCTTGGAACCTCTGTGGGAACACTTGCAAGCAGCTCCGCTGGAAGACCTGTAAGTTCCGCGGGTAGATCCTCTGGAAGCTCCAACGTAAAATCTGGAAAATCAGTTGGTAAGCCTGATGGTGCTGCCGCTCGTAAACTTGCGATTGCGAGTGGAAGACTAGGCAACGCGGGAAGTCTTGGTAGCGCTGTTGAAATGCTGGGTAGAGCTACAGAAACACTGGGTACGGCCACAGGGGCGCTGAGTGCTGTCAGAGACAGACTCGGCAGCGCTGATGCGACGCTGGATACTGACACTGGCAAGCTCGGTAGTGCTACCGGAAGACTGGGCAATGCAGGAGCACTTGGTAGCCCTGCTGCGACGCTGGGTACGGCTACAGAGACACTGGGTACGGCCACAGAGACGCTTGGTACAGCCAAAGAGACACTTGGTTCGGCCACAGGCAAGCTGGATATTGCCACGGGCAATTTAGGTATCGGAGCAGATATAATGGGCGCAAAGTGAGGAAGACTCAACCCAGAAAGGCCCACAGGTACCTCAGGCACCCAAGGTGCGGGCAGAACAGCAGGAACAGCAGCTGGTACAGCAGCCGGTACAGCACCCTTGATCTTCTTCGACAGATCCGAGACTATCCCTAAGATAGCTTTGAGCGTCTCAGCAATAGCGTTTGGGCTGATGTAAGGCGTCTGCAGCACGCTTCCCGAGCATGCCCTGGTTGGCCATGGCATTAGGCAGCAGGAAGCTCATCGACATGGTCACGGCCATGTTGAGTTCAGTTCCTGAGCAATGTTCATGACAGTGTTGGACTGGCACGGTGGACATATCCCGCTTGCCTAATCCGCCGAGGAGGGAGTTGGCCAGCAGACCAGACGCAACGTTGCCAGTCAGGAGTGCAGCTGCGGGGTTGGCGGCTAGGCCTGCAGCAGGGAGAGTTGCTGCAACAGGTCCGGTGGGTAACAAGCCTCCAGTGAGACCCGCTACTAGCGGATTGAGTGCTGCTAGGGGGTCGGCCAGAACGTTGGTAGCAGGCAGAGTGCTCGCGACATCAGCAAGGGGCGAGACACCTGAAGTCAGCTTGGAGGTGAGATCATCAAGCGGGAGTCCTGATAAAGCTTCTTCAACAGTGTCAAGGGGGAGCTTGCCAACGGTCTCAGTAAGAGGTAGCCCAGCTGCGACATTATCAAGGCCTGGGAAGACCGAGATCAGCTTTTTGATGGTGCTGATGATCCTCTTGATAATGGCAAAAGCAACATCAGGCTTGACGTCGAGAGCTCGCTTGGTGAGCCCGTTAGCAACGCTCAAGATGGTGTCGAGAGGTACGGGCTCGGCAGTAGTTCCAGCAGATGTTTCGTTCGTCATGATAGAGAGAATGTCTAGAATCTGGCTAATGATACCCATAGTGAGGGTGGGATCTAGCTCACCTAGGTCGTCGCGCTTCGTGAGACTTCCAAGGAGATCGAGTGGCAGACCAGCAGGGGCCACAATCTTGGGCATCTGCATAGTTGATATCATCCTGTTTGCAAGTCCCAAAAGCTCCTGGATCATTCCGGTAGCATCGGCTGGGTTGATGTTGCTGAGGTCATCCTTGCCAATGACACCAACAGCGTCAACAACGGGAACCTTGGAAACAATGCCGCCAGTGATAGGTACCTGATTGATCGTGCCGGCCAGACTTTTGGCCAAGGTCATTAGCGGTTCCATAAGCGACGACACCTTTGAGACTGGTGGCAGGGCGCTCGTCGTTGTAGAAAAGTCCGGAATTACTTGACGACGAACACGCGAGATTGGCTGCAAGTTAGGAGGTACAACACCTGTGTTCTTCCCGCCACCGACGGGCGTGTTCTTGGCGATGTTCATCAGACCAAAGGCCAGGTTGATAAATCTGTGGACGACATCGACAACGATCTGAGGAGGAAGAGTTAAGGCAGTAGTAGCAGCCTTGAGCGGAGCAAGTGGATCGGCGAGGATAGCATCCAGAGGGATGGGCGCAACGACGGGCGCGACGACAGGCACCGTCGCATTTGTCACCGCTGGAACGGTGGAGTTCAGAAGCGCAGAGCCAGCGGGCAGTGCGATAGGAGTAGTAGCAGCGTTGAGCAGAGCAAGTGGGTCTGCGAGGATGTCATCCAGAGGGATGGGCGCGACGACGGGCGCGACGACAGGCACCGTCGCATTTGTCACCGCTGGAACGGTGGAGTTGAGAAGTGCAGAGCCAGTGGGCAGTGCGATAGGAGTAGTAGCCAAGCTGAGGATAGCCGACACGACTTCGATTGGCGAAGGTGTCGCATCACTGAAGCTAGGCACTGGCGTGACAAGAACAGAATCCACACCAAGAACGGGAGTTATCGATGGCATAAGGGGATTAGGAACAGGGTTGATGAAGGCATTCTTAGGTCCTTGGATATCGGTTGGATCCACAAGTGGAGGGGAGGCAAAACTTTCCAAAGGCAACTCCGGTGAGGTCACGACGCCCCCAGTGAGATCGCTCACTCCGGTCGGTGCCGGGACATCAGAGGCGGCAGACGGGTTAACGAGGGCGACTACCTGGCCAGTTGGGGTTGCAGCAGACGCGGATGATGCAGACGAGGCAGAGCTCAGCAGTTGAAAGACAGGAAGGGCCTCTTGGGCCAAAGGAGAGGCGAACCCATTGGGTAAGGAGAGTAGTAGCAGCGCAGAGGCAGCTTGGATGCGAGACATGATTGCAGGCTCACGCTAATGAATGGATGCGGAGCTGGCTGAAGAGCTGCACAGGGGTCAGTGGTTCATGGGTACATATGATTGTAGATGGGCCCAGCATTCCTCTCTTTGGGTCCGGGCCGACACATTCCGCCCGCGAGCATTAAGACTTGGAAAATTATCACAGGATTGGAAGGAAGCAAGGAAATGCGGTGAATAGTTCTTCGTAATTCTACAACGGATGGTGTGCTCTTGCATCTGGCATTGTGTTAGTAAAGGCATGGAGATCGCAGTCTGGTGATACCTACACATGTTGCCAAATGTGGGGGATGGCTCCAACTTGTCCCAAATGCTCGGGTACCTGGAAAACATTGACCGTACATGTCCGAAACATGGATTCCTAGTACCTATCAGTTTAAAGCCCGGGGAGGTGGAGGGCTCCACGGCAGCTGGAAGACTTACCGCCTAACAAAATCATGCCTGAATGAACTTAACTCCAGAATAAAGTACCCGAAGAGCATCTGCAGCGTTCGGAACAGAAAGAAAGGGTGTCGTAATCATCCAGAAGGCATTACACTTGCTCAATATGAGTGAGTGCGCACAGTATGGCCAATGCCATTATCGACATACCAAAGAAAAAGATCGCGATGTAAAAGTCCGGGTATCCACAAAACGCCAAGAATCCTCGTAACATTCATGAATCGTAGTACAGAAAGCGTGACAGCGAGGTGGCATCCGATGTCAAGACCAAGCCAATGGAAGAAGTCAAAGTCGTGCATGCGATGGATGCTCGGGTACATGCATACAATAACAACGCGTCGCTTCGCACGTGCATGCGCGCAAGGATTCGCGAAACAAGATCGTGATCATGTGGCCAAGGTCAACACAGGGACGATGGCGTTGCACATGTCGGACTCAGTTACCGCGTCCGCCCATAATGCGATCCTGTTTGCTCTTGGCAGATGCGGCTTGGGATCGGTTCTTTGTGTTCTCGGACGTCTCCGTGGTCTGCGATGAGGCCTGCTTCTGCGCTTGCGCTTGTTGTTGCTCGTAAAGTTTTCGCTGGCGGTTAGCCTCGTACTGCTCGACATCGGCGGCAGTCAGCTGGATGGTGGTGGCGGGACGGCGGAGCATCTTAACAGTGGCGTCGCAAGCGATTTCAAACGTAGGGTGCTGGCGCAGTAAAATTTGCCGGGGCCCAAAAGAGTGTGGTTTGTTTTGAAAGAGCGACTTGGTTGAATTGTTATTAGTACATGCCCGCGGGTTGTTGTCGTAGTCTGGTCGTGCCGAAAGTAGGATGCGGTGAGGGTGAGCAGCTTTGTTTACACGCCCGATGAGACGATAAGAGGTATTAGGGCCCGTCTATTGCGCGATAAGAATTGTGACTCGGTAGGACAAACAGAGTTGCGGGGTGTACATGAGTGAAGGTCAGGGCACGTGTGCAGCAGAGGGGACATGCGTCATGTGATGATCGCTGCATGCCAAGACATCGCGATCTCGAAAAGTTGACTATGCTGGCGACAGCATCAAGCAGCGTCTCAGCCATTGCGCCATGGCACAACGACAAATCTGCCCTTCAATGGGTGCAATACGGCGCTCCTTGACCGTTGATGTCGCCACGATATCCAAAACTTGCACAAGGTCGCTGTCGAGCTCGGCCAGAAACTTCGAAGAGCAACCCAGCGATGGAGCATCATCACAGCCCGGTAAGTTCTCTACATATCCTTCACTCATTTAGGCAAATTCTCTGACCCGCACACAGCCTCCTCTATCCCTCCCACCCGTCGTGGCCGCTCCGAAGCCGCCCTCAGACAAATCAAAAACCTCCAAAACCGGCGCATCCAACCCGGCGGCCTAGCAAGAGGCAGCTTTCCCAGCGGCCAAACGGCCGGCCGAACCTCCCAAGAATACAATCCCTCGAGCTTTGGGGCCTCTCCTGCGGCATCGGAAGCAGGAGACACTCGTGCAGCAGGCCCACGCATGGCTAGATTCGGTGCCCGCCCTACCACCACCCACGGCTCCGCCCCTCCCGAAGGAGGCCGCATGGTTCGCGCACCAAATATGCTCAGGAATCGCAATGCCAATGCCACGGTGGGCAGCGCACGTGGCGGACCCAACCTGCGAGGTCGAGCGGGTGGGAAAGGTGGCGACAGGGGAAAAGACCGAGCACCAAAGAAGCGCGAAAAGGGCAAAGACGGGGATTCTGGGCCGTCCACCAAGTTGTCTGAAATCGATCCTGCCACAACGCTTTCGGATGGGATGATACACAACCTGATGCGTCTGCAGAGGAAGGAGTGGGATCGCGTGCCGTACGAGCCCAAGTATGCACCGGGAAGTTTCGCGGCGCAAGAATTGATACACGAGGGAAGAGAGCTGTTTAGGGGAGAGTCACCGCCGGTCAAGATATGGGGGAGGCTGGAGAAGACGATTGGTGTGGTGGGCATGTTTGGCGCAGAGGCACATCTGAAGGTCAGGAGAGTGCCAGACGGCGACGATGCGCCGTTCGGGCAGGAGGAGGCTCAGGAGGAGACTCAGGAGGAAGCTCAGGGAAATGTGGAAGCGGCAAAGGACGGAACTCCTATTGAGCAGAAGCAGAAGCAGAAGCAGGAAACTGAGCAGAAGCCTGAAGCCATTGTACAATAGATGGTGAGAACACTGTAGGATATACTTCGGAGATTGTACAGTTCACGCACATGAATGATGATAGGTGCATTATGATCTTACTTCAGTTCTGCCATGTGATCCGACCGTACATGAGTAATGCCCGAGATAATCGAGTATACAAGTCCCACCGCATCCACTGCTCTATCTCTTAGATGCTTCAACAACTTCACCGAGACGTCTGAATTCATTCACTGACTGCGAATTTTCGCGTTTTCTCAAGTATTATAAGCTATTGTAGCAGTTTCACAAAGCTAAGAAGATGCGTCCGACTTGATCTGCAACTTGAGACACATGGTCTTACTATCAGGAGTCCGCATCCTAATTCGAGAACACAGCCTTGTACTTGAACTGCGTCGGGAAGCTCTTGTCCGTAATCGTGAGCTCCTCGCCCTCCTCCACAAGCTCCGACATCTTCTTGTCAAGGTTCGGACGCAGCTGCTGTTGCAAGCTGGCAAGCTGCATCCACAGAGACTTTTCACCTGTGCGAATCGCTGGGTTCTTGAGTTGACTGAGATTTGTCAGCAAATGGAACTTCAAGTGAACGAGATTGAACTTACGCTTCTGGTCGCTCAGCCAAACCATCGATGAACTCCTGTAGTGTGGTGTTGGGGTTAATCTGCAGCGGTCGAGCAATATTGCCAGCACCGCAGACGGGACAGTCGTCTTTCTTTTGGTGCTCAAAGGTATACGTGTACACAGAGTCGTCGCCCGTGTACATCATGTAGTTGTCGCTTCCAGGATAGCCGATGAATGGATTGGTGTTTGTGGCGATCTTGAAAGCTTCGTTGCAGCAGCTCGCCGCGACGATGGCGTTCGTGCTTGCAATAGCCGGAATGATGTTCTTCACGACGCCTTGCGTCATGCTGTATGTGACGCCTTCGATGTTGAACTCCTTCGCGCGGGTAAGCGCCTTCTGGTACAGCCACGTAATGTGCTCTGGGTCATCAGTATCGAGTGTGTCGTCCTTGCGATGCTCTTCCCAGGCTATGATGTGCGCCCATTCGATACAATGCTGTGGCTGACGGGGAATAGTAGCTAGGGTACACAGAGGTACGGCAGCACGCGGAGCGTGCATGTCAAGTTGGCACTCGATGCATGATGTTATAGTGGGGAAAATAACACGGGCCTGACCCTTGAAGCCCTCGGTACCACCGTCAACTAAAGGCTTGAGCGAGTCCGGGTTGTCACCATCTACCATGCCGACGAGTGTCGCGTTGATCCATCGCCGCGCCTCAACGCTGTCTAGACCACATACGACCATGCCGAATTGCATGTAGTACTCTTCATCTTTGTCTTGAATCTTGCCGCAGTAGGGAGTGATCTTGACACCCTTTACGCGCTTCTCGACGAACCTGGCGGCGACTTCGGCTTTGTAACTGCCGACATCTGAAGCACGGAAGAGAAACTGCCGATTGAGGTTGGAGACGTCGATCGTGTCCATGTCAATCACGTGGATATCCTTGAAGCCGGAAAGCGCGAGATTCTTGAGAATCTCGCAACCCAGACCACCTGCTCCGCTGTCCATTTGTTAGTCCAATCTCGTCTTTTTGACGCACAAATACTCACATGACTCTACGTTGTGTTAGTTTCCATTTCGACTTCACAGCATGTAATGTCTCAGCTTACAATATCTTGTTCCGCTCCAAGCCAGAGATGGCTGCGTCTCCGGGTACAAAAGCATCTTCATCTGTAAATGGACCGGTCCGCGTAAGGAAGTTATCGAGGTACTTCCTGTAATAGTGTTAGATCGAGTGACTAATTCTGGCCAAACAAGATCCATACCATCGTGCACGCGGCAGCGCTTCTGAACCGGCAGCTATAGTGTCTACGTTAACAGCCATCTTCCGGATGTTGAGACAGAAAGTGGTGCAAGTCAAATCAAGTCAAGCAAATAGTGTTGTAGGCACCGGTGCAAGGGTCAGGAACCTAGCGTGGGGCACGCAAACGCGCTAGTGGCGCGGTGTGTTTTCTGGAAGGAATTGCCGAGTGACACCATGCATTCACCATCATCCACGTCTGACCTTCACGACGATCAGGGTTGTTACTATCCGTGAACGATTTGCCCAAAGGTTAAATTTGATCGCGTGCAAAAGAAGCTGAGCTTGGTCGTATCTAATCAGCATGACTGATTTTCTGACTGCGGTATCGACTAAGAATGTCAAAGCGCCAGAGCCTCAACTACATGAGATCAAAAGTCTCAGCATACAAGACGCAGTCCATATCGACTCAGCAAATTCAGCCCTCGAAGCTCTGAAAAGCCAACCAAGCCAGGAGACTGTCACGAATGCGCTGAAATACATGACGTCTGATGGCTTCAGTCTCCTACTCCCGGAGCCGCTCAACGCAAGCATCGCACATCAGCTCGTCAGCGACACTCTGCCAAATTATTGGCGGCCCTTGAGGAAGTCTCCATTGGCGAAATCGTTTGCTAGAATCTTACGGAATCCCACTGGTTTAGGCCACATCATCACACGTCTGCGGTCTCTCGTTGCTGATAGTAGACAAAAGAGGTCTGCTGGAGAAGCACAGAACCAAGCAGAGAACATTGAAGACCTGCTTGGCGTGTTGGAAGTAACACTTCATGCCGATGACACATCAAGCTTGGTTCTCCGCGACACTGAAGCTCATGGCAGGACCGAAACCAAGAAGAAGCTGATATGGCGCGAGTATCTCTCCCAGACTGCTTCCGGTCGCATCATATCAATAACCGCGGAAGCTGAAGATGTGCTTAAAAGCAAGGGTACTTCACGGATAGCTAGTTGGCTTGCTGATGGCAACGCATATGCAGACTGGCTCGGGCGTAACATTGCTTTTATGCTCAGGGAAGTAAGTAACAGCGAAAACGGTATCTCGAAATCTGCAGTTGTAGATTTATGTTCCAAGGCTCTTACCTTGGGCTACACAGGTCAGTGAAGTTCATTACCCCTGATTGTATTAACTGACAGTGTAGATCGCGTGATCTCTTCACTCACATCATCGCTACTCGAATCAGACTCCGCAGCGCTTTTGGCAGCCTTTCTGCCGCGATTGAAACCCTACGAGCAACGGAAGTATCTCGAAGCGGTGATAATCTTCATTGTAAAGCAATACTTCCCTGCAGATATCGTCCAACGTGAAGACGAACCCATTCCGATGTCCAAGGATGTTTCTGGTGTGGCATCCCTGCTGCATATGTTGACTAGAGAAAATGAGAGTCTGAGGGATCATCTTGTGTCGATACTCACTCGTTCTACGATACCATCGCTGGATGACTCGTTAGCTGCACGCAGGAGTGTCATGGCGGCACTGGCGCCTGACAAAGGTAATAAGCCAACGCAACTACACGATTTGAAATACTAAGGCCCAATAGACAGGCTGCATACGTTACTCGAGAATTGCATAAAGATGTTCGGTGATCCTGTCTTCATCAAGCACGTACCAGTGCTACAACAAGAAGGTATGAGAGGAAATGTATGGCTTTTTATCCCTTGTTGACTATGACCAGCTTTGGCACAAAATCTAGCCCTTTGTGCAGGCTATGTTCAACGAGATCAACCAATGTTCCTCACTATGATGGCCAAATCATCGTACCATATCAATGGCATGTCAAATCGCATCAGTGCGACATCGGCACGCACACGGTTCCTTGGTATAGCAACCGGCATCGCCATCTCAAAGATGACAGACAAGCCAGAGCTGCAGCTCAGATTTGAGTTGGAAGATGCAGATGCAAACGAGGCAAAATGGTATGAGCGCCTAACGAACGTCAACGATATTTTGGGCAGCATATCGGATCTCAAGACCGCTACCAGGGGCGGAGCAGTAGTTGAGCCGTCCAAGAAGAAGGCCAGGAAGCCTGAAGGCATCTCGAAGCCATCCATTACCGAGATACAGGGACCTCGTATTGTTGAGGTACTGTCTGGTTCAGAAGACGAGGACGACGATTTGATGGTATACGAGAAGCCAGACTCTGACCCAGAGGACGAGGATGATGATCCAACTGTGGTAACTCGTAATAAGCCCACAGCACCAGTCTACATTCGCGACCTTATAGCCGGTTTGCGCGACCAAGAGAATTACGATCGACACACTCTTGCGCTATCTACAGCGGCGTCTCTGATTCGACGCAAAGCGGCCTTTGGCACAGAAGTCACTGATCATCTTGATGAGCTCGCGACCATACTCACAGGCTTACAAGACAACTTGGAACTGGAGGACTTTGCACAGCAGCGACAGCAAGCTCTCATCGCTGTGCTACTTGCAAAACCAGCGCAGATGGCTCAATGGTTCGCCCGATCGTTCTTCTCGGGCGACTACAGTTTGACACAACGCATTGCCATGCTCACTACACTCGGTCTTGGAGCTCGCGATCTTGCCGGTTTCAAAGACTCGTCAACCGAAAATCTTCTCCCTCCCGCTGCTTCCTTCCCCAGCAAACAACTGCCACCACACTTACACAAAATGTACGCCGAGAACAAAGACCCAAATCCAGTGGCCAAGATATCAAGCAGCATGGCGCGCGAAATGCTCTCACCACTCGCCTCACAAGCCGCCGATCAACTCAGTGGCCCCAACATCCTCAAAGTTCGAACGTTCAGCTCGCGCATGGAGGTCGCGAAGAAGAGGCAGAAGCCGATACCAAATGCACTTGCACAGATCGTGGCCGAGAACTTCTTCTTCCCACTCACAGGGCGATGGTGGCTGCAGGTTCGCTCAAGCAGCGACTCCTTATACGCGTCTAAGCATCTACTCCCACCGTTTTTACAAACACTCTCGCTTCTACTGAATGCATCTGGCCCAAATACCCTCGCCCTGCCGCAAATGACGCGTGAGTATTGGGATCTGTTGCTATCGGTTCGTGGACTGGCTTCAAAAGATAAGCAAGTTCTTAACGCTTTGCTATTCGGCTTCCTGATGGTACTCGAGACGAATGAAAACAAGGAGAGAATCGCGACAGATCAGGGTAAAGAGCTGATGGAGACGCAAGCTTGGGTGAAGATGGTGTTTGAGAACTTAGGTACGGGCAGTGAGGAGGATGAACGAGTACGAGTTCTTGCAGCGGGTGTGGTGGTGAGATGTCAGGAGGTGGTGGAGAAGTATCAGAGACGCATGGCTGGGGCAATGATGGACTACTAGATTCTCTTGTGTGATAAAATAGCCTGAATAGCCTAGAAGGTTTACGAGACGACTGATGACTGCTAAAAGGTGGCTGGACATATCAAAACTCTAGCATTACTATCACGTTGTTACTCACTGCAGCTTTTGAGAATATACACGAATCATTATCCCGCATGGTGCCAGGCACTACAGTCGTCTGATCCCCTGCATTACCGCTGCGCAATCAGGACCTCCACCTCCTGCCCCATCGCATCCTTCACCACCTTTGTCACCTTCTCCTTCATCAACACGACAAAGGGCTCTTGTACCCCAGGCATTTTCGACATTGCAAGTACCTCCACAGATTCAGGTTCAACGAACTCGGCCAATGCCTGTACCATCACCGCGAAACCCCCATCTATGTAGAGAGGCAACAATATGTAAAGCCCGAGCCTCACTTTACGAATCGAACGTACACGAGCAGCTAGAACCTGAGTCCTCGTCCATCTCTCCAGTGCGTCGTCGTAGCCCAGAACAAACGTGTTCAGCTCAAAGGGAAGCGTGCTAGCTTCGGCGTTGATTTGGCGGCAAGTCTTCAAGAGTGCGAAGGTGTGGAAGGGGCGCCGAGGGCTGACGTTTTCTGCATTGACGCAGTCGCTTCCAGTGCCGGGATAGATCTCGCCGGTCACACCATTGGACTTGAGGGGGTCGGGGCATATGACGATCAATCTGTCGCCGAAGACGTAGGAGTAGATTTGGTTGCGCAGCTCCGCTGGGAGGTCGAGAAATGGGTAAATGTGGGGTTTCCTGGAGGGGCTACGAGAGCTGGTTAGCGATTTATACGTAAAGAAGGGTTTTTGGTGGCGTACACGACAGTAGGGACATCATGCGACACTGCAGTGTTACCGGGCGGGTGTGAGGACATGGTTTAGAGGGCCGAGCTGGTACAATGGTTGAGTATGAGTGCGGTAGGAGATGGAGAGCACAAGAAGTTTTGCGCGAGATTGAGCTGGCAGTGCGTTGATTAGCGTTCAGTGTGAATGGAAGGGTTGATGCAACGACATGATCCGAGCCAGCGTGTACCATTATCTAGGCAACCATGTTGCAGATATCTTTGAACGACAGAGACTCCTGAAGCGATTCAAAGGTGTATGTCGGGCATATTTCTGACATTTTGTATTGTTGTAGGAGGCTTGCAGCGTTCGTCATGATGCCGGGCATCGATTTGTGCGGTGTGTTGCACAGGCTCCTAGGTACTCGTAAAAAGGCACTACAGAGGCCCGCGTACTTTGCGACTGAGGTGAGTTGCGGAAGGTGAAAGAGCGGCACGGATGAGGCAACATAGACGTAGAAGATAGAATTAGGCTAGGTAGATGTGCTTCAGAACAATGAGGCGATGAACGCTCCTGAAGCTATACCCAAGCTTTTCGTGACATGAACGACAACTCATATTGCAACCCACTAGCCTTCCACTACGCATCATCCTCCGCCAGGAGCCCGTCATAATCCCTGGCGAATGACTCCAGCGGGGCACTCTCGCGGTCCCAAGCCCATGGGAAGTACACTACCCTTGTCTTCTCAGAGGCGTCACCCTCCAGCCACTTCTCGAACAGCTCCCTGTTCGTCGTCTTCCACTCTTCATCAGCATACTGCTTGATCCTCTCATCTGATTGGTCAGTCTCAGACAGACCATACCACTTCGCTCCGTAGTGCTTGTAAACCACCTCAACCTGCTCCAAGCAGGGCAGAAGCAGGGAGATACTCCGCTGACTTCTCTTTGCGCCCTTGTGGACGATAGCAGTCTCCTCTTCATCCAGCTCTTGAAGGGTGTTTCCCTCGCCCTTGAAGTTTCCCTTTCCTTTACCTTTGCCCTTCTTCGCCTTCTTAGCGGCAGTCTTTTGCGCCTTGGTGACTTGCCTTTCCATTTTTGAAGCGCTTTGCTTCTTCCGGTCATCGTGCTTCTTGACCTCATTTGCGTTGCCCGCACGTCTAGGTGCGGGGCTACCATCGCTACCACGTAATGCCTGGTGGTCGACGTGGGCGATGTCAGGGTTGGCACCCTGGATCTCGAAGCGCACGCGCTTGATGGCGCTGCGCTGTACGTAGGTCAATCCGGCATGAAACCGCATGAAGTCGTGAACTGAGCCGAACTTTAAGGTCGGCAGCGTGAAGGGCAGGATATGTGCTTCCTTGTAGATGGCGCTACAGGAAGTGAGGAGGCCGAGATATGATGAGGGAGTCTCTTCATATCTTGGCTTGACATAGTCTGAGGGGATGTCGGGCTCTTCGCAGAGGAGTTCTTCTGGATACTTGATATCGTGGACGACGTCTTAAAGACGAAGTCGTAGATATGGTTGCGAATCTCTCCGGGAAGACTCAAGAGAGGTGAGCCATAGCGGTTGCGCACAGTCAACGCAGCTTTGCTGGAAATGTGTTCGCTCATGGTGGATGTAGACGATTGTATGAGTATTAATTTTTTTGTATGAAGGGGATTTGTGACGATGGATAAGAAGTAAAGAGACGAGGGATGGTGGGCTTTTTATCAGTCTGCATTGCTAAAACATATGAAATCCAGACACTGATTAATTGATACCATGGTAGTCAGTATCATAGATGGTAGAGCTAGTGAGCAGCTTTCCACGTTTCTGTGTATAACGGGCACTCGATTGAACCCTGTATACCTTCGCGGGTGGAAACGCTACGGAAGATGCGAGCAAAATGTCTACGTAATCCCCAGATATCCTGATCACGATGATGTGGTACTGTGCGCATGGCTCGCCATGTGGAATACGAAATCATGTATAGGAATTCGGTATCGTGGTTGAAAGGAGTTTTGGAATGGAGCGAGGTCTCATCCAATCAACGACCAACTGCGAGAAGATCAGACGAGTGAGTGGAATTACATAAACCTAAGTAAGCATGGGACGGACCATGGTTCCAGGAACGAAAAATTCTGAGCAGCGCATACGCCTTCACGATTGCCTGTTGGTCGATACGATGGCACCGTTGTCTGTGTAACCTTCACCGCCGAACCATGGAACCATACCCACACTGACCCACTCCGCACGGTCAGCGCACGGAGGACGCACAGTCCATTTCCACTAGCGCGCTTGGCACCGCGAGCATAAAACCCGCGCGCTCCCCGCCCCCTCTACCACTTCTCATACTTACCTTCTTGCGATCACCCAGCTCATCGATTGGGTTGATCTATTCGGCTCTCCTGCATTGCACAGCGCGGTGAGGGCTGGATACTGTTCTCCTTCGGGGGCACAGGCGGGGCAATTTTTGCTGGACTACTTGCCATACTTTTATGGGCTTTTTTTCATTGATTCCATCTACTTCACGTAGATGGGTTGAGGAAGAACAAGCGCACCCTGTCCTCTGTTGCCTACATCAACTCTCGGTGGAGGGCTTCCGTACAGATCTCTTGATTGACCACCGGCCTCCTGGCACCTTCTATCTTTTCATCTACCTTTCAAAAACCCTCTCCAAGCCAAAGTTTCTCGTAGTCGGGCAGCACGTCCCCACGATATCTTACATTTTCGTCGTTCACTTTGAGCGTGGCTATTCTGAGAGGCGATCAAGAAGTCGAGATGTCGAAAAGAAACAGCTCAAGGAGGAGTGAAGGATTACAGGATTCTTGGTGTGGTAAGACCTGTTGATTAAAGACATGCCGGTGTCGCTCTTAATGAGTCCACGTGCAAGTTCCACAATGCGCAAATCCGAGCAACATCACCGAGAGCGATAGTGAGGCTACAAGAAGGCAAGTCTATGTACTTGGAAATGGCGGCTTCTGAGTTGCGCCTAATTTGACTCTAACAGACTGTAATCTATCTGCTCTGTAGAAACTCGCAACAGATCGTATCTAGCCTGCCCGATAACAGAAACGAATCGTCTATCCCAGGTAGCAAGCGCATGTATAATTTCCGGTATTCCTTCATTCGTTAGTCGTTGCTGTTGTAGAGTCGAAGTACGTAGAAAAAGACTTACGGAGCGAGAATGTAGCCCGTATCCCCATCGTTACAGTAATGGGGACAACCAAAATCATAAACGCACATAGGTCCAAGCTCGCCATGTGTTGTTTCTTGCTTAGCCCTAAACGTGGGTTAGAAAGGTAATGTATAGACGGTGGGTTGTGCTTACCCAAAATGTCGGCAATCTCTGTAATCGTACCAGGTGCTCGTTTGTACGTATGTTTGGCAGAACCCTACCTCCTCAGGTGTACAGGGTTCCTTGGCATGAGCGTATTTCTCCAGGCGATCAGGTTTCGTAACTGCGGCAGCGTGCGTAACTGCGGCCAATGCGAGAAAGACTGGAAGGACTTGAGATTGGAATAACATGGTGAAGGTTTGAGACCAGAACAAATGCTTTTGTCGTGTAGACTGTAGTGTAGACTGAAGTGCAAGTTTGGTTGCTTGCGTTGGAAGAACACTACTTGACTGGATTGAAGAGAGGGTAAAGATAATTGAGTTGATAATCAACCTCTATAAATGCCTTCTCCTATGTCGTTCTGACGCCAAGAAAGTTCGGAGTTGGTAGCAATGGCATCCATGGATGCACGTTGAACAGTAACGTGTAAGGTGTCCGTGCATGTAATGCATGGATTCGCATAATACACGCAGAACACCATGACGCATCCATCCCGATCAACCTGAACTTCCAGGAAGCAAGTCATCTGACCATGCGCGTGCTAAGAGTGGCATGCTAAGGGTCTGTGCGCGGCATAACATCAGCTACTAGTAGCTAAGCGAGTTTCTATAGAAACTGCTGCAATTAATTATTAATTAATTGCTAATTAATTCTACTGCGTTGCAACTGCAATTATAATACATACTATACTGCCTTTAAATTTTGCATACTAAGCAGCATACTTTTTATAATAGCTGCTAATAATATTACTATAGTTTTAGACGGATATGTAAGTGCTGCTGTATAAATTTATTAGCAATTTATTAATAATTTATTCTAGAAGCTATATAAGAGATACTAACGCCTAGGAGTGCTCTCTATAGGCATAGGCCTCTTTGCGCAGAATCTAGCTAGTAAGCCTATTCTGTACCTAAGTAAGGTTAGGTGCAGGGTTCTCTTAGCACTAGGAGCGCTATATAGTGTATAAATTAATTATTAATTAATTGCTAATTAATTCTAATAAAGTAATAGAGCAGTCCTTATAGCAGGCTAGGAAACCTAAAGAACTACCTCTTTTAGAACTATAGTCTGAGAGTAGAGGCAGCTAGTAGAGTTAGCTTGCCTACCTCTTATCTTATAATCTAGGAGAAAAGTAATATAAGCGAATTAATTTGCAATTAATTGCTAATTAATTTAGTATTCTAGAGTAATATTATAAATACATACGACCTTACTGCTGCGTTACTGCTTGCTGCATAAGCTAATATTATAGCAGCCTAGGCTATAGTCTCTTAGCTCTTACTATAGCATATAGTGCTGCTGCTTAACAGCGTAGTAAGTTAAATTAATTGCTAATTAATTCCTAATTAATTCTAATAAAGATATAGCTAGACTTAATGCGCATACACGCAGCCTATATAATAATTCTTAGAAGAGTATCTTCCTATAAGAGCTGTGTAGCTGATGCTAAGATTAGTAAGAAAGAGAAGCTTAATAGTAAGTATGCTTATAGCTAAATTAATTAAGAATTAATTAAAAATTAATTGCTAATTTATTATAGAGTATAACTACTTTAGGCTTAGCCTATACTAGCTCTATAAGAATAGAGACCTCTAGATAGAGCTAGCTGCTAAGGACAACGCGCTAGCTAATAAGTCTAACTCTTCTTTATTAGACTTATTATTAAGCTCTATAAGTAGAATTAATTTGCAATTTATTTATAATTTATTTAAACTAATATATAGCTAGGATAAGGATAAGAGTAATTAGGATAATAGTAGTCTTAGGGGTAGTAGCCTTAGAGATAATAGCCTTAGAGATAATAATAAGGACCTCTTCTTTAATTTCAGCAGCGTAAGTAGAATGAATTTAAAATTAATTCACAATTTATTCTTGCTAATATATAACTAGGATAATGATCTTGATAGTAATAAGAATGATAAGTAGCCTAGTAATAGCCTCCTCCTTTCTTCTTTATTAGACTCTAACTCTGTAAGTTAAATGAATTTAGAATTTATTTATAATTTATTCTTGCTAATATATAACTAGGATAATAAAGAGCTTAAGGAAGATTAGGTTGCTAGCTATAGCTTTCTCTCTCTTTCTGCACTAAGCTTTAACGCTAAGAGTGTTGAACCTCCTAGCTCTAAGGTTAGCAGCAGCTTAGTATGTTAAATTAACTAATAATTAATTAATAATTAATTTATGCTAATTTATAACTAGCTAGAGCTCTTATCTAAGTTCTTATATAATTTAGAGTTAGACTAGATATCTCTCTACAGTTCTTCTAGCTTAGGCTTATTCTCTACTTACCTCTTTCGCTTTAGCAACTTCTAAGTTCGCTGCTGTTAGTAGAATTAATTAGCAATTAATTTCTAATGCATTTAAGCCTTTAGGCATTATGTAGAGTAATTAAAGTAGATTCTTACATAACTATAAATTGCCTAATATAAAAAGCTACTTATTTAAATATAGCCTCTTAAGTAAATACCTCTTTACTTACTTCTTTCTGCAATTCTAATAAGGACTATAATAGCTATATGCAATAAGAGCTTAGTAAGACTTATATATATTAATTTGCTCTCTCTTCTGCTGCTTTTCTTTATTTGTTTCTTTATAGATAGGTATCTGCTATAGTAGTAGTAAGAGTAGTTTAGAATTAATTAGTAACTAATTATTAGCAGATACTATGCTCTCTTTACCTTACTCTTCCTCTATCTAATAATTAGCTTTATCTATAGAGACTAATATCTCTAGCTTAACAGCTTCTAGCTGTGTTCTATATGCTAGCATACTCTATTATGCTAAACTAGAAGAGGAACAAATTAAGGATTTATTTATAACTAATTCTGCGACGTAGAGAGTTTGCTCTTAATTAGCTTCTCTTTCTAGAGAGTAATAGCGTTCTATTTTAGCCTAAATAAATATAAGTTCTTCTGCTATTTGCTTTATAGATATTAGCCTACTAGGTGTAACTGCTAGAGAGAAAGAAAGATAATATATACGCATATAATTACTAAGAGCATTACGTAAGGAGAACTTTTTCTAAATTAATTAAGAATTAATTTAAGACTATGCGTTTAAAGCAAAATATTACTTATATAATATATTATATTGCTACCTTTAACTAGAGCTTAATAGAAGAGCTTACTAGCAGTAAGAAGATAGTGCTTCTGATTATCTATAGCTATAAATAGTGTTAACTTAAGCAGAGAAGTAGCTAGTGCAGTATATTGCTAGTAGATTAGCTAAACTATTTTAGAATTAATTAATAATTAATTTAGCTTTAGTGATACTTACACTATTACGCAACTAGTTATTTGCTATTATTATAGTTTAGATTAGGTATAGAGGTAGAGAATAGAGATAAGAGAAAAGTAGATAGCTTTAATTTAGCGTTAAAAACTCTTTATACTACTAGACTATTATAGGTTACTGCATATCTAATCTGCTAAATAATTAATTTGCAATTAATTAATAGTTAGTTGCTTGCAGATCTATGCCTTTCTCTAATTAGGATTAAATGTAAACTGCTTTTAACTCTTCTACTTATCTATAGCCTCTCTTGCTCTTATTATATAATTAACTTATACGTATAAAGTGCTAACTCTGCTTCTTTCTCTATAATTCTAAACTAACGTTTCTCTCTATTAAGAATAGTTCTTTTACGCTCTGCATTAAATTATTAGCGCTTAAGGTTAACTATATTAAGTACTAAGCTACAATTAGTTAGCAATTAATTAGTAATTAATTTAGGTCTAAATAGTATCTTGCTAGTAGAGAGAACCTGCATATAGGTAAGCTTCTAAGAGGCAATAACTAGTATAATCTTATGCACGCTACTTTTTTAGCTTTACTTATCTTTATGCAAGAGCGTAAGCACTTTGCTCTACTTAAACTAAAGTTCTCTAGGCTTTTAAGCATATCTTTCTTATTATCTAATATCTTAATAATCTCCTAAGTAGCTCTACTCTTACAACGCTCTTAAATAAAGTTAAAATTTATTAATAACTTATTTAAGCAAAACTTACTGCTTAGCTCTCTACTTATATTCTTAAGATACCTATCTCTTAACTTAAGTAGCTTGCGTAAGTTATAGCGTATACTAGCTTAGTTATAAGCCTTCTACTTCTAAATATCCTGCTTATCTATATGCATTCCTCTGCTCTCTAATGTTAATTAATTATTAATTAATTAATAATAAATTTAGATGCTATATATATCTTTAACTCTATAAGAAGTATATAGCGTTGCCTAGTGTAGTACCTCTTTAACGCTGCTTATTTAACAGCATTAGAGTAAGAGATAAGAGTATTCTATATAGCTTAGCCTATGCAACTATAGTAAACATTTAAGCTAGCTATAATAACATAGTTCTGCTTATGCCTTGCCTACTCTTCTATAGCATTACTTAATGCTGTAACTAAATTAATTTAGAACTTATTCTAAATTAATTGCTAATACTTATATATTAGAAGATTATATAATTCTATATACTCTATAGCGCTCTTAGTAGTTAAGAGAGTACGTATACGTCTCTACTTAGAGTCTTCTATATAAGGTATATAAGGTATAACTTTATTAATACTATAAAGAAAGTAAATCTTATAGAAGCGTATATAGCTTATAAGCTATTTATGCTACTCTATATAGTTTAGGTTAATAGCAGAGAGGTATTGCCTAAAGCCTATAAATATTAGTTAATTATAAATTAATTAATAATTAATTTACGAACTAGCTATCTGTTTTATATCTATATTAATAGTGATTTCTACACAGCTATTATAGTAGATATGCAGCTATTAGAACTTCTGCCTTAAGAGCTCTTTAATAACCTTAAAGTAGGCTATAAATGCTTTCTTATATATAGCTAAGGTCTAGATATTAGTAATAATACGACTATATATAAAAACTATATTCTAGTAAGATTACTTTGCAATAAATTAGAAATAAATTTATACTCTTTCTATAATTCTTAAGAAATAAAGCAAAGAGAATCTTAGACTAGCTATCTCTAAACCTCTTAAATAACATGTTAACTTAGAACGTGTTCTGCTTTATAAGCAGCTTTGCTTAATCTTTAAATATATAAATAATAATATCTCTATTAATTGCAGGGAGCACGCGTTAGATATAGGCCTAAAATAATTTAGAATTTATTGCTAATTTATTTAGTACGTATGCTTATATATTCTTTATCCTAGTAGTTAGTTCTTTATTTAAATAATATACTCTTAAAGCTACTACTATATAGAAACTTTAGAAGCTTCTTATAGTAAATAAGACGCATAAGCTAGTCTTTATTAGTAAGCGTAGTGCTTAGTTATTCTATAGACTAATAGCTACGCTGTGCAAGGTATGCTTAGAAGAGAAAGGAGAATAGAAAGGAAGCTATAATAATTTAGTAATTAATTAGTAATTAATTGCGCTAAAATGTATTTCTAGTAATTGCAGGACTTAATATAGGCTAAAGAACGCTAATAATTATGTCTATCTTATCTCTGTTAATCTTTTATAGTAAGAGTAGGATATAAGTATGCATCTTAGTTAAGATAACTATAATATATAGAATACGTATAGTATTTACTAGGATAATAATATTAAATATAATATTACATTTCTGCTTAACTATTTAGCTTTAGCCTTAGATATAGTTTATGCCTAAATAAACTTAGAATTAATTAGTAATAAATTTATTAATTAACTTACTATACTTAGAGGTGCGATAGACTAGTAGCTTAACTATTATATAGCGCTCTTAAGGAGGCTTAGCAGTGCTACTAATTAGAGCGCGTAAGTACTTAAGATCTGCATTCTTTAGGATATTTTAAACCTAGTGTTTAGTTCTAGATATCTAGGCATTATATATTATAAGCTAGCATAGAGTACTAGTTAGCAGCTAAATTAATTAGCAATTAATTAATAATTAATTTAGGTAACTTACTGTCCTCTTTAATATAGTAAGCTTAAAGTAGCATGCTTTAGTTAGCGCATTATAATATCTAGTAATAAAGCGCCTTATAAGTGCATTAAAGAAGTTCTTAGCCTTACGCTTTAATAGATTAAGCTTAAGCTAAGTAATAGTGCTCTTGTATTAGCAGATTTTATTATAGAGGTTATTATTAATCTTAGCATAGGAATAAATCTGCAATTTATTATTAATAAATTTATAGGTCTGAACTTCTGTGCAGTGCAGAACCTAGCAATAGGCCTAGGTATTTAATAGTAGATAGAAGGTAGTCTTCTTTTTTATCTTAATAGCCTTGCAGTACTAGAACTAGTAGAAAATTAATTAATAATTAATTAATAATTAATTCGCGCGAATACTTATACTTTTAGTACGCTCTAATTGTATCTTCTATCCTAGATGCTGCATAGCTAAGCTATTTAGTTAGATAATAGATGCATAGCTATTAATGCTAGAGCGAGAGTAGGCAGAGATTACAGCTAGGAATTTAAGGTAGTTAGCCTAGAGAGCGTTGTTATTCCTATTGCCAGACGTTATTATATAACGTTTCTAGACTAATTAGCTATAAATTAATTATTAATTAATTTAAAGTACTTATTATCTCTTTAACCTCCTCTAGTGCCTCTATTATAGGGTCTTTAAGCTGCTTAAAACCTTTAGTCTTATTAAAGTCTAGATTAAAAAAATCTATATTAATGATTAGAACGTTAGTACTAATAATTAGAAAGAAGAGAGAAGAGTTAGCTATAGTAGAGTAGCTTCTAAATTTAAGTTATTAAATTAATTGTAAATGAACTATAAATTAATTAAGAATTAATTCTTAACTCTTTAAATATATACTGTGCGCGCTAATTATGCTAAGAAGGTTTTTATATAGGGTATCTTAGAGAAGAAAATATACGTTGCCTATTAGCGTTAGGGCATGCTATGTCTGGGCACAGGCATGGTCAGATGACCTGCCACCACCTGAACTTCTGAGGTTGTAAACACTTTCGTTTGCGGGACAACCTCGGGACTTAAGCACTCCAAGACCCCACGACGCCTAAATAAAGAAAATGTGAATGGCTTACGGACTCCGCCTGCCCAGCCAATCAACTCAGTATCCTTTAATCAAAGTTACAGCCTACTGGACGCGTCATTGTCACCATGTCCGCCGACGACCGCTACCTAGGTATGTAAACCACTACCGCCGCAATGAGGTGCATACGACGGAACATTGACACTGTGTCCCGAAAACAACCCGTCCGAATCAGCTCCGCAAAGACTACATAACAGCGAGTCAGATCTACGCATTTTTTCTTTCTCGCATACCCCTGCTAAGTTCCAGCATATGCACGAAGCTGCAGTAATACTGCACCGTGGGATGAAACACGCTTGGCATTGATGCGATTTCCAGCCCTACAGCACTGGCAAAACGAAAAGAATAGAGAACTATTCGCAGTAAGGCAGAGATAACACAGATCGAGCTCCATGTTATCTTTTTACTTAATTCTATCCAGGCGCTAACGTGCCCGTGCGCGTGATGCACAGATTCGCGTGATGCACGCAGAACACCAAAACACGTCATAACTTATATATCTTAACACGCGATAACTCTACTAATATAGACCTAATTTAAGCTGCAATTAAAGCAATTAATTTGCAAGAACTAGGAGAATATTTTACGTATAAAGAATATGCTAAAAAGTTTAATATTAATAGATCTGTTGATAATATCCACTGTTGTGAGCATCTCTCGCACGAAGGGATGGCCTGAACGTAGTCACGTGATTCGGGCCGGTAAGAAGTAGCAACTCTATATAGGGGGCCTGCCTCATAGATCGTACAACAAGCAATTAATACCCAATACTCAGTTACCGTACGATCGTACAGAACCTGCTACCTATACGCGATGCGCGATAGATAGCCCATTCAACAGAAATACTAATAAGATGCTAAGAAAGCTATATAATTATCTTAAAGGAGTAAGCGTAAAGCCTTATAAGTAGTTTTCTCTAAGAAGAAGCGTTAGAAATGCATTAGAGATACTATAAGTAGTATTTAAGTTCTACTTACTTTATCTTCTCTACTACTTTAAGTAATATTATATAGCTGCAACGTTAAGCTTCTAAGTAAATTTAGATAGTATAAAATAATTATAAGGTCTTATTTACTAAACTACTAAGAAATCTTATTATAATAGCTATTATACGCGTTGTTATAGCTTTATTTTTGCAATCTCAGAAATAGTATTCTGCGTGCATCACGCGAATCTGTGCATCACGCGCACGGGCACGTTAGCGTACCGAGTCTCAGTCTTGCCGTCAGGAATGCTCCCGCTCCATCTGTGCCTTTGCCTCACTCATCTGCTGCACAGAATCTATCCACAGTCTACTCACCCTTGGCGTAGTGCCCGTGTCCCATGTGCTATCGTTCTCGAGCTGAGCAATCCAACGACGCTCTATTTCCTTCTGCCTTGTTGCATCTTGACTGTTCCAACTGTCCTGAATACGTCTCGCAGATTGGATTGTTTGAGTAGATTGCTCCTGCAAGGCTCTCTCATGCTGCTCAAATTCCCTCTTCATCTCCACAGGCAAGATGCCAAAGCGATTGACGGCAATCCAATCGTCGTAATGCATTTCCGCCGCGTGAACAGACCACTGCCCAGCCTGCTTAAAGTATGCGTTACAGTTCACTGATGGGCACGAAAAATGCTTATTCTCTCCCTTACCGTAATAGTGCCGATCTAGGGCTTCTATCATAAGCAACCAGAACCCGTCTTGTTGTTGCTGGACCACGTTGTTCTTGTGCTGCAATGCCATATATTGTCCTACTGGGCCGCTGAACGGCTTTGTCGGTGGGAGATTAGTTTTCCACGACCTCCCGGATTGGACGTGTCTCCAAGACCCGCATGCCAGCGGCTGATAGAGTGACCTTTGCCATTCTTGTGTAGGTGACAGTAAGTGGCTAGGACGAGCAGTTGAGTTCTTGGTTACTTTTTCTGCAATAAATGCAAATGTGTTTATTTGTAAGGGCGCGCGTCGAACTAGCATATCCCATATACGTGGCACAGGTCGTGTCTCCGTATCTGGCGAACGAGGCGCCCAGCAAGAATTTATAATGACCTGCTTAGCGTTAGGACATCTCTTGAGTAGGCTGTCCCAGAAAGCAGTGATTCGATCCTGCCGGATAACCATGACTCCATCGTGCACAGGGCCAATCTGCCTCTCCGTAGCGGCGTCGCATTCTACAAGGACATTCTCAACATAGCGGAGGAAAGAGAGGTCGATAAAGGTATGCCCTGAGTAAGCACCAGCAATGAGCCAGGCACCTGAAACCTCGAAATAGGCCTCTGGATGGGCCCAAAACAGCCTGGATGCCTCAAAGCGGAGAGGGGACGACACCCGCATCATCTGGAAGAGCATGCAAGGAGAACAGGAGGAAAGGACGTGAATCTGGAGCTCCATTGGCAAGAGGCTGAAATGCGTAAACGAGGCAACTGGGTCGCGTGTGCCTAATAGTGCAGGCTGACGCTGGACATAGGACGAGAACGGCACACGTTCTCCTTTATGTAGCGTGACACGGAGACACTATCTAATATCTCTCGTCCAGGGCGGGTGTGATAACGCCCATCCCCAGCCAAATCTCATGCCAAGCTGAACGACTCCAACAACCACTCACAGCCGTCACACAACTTGGCGCTACTCCAGATCTGCCGCCAGACACCCTGCCGTTCTCAATCAATACATGTAGGTTCGATTACGAATGCTTTGAATACTGGGCGGATGCGGAGGAGCGCGTTTCGTGCATACGCACACTGGCTGTGAGAGGCGATTGCCGGCCCAACTGTGGCTGGCAGAGGATACTGCTTCGAAGGGGGATGGCAGTTTTGACTGATGTTGTGGTGGTGGAGGTTTGGTCCGACGATGGGGATTCACGGCCGCGTAAGCGGGTGTGTACTGCAGAGGAGGTGGCATGGTATAAGGATGGTATTGTGGAGGCTTTGGGAAGGGAGGTGGAAGTGAAGTTCTTCTATGGAAAAGGTATGAAGTGGCTCATCATGCCTGAGAGACAGTCTGGGAGGGCTCGACGGCCTGGGAAGGTCCGGCAGTCAAGTCCGCTCTGATGCGGATAGAGACGTAGCTATCATGAATCAACATGCTCACATAAGATAATCCAGCTACACACCCTCTCAGCAACATGGCAGCAGAGAATCATCTGCGGTTCTAGAGCATGTGCTTCCAGTGTTTCTTGAAGGGCCACAAGCAGCTGTACTCTGACGTCGACATGACCGTGTACGCGAGCTTTTTCTGATAGTCCAGTCTACTATTATGCGAATAGGAGACATGTCCATGGTGGTATAACGCGCTCACATGAAAGCCTAATCTCTACATACTCACAATACCACACTGCCTGACGATATACACATAACCCGTCGTTATTTCTCCATGCTATAAAAGCGCCGCGTACATCTCCATCCCCCTCTATGAACCCCACCAATTCCCTCATCCCATACACAGCACACCCGCGACCCTGACGCCCAAATCCAGCACAGCAAGATGCTCATCCCCACCATCCACCAGCCTCTTATCCGTCTCACTAAAAACCCCCGCCAACCTCACCTTCTTAATATCCTCCACCCTCTCATCAAACATGACCTGCTCATACAACTGACTGACCGTCTGACTCGCACTCCACCCCTCGGCAATCATATTCTCCACGACCTTTGCGATCTCATTATACCGTATACTTTTCGCCGCGGATTTGGGGAACAGCGCATCCGAGAAGGAGGCGAGTGTGGGTGCGGGAATGACGCCTGCGATTTCGGCGATTTGCTCGAGGGAGATTGTGGTTTTTGAAGGCGCGGAGGGGGGGTCAATGTCCATTTCATCCTCGTCGTCCACGACGACTTTCTTCTTCCTGCCTGCTGTCTGCGTCGCGCCCACCAGCCGTGCCGCAGATTGTAAGAAGGTAATCGCTTTCCTTAAATCCCCATCCGCGACACGGACTAGTTCCTCGCTGACCCCGGCGTCGAGCTTCACGTCCTCCAGCTTTGCGATATCATCTACACGTCGCACGGCATTCCCCTGGTCGAGGCTCTTGAAGCGGAATTTACTGCAGCGCGAGGCGAGCGGGTCGATGATGCGCGTGACGTAGTTGCACACAAGACAGAAGCGCGTCATGCGGCTGTAGGTTTCCATGGTGCGGCGGAGGGCGGATTGTGCGTCTTGTGTCATGCTGTCTGCCTCATCCAACACAATAATCTTGAATGGCGGACATGAGTATTTGTCCCGGTAGCGCACCATCTTTGCCTCGCCGCCGTCTTTGTCTTCGGTCATGACGTTGTAGGTCGGCGCGACGCTGAGTTGTTGGCGCGCAAAGTCCTTCACCTTTTGTCGGACAATGCTGATGCCGCGCTCGTCGGAGGCGTTGAGCTCGAGGACGCGCGACTTCATGAGTTCGGGCCCGTAGAGCTGTTTTGCGAGGGCGAGGATGGTCGAGGTTTTGCCGGTGCCTGGGGGGCCGTAGAAGAGCATATGCGGGAGATTGGAGGATTGGAGGGTTCGTGAGAGGATTTGGATGGTGTTGTCTTGGGCTGTGACTTCTGATAGTGTCTTGGGGCGGCTGTCATATTCATGTTAGCTCATGCTGTATGTTTTCATACAGTGCAGCTATACTATTTCTCAACCCATGGTTGCAGACGATTCGATTCTTGCTTGCTCGTGGGAGTCTTTGATGAGCTTGCTTGTGCAGCGGCTTGTTGCCGTGCCTTGAGATTAAAGAAGTCGGCCATGGTTGTGTCTTGTCGAGGTGGAGTCCAAGGTTGCGGGGATCACGATGAAGTTAAAGTGGAACGCGGACGCGACGCGATCTCACATGAGCGCACAGGCCACCAGCCAATCACGTCGACACAAGTCCGCACTGCATCAAAAAGTTGTCATGGGATATTCTGCATTTATCGAGTACTACGCACGCTCAAAGGCTCGCATTTCGGTTGCCGGAGTCCCAGCATGGCTGCACCTTTAACAGCATCGCAAATCCTTAATGCATCCTCTGCTCCATCACCATCGTGTCTCATCCGGTGTCGCTCGATAGTCGTGGAACCTACGGCAAAGCATAGCTGCAGGAATTCTACTCCTTTCCCTTTAAGCTAGCCCCCTTGAGCCTTTTAGCCAACTGTACTGAATCGGAGTCTGAACCATGGGAGGGCTGTCGCATCAGGCGATTTTTCTCGCCTGGGTGAGCAGCCCCCCTGCCGGTTGCGGAAAATGATGGGGATGCATAAGAACGTTTAGGGGGGCGCTCACCACTTTCTTTGAGGATTGTTAGAAGGGTCGCCCATCCTCCAGTGTGCTGGAGTGCCGAGCCCTCTGACGTATCATGCGTTGAAGCGACCTTGAAGAGGAGTGACTCTTCGTCCTGCCGAGAGTGTTAGTGGCGGAAATTTGCTTTGAAATTTATACATACCTTCGAGAGGATACCGAGATTGTGGATGAAGCACAGCATGTGGAAGTTAGAGATGGCGTTGAGGCCGCTTGTAGTGTTGAGTGCGAGACCATTTGCCTTCGCGTTGAGTGACTTGCCCAGAGCTGACACGTCGGGCATCTCGCCCATAATCTCACGGTTCTCGATCGGGAACTTGCCACCGGTGAAGAGCGGGTTTGGCTGTGTCGGGAAACCATGAGTAAGGGTGACGAACAGATACTCCACTGGGAAGTCAGGCTTTGCGTTCTCCTGAACGTTCGCACCGTGTTCGTTTATTCTCCTGTAAAAGACCTCGGGAATGTACCTTGCTCGGTTGAGAGCCTCGTTGTCGTCTTCTGACTGGACCAGCATAACTGAAGGCTCAGCTGAGGGCTCGATGATGTCGGCTCGCACCATCTCCACGGCATCGTTCGAAGCTTGGTATGAGGAGATACCAATCTGTCCCTGGTCGTCACCACTGATTACGCAGGTGACAAAATTGGACCCGAATTTGCCAGTCTCGCTCCACTTGGTAGGTCGAGGGTACTTGGCTTGATACCTGGCGGCGAACGCAATCTCCAGAGACGACAGATAGTACGAGTCGATGTGTCGTTTGCAGATGACAGAGCCATCGCCCTTGTCCGCATCCAGCAGGTCTGTGAAAATAACACCAACCCGCTGAAGCCCGCACTGTGCAGCAATCTCATCAATCTCCTTCTCGTTGTCCCAATCGCCTAATGAGATGCCGTCCAGCTCGTTGACCTGCGGCGGCTCATAGATGGTCTCCACGACGGCCTTCGTGCCTAGAGGTACCTCGGTGTACTCCTCATACCTGCCGTACAAGAACCCTAACCTCTGACATCCCGTGTTTCTCCAAAAGTTAATCAAATCGTCGACAACCTGGATCGAAGCAAACTCGACGTGATCCACCATGCGGTACTCTTGAGGCTTCAGCGAGATGGCACCGGGCTGACATTTTGTGCAGATACCCGCCGGGAATGGCTTGTGGCCGGACGGACAGTCTGGGCGTACGCGGTAGTACGGTTCGGTGAGCGGTGGGATGTACGAGCTTCCGAGCTCCGGTCGGTTCTTTGCAGAGTTGACTTTTCGAAGGTATGAGTGGAACGACAGGTGCTTGATCTTCTTCTCGGCCAGGTACGCTGCTGCGTATGGCTCCAGTGGCATACAGTAGTCGCACATGCCTTTGGGACCATGCGTGCACATCCTTGCATCTCGCTTCCTGTGGATCTTGCCATCTTGTCTGTCCAGCTTATCGTCGAGCGGCGACTGCCTGACTACCTCCCAGGGATTCTTGATGACTTGTGTGGGCGAACCGAGGGGCACGGAGGGCATATCGGAGGCTTCGACGACTTTGCCATTTAGGCGATTGGCGCCGGTGGGGGCAGTTGCATGGCCGTTCGATGCGGTCGACTGATCTTCGAACCCGAGAAAGAGCTGTGCGCCGTGTCTAGGAGGTGTTAGCAATAATGAGATCAAGCTGGAGTGTAACCGTACGATAGCCCAACTTGCTTGAAGGAGACGCCCTTCAGCTCTGATATCTTCCTCGCATCACCTCCCTGGGGGCGGTTGCTAACTGTGACGCTCTGAAGGTCCACACTCTTTGGCAGCTTCTCCGCGATCTGGGCAAGTAGCTCTGGGAACGTCGAATCGGGCTGGACAGTGAGGCGGAACTGTCCCTCCTTACTGACAAACCGGAGTATCATCGTGGTTTAGCGCGTGGTGGGTATGTTTGATGTGGAAGGTACACAGAGCTGCGGTGGGTAAGTTTGTAATGAGAATATCTTCCCTATTGCCTCTGCTGTGGTGCTGAGGGGAAGCTGCAATATGTCTACAGCTACTGTGCAGTAGTGCAGGTGAGGCGGAACTAGAAGGTGCAGGCAGATGTAGGGTGGTGGTGAACGATTACATAGGCGACCAGTCGGCGGTCGAAGGCGGCAGAATGACGCGCGAGCAGGGATGCGTCAGTAGCGCGAAAGCTCCGGTCCATTACCGAATATCTGGCCAGTATTGGGCATACAGACTACAGTTGCGCAGCCGTGATTCACTTCACATACCGTGACCACTTTCCTTCTGCACCTGGAGTTTTTGTCGTCGCATAGTCCACGACAGAAGACGACTTGAAGAAAAAGACAAGAGTCCACCACCTCTCCACACGGTAGCACCACCACCCCCAACCTGCCAAAATGTGGCCCTTCGACCTCGTCGACTGGGTAATGCTCGCCGTGCCCATAGCCTACATCGTCATCCTAATCGGCTCCCTCTCCGTCTTCTCCAACCTGTACCGCAAGCGGCAAATGGCCAGCGCCGCCGCCCTCGAGCCCTGGTTCCCCGCGCACCTGCAACGCAACATCTACCTCTCGCTGCTGCACCAAGAAGACCCCAAGGTACCGGACAACATCCTGAAAGCCGCGCTGTTGCGCCGCGCGACCGAGGACATCCACCGCATTGTGAAGATCAGGAACGAGAAGCAGGCGCTGCAGGTGTTGCTGCAGAGGGGCAGTGTGGGCGAGGATTTATGGCAGAGGTTTCAGCGCGCGGAGAAGGAGATGGAGGAGGAATTGAGGGATGTTGTTCAAGAGGTGCATTCTTCCTGTTTTTTTACTGCAGAACTGTGTGACTAACTGAGTTCCAGGCCAACGCATTCGCGCCCAACTGGGGCCAGACAATCTTCCAATCTGCATCTGAGATGGCGCAAAACACACACATCCGCGAGCGCCTCAGCGAGATCTTCAGCAAGACGGATGAAGAGAAGGCGTGGTGGGACGCACGCAAGGCTACGATTCAGTCGGACTTTATGAAGGAGCTGGATGAGGAGAAGGTCAAGAGCAGCGAGGACGAGGCTGTGCTGGTGCAGGCAGGTGGCCCGACGGGAAGCGTTGGCAAGCAGGGGAAGAAGTAGAATGCTTCCCTTTCGGCGCGACGTGTGAAGTCTGGACGCAAGTGTGTGCGCGATTGAGAGCGTATAGGGGTAGTCAGAAGGGCGTTGATATTGCATTTGCCGGCGCTCAGGTGTTGGCCGATCAGACAGGCAGGTGGTATGGGGCGATTCAGTCGCATGTTTAAGATTCAGAATTTACTCGTATATCAATTGAAATGCTACTAAACGCCAAAGATCCCATGCGCATCTGTTCAAACCAGGTGATAGTACAATACTCGCTCTACTCGCATGACTGCTTTGTCTTACACCACATATACACATCCTTCGCCTGATTCTAAAATGTGGCCACTTACTTCCTCACTGGCCCGCTGACACCAGCACCAATAACGCTTGGGAGCTCCTCGCTGCCCATGGAGTAGAGCATACCGATGGCAGACGAGACCAGGAAAGCGAGTGTCACGCCAACAAGAACGAACAACCAGAACTGGACCGAAATGTCCTTCTTCTGGCAAGCTGGGCCGCCCCAGTAGGTGACCTTCCGCTTCGACTCCATGCCCTTGTCCTCGCCTTCGTGCTCAACAGTCTCGACGCAGGCGCAGCCATAGCAGTCAAGAGTCTGCCTGTCCTTTCCAGATCCCTTGCCCTTGTGCAGAAGCTTGCACTCTCCATGGCCGCTGCAACCGTGCGTTCGCTTCTCGCAGGCAGACTTGCTGTTGAAGCAGCTGGGGAGTATGCCGCGAACGGGCCCGGTGTAGTTGCTGGCTTGGCTGGCGATGACGGGGAAGTCTTCCAGGTCGGAGACGGGAGGTACTGGCGAGGAAGACGGCTCGGAACCAAGAGACATGAAGGCCTCGGGGTTCTCGCGACGTGCTCCGTTGGCCAAGGGGACCGCGTATGTTCCCCAGGGGTTGGCGGTGCGCTTAGTCTGCTTTGAAGAAGCGGGCAGGGTGACAACGGTCACTACCATTCCAGGCTTCGACAAGTTCTCGAGCATTCCCCTGCGGAAATGCGCCAGCTCGGAGGGAGTGTAGTTGTCGCTCTTGTCGACGCGGAAGACCTTCAAATATTCATTGATGGTCTGAAGATGCTTGTCCTTGTGTGATGCTGGGAGCATGGCTGGGAACAAGTGCTCCATCTCCATGCCTGGCCTTGTATGTCTGCTTCTTGGGGTCCGAAGGTTCAGGTAGTGCTGCCGCCTGTCTGATAAAGTCCTCCAGGAGGCGGTCGTTCTCTACTTTCGCGGGAGCACTCGAGATTGTGAAGGCCTGCACGCCGTGGCCATCACCGACGATGACTAGAGCTATCTGTTAGTACATTCGGCATCAAGGCAACGGAGGCGTACCTGAAGCATCCTCCAGCAATTCATCCTCTATCCACATCAGCAGATGCGCCTTTGATTGGTCTGCATCGTCTCCTCCAAACAGCTTCTGCTGCCGCCCCCCGTACGCGTTGATGTGTCGAATGGCCTCGGCGTCTGCGTGTTCGATCGAGTGGAATCGCGATAGGCCCAGCCTCTGGGCGATGATCAGGCGCGCGGTCTCCGGGCTGACGGCGGGGCTTGCTGCAGAAGCTGTGCAGTACAGCGATGAGAAGAAAAGGCCCCAGGACAGCTTCATGGTGGCGCGGCGGAGATGGATGGGGGTGCGGGTGCTGGGAGCTGCGGCGATGATGGCCAACGTCAGTGTTGAGGGAAGCTGCGACTGCAACGGGATTTGCCGCACTTCCGCCGCGGCAGTCCTTCACCCACCGCGCCGCCCAGCGCGACATTGCAGCTCTAGTCCCACGGCAGTCGAGCCAGCGTCTTGCGCCCACGAACATTGATTCGCAGCAAACATTGCTGCTGCCATATCCACACGACGCCTTCATGTCGCCCACACTCACCGCCACCCCGTCATAACATCCATTCCCTCTACTCCCCGCATCCGCCATGTTAAGAGCTCAAGTGCTGCGGAGGACCTTCTCTCTCTACAACAGAGTCCCGTACTCGCGTATAGCGCAATCTGCAGCACGTGACGGTCACGAGTCTGTAACTGTACACCGCGTCCGCATCTCGAGACCCGTCGTCAGTAATTCGTGAGTATGCGCCACACCAGCTCCAAGACACCGGCTGATTTCTACAGTCGTCTAGTCGGCACAATCGCCGTCGCAGCCGCCTTTTGGGGCCTCTCGCGGTACATCAGCGTTGAAGTCGAGGTAGAAAAGGCGGACGCAAAGGGACAGGACCCGGCAAGTCCAGGTGCGATAGGTGGCGCAACAGAGGAGGAGGAGGATGACGACGATACCGAAGACATTCTACTGTTCCTTCCCACCGGTTTCTCGCGACCGAGTCCCAGAACCTTCTACAAGGGGTCAGATCCAGAATGGCAGGAGTTTAAGAAACTAGCCACGGACCGACCCAGGGTCGAGAAGATACGCAGTACGTTTGCCATGTTCCGATTACGGGGTAGAGACTAACATCTTGACAGACGAACTGATATTCATGATGCGCAACATGGCTGAGAAGAACACCGGCTGGACGTCACGTCTCGGCAAGATCGATACCAGCAAAGGAAAAGCATGGATTGAACTGAAGTTTCCCGATGGCCCTCCGCCCAGATACGAACAGCCTGGCCTTGCTTTGACCGGAGACCTGGAGTGGCGGAAAGCGACTCACCCAGTCGAAGACTTGCACCACCAGCGCTTGAACAAATTACTCTTCCCAAGCGTAGTCTCGAACGCACTCTACGCGGACTTAAAGCAGAAGGCGCTTCTATCATGGAAGAGCTTCAAGCTATCTGTGGGACTAGAGCAGAACCCCAAGCCTAGACCCACCCCTGTACCAGGCTCAATACAAGACGAGGTCGCAAAGTTCGTCGCAAGAGGCGAAAAGAAGCCCGAAACTACAGGCGTATCTGCAACGCCAGCAGCCTCAAGTCCTCCAGCAGCCCCAGCAGTCAACAGTACCGATGCAGCCGACCCAGCCTCGTCTCTGAGCTCCCAACAGGCCAAGGAGCTCGGCCTCAATCTCCCCGATCCCAAAAACTTCACCCTCGACCTCACCAAGTTCCAGCAGGAAGTCAAGAAGTCTTCCAAGCCATACAGGCAGCCGCCGCCCCGCGGCAGTTTCCTAGTCATGGGTCTCATCGACATCTATGGCGAAAAGGCGCGCATAACTCTGAATGTCGCGGCGTGGTACGACCCCAAGCAAGGGCGTTATGTTAGCATCAAGACTGGAATTTATAATCTCGTGGATCATAGTCAGAGACCCAGAGGTGGGCCATAGGCTGTGGAAGGGGCATGAGTGTACGATATTAGCATAGCGGGCGCGAGTAGATTGGATCGATCTACGTTTTTTTCGTCTGAGCAGCATAGGATGGCGTCACTGGAACTGGCCAAAGAGGAGCACAGAGCATTATGAGCGTATACCCAATTTTATCATAGTAGAACCCGCTTGTGAGTTTTGTCCCCGTGCTCCAATGATCAAATCCAAAAACTATCAAGATATACAGGGTAGTACTAAGAACATGTGCCCTTTTTGTGTACCTTTACTACCTCGACCGACGAGCTTCTCCGAGCGGACTGTGCGAATACAGCCAAATCTCGTGGATAACATCACAGCCTAGTAGAGGAGCATCATGGTATTTCTAGACTTGCGTCTTATTCACCATCATCAATTTTTATATTTGAAGCTGAAGGCATGGGTTTACATGTGATTCCGCAGCTCCGCAGGGAGTGGGTTGTGGTAGCTCGTGGACAGTGACGTCAAAGTTAAGACATGGTTTTCATGGACTTTTATAACACGTATGGGTGGCAGTTGGCTTCAGGAAGTGTTTGAGAGTCGCGCATGGTCGAGAGAATAGTTCAATCAGTGAGTAAGCAATATATTGTAGGTATCTTGCCATCTCAGCGATTCAGCTGGTCCATGCCATGTAACATACTTCCTCGTCCTATAGATCTTCAACTTGTCCTTTCCCCTTCACGCTCTCCTATCAATAATTCAAGGTCCTTATGGAACACGTCTCTTTTTTTTTCTTGAACATAAAGCTCAGCCATCCTGTCCTCAGGATCATAGGGGCATATGAGGACAAGTGAGGCCTCAACGTCATTCCTAAGACGTTGGTAAGAAGGTTCGGTCCTACTGGTGCGACACAGGTGCCACAGCGTTAACGTTGCGAGGCACGGAGCGCGGAAGTGTTTTGTTCGCAGACGTGTATGCTAGCGAAGTGGACTGTGTCAGTGGCGCATGGCATGCAAATCGTTTCGATCGTGATTTGCTGGCATACGCGGGATATGCCGATTATTACGTTGGTCGCCTTTTCGACTATGGAATATCCGCTCCGCTTTGTCGCTCTTGGAGTGACGATCTTGATGCTGTCGGAGGCCAGAACGTAGTTGTAGATTTGGTTGCGCAGCTCAGAGGGTAGGAGGAGGAGCGGTGAGACGCGGGCGTTACGCGTGTCACTGTTCGCTATTAGAATTGTCGTGGTGCGATGGACTGGAGTCTTACATCAGACCGTCGGCTATCATGAACAACCTGCGGACTTTTCTATATAGGTCTGCTTGGTGGTCTTAGGGCACATCAATATACTCTATACTCTTGAATTTAACAGTAGATTGGTATCGTGTGTGCGGGTTATCGTTGTCTAGCTGGAGGGGAGTTGGTAGGTATGGAAGGGTGAAGGTGTGGGGCATGGAAAGCGTTCCTGCCAAAGTACAAACACAGCCTGAGTAGTGATTACGTAAATGAGCATAAGGATAAACTAAACCATCCATTAAAAGGCCGTGCAAAATTGTCGGTTTTCAAGTTATATGTCCACTCCGATTGATTCACTCACTCGGCTCATCCAGAGACCGGCACTTCGACCTTTCCTCACACTGCTACCTCGCAACCAGTTTCGTGATCGTCTCTCATCTGCATCATCTGCTCTTCCTCCTCCTCCGGTCATCCCAGACTGTACAATCAAACACTCTGTTAAACGTATATGCACCCTCCTCACACCAGGCATGACATCATGTAACGACTCCACCCCCACGATCCTTCAAGTTTCAGAATGCAAATGTTGTGGTACGAAAAAGCGGGGTTGAGGACGATGTATTTACATGTCAACAGTGGGTTCCTAGGCAACGGCGATCGTAACACTACTTCACCTCAACTTCATTGCGGGACCTAGGAGATGAGCTCAATGTATGATGTTCGTCAACTATAAGTTAAAGTAGACAGGATCTTGTAGATGAACTCATACCCTGAAGCTACCCACCGTGTCGTTGCGCTCTGAAACCATCGAAAAAGCCCTGTGTATACCTTCAGGTTATTGGATAGACTATCACCTGTCGGCGAGATTAACGGCGCCGCACATTGAATCCCACCCACTAGCCCGTTCTAATTTACAGGTTTGACCTTAAAAGCGGCTCGCGTATCCTCTCACCGAAAGATGTAGAACATCCAGTGGGCGCAGGCGCCAAGTAATAAAGCTCACAAAAGCAAAGACACTGGATGCCCCCAGCCCATAACCTAGCTTTTCGGAACCAGTGCTGGCGCACCAAGCGGGATGATACCACCGACCAAGCTTCTGAAGACTGCGCCCGCGGCGATAGCGCTTGCTGCATATTGTTCAAAACTATCAATGAAGTAATTTTGCGTGCAGTTCAGTATCATAACTTGTCCAATGCCATAGAAGAACGTGCCTGATATCGAAGCGAACCAGTGCGCGTGCTTTTCGACTGTCCATGCAAACCAGAACAACGATACTGGGATGAATACTGCCCCAATGTTGGCAAGCGGAAGTCGGAATTCTGGCTTGGCTTTGCCGTTGTTCTTGGCTGTGAGGCTCTTGTAGACGGTATCGATACGAGGAACGAGGAACCAAACGGCAAACAAGAAGCCGAGACCAGGTCCAAGGTATAAGAGTCCAACCTTTTCGGTGTCGAAGCCGTATAGGTCTTGGTAAATTGGCTGCATGTTGGTATATATGCTGTACGTTGTGCCAAAAATGAGTGCTTGGTAGACGGCCATTGTTGCCACGATAGGTTGGGCGAAGATCTTCGGCGGGCGTGTTAAAGATTGCGCGATTCTTTGCTTAAATGGGCGCTCATCTTCGCCTTCGTACGAGTATTTCGTTCCCTCCATGTCGGAAGCTTCCTCCTCATATTTCGCCTTCTTTCGCTTCAGAATCTCGGGGGCATAGCTCTCGCGTAGGAAGAAGTATCCGGCCAAAGTGTTGACGAAGCACACGATAGTCATGACCCAGAAAACCCACCGCCAACCGAGTCTTTGGACGATGATCCCTCCAAACAAGGGTCCAAGTGTTGGTCCTAGTAATGGTCCCAAAAGATACCACCCAAAAACACCGGCTCTTTCGCTAGGCACAAACATATCACTGATTGTGCCTCCACCGTTCGCGATGCCAACACTCCCAAAGAAGCCTGCAACACTTCGGACCGTTATAAGGAAGGCGATATTCGGCGCAAGTGCGGTTGGTATTTGGAGGAGCGTGAAGATTGAAAAGCAAGTCAGATAGACGACACGCCGTCCAAATGTTTCGCTCAACGGAGCCAGTAGAAGTGGCCCGATGCCTAGCATAACCACGAAGCCGGTCGTTGTGCCAATGACTGCGGTGGTGGAGCAGTTCAGGTCCTTTGCGATTTCGTCGATACCGGGTGTGAACATAGAGCTGACGAGTGGACTAACGACTGGAGGCACTGCGTGTTAGCAGTGTTTTCCGTGTACACGTAGCCGAGTTTAGTCTTACTTGACATCAACGCGATCACGCCCACGTTCGCCATCTTCCTCCATTTTGCCCATGTTCTTGGGTTCTCCTCTGGGAAGTCTTCAAGGCGAAGGATCTGTTATATGTTAGATGCAAATCGGGTAACTACCTCTGAAGCTATGCACACGGTGTTGCTGTCGCAATCGAAGTCTGTCGATACTATGTATAGCTTCAGATTGTGGGATGAGCTGCTCGCTCCCCGTCGTAGTACACAGCATGTTGCATTTTCAATATACGTACTTCCCGAGATTCTCCTTCTTCACTAAGGCGCTCCTGCAACAACGGTGCTCTTTCACCGCGCGACATTCTTATGATATGCGAGATATCGCGGTCAAGTATTGGAGAAAGACGGAACAAGAGCCACCGCGTGCAAAAGTCGCGTAACACCCATGCGCACTAGCACTCGTCATCAAAGAAATAATGGCCATAGCAAACGGGTGTGGAGCGCGTTTGGGATGCTGACAACTGGAACGTCATCGATCGGAGCCGCGGAAGACATCGACCGACATTCGCGATCTATTTGATGGCCAATCAGACGCATTTACCCTGAACGTCACTTCATCCCTTCGAAGGGCGTGCGATATTATAGCCACGCGCTCGCAAAGCCCGCAATGCGCAAAATCTTCGCTAGCTCAACTTTCCTCCAGCATCTCTCGAGAGCCACTGCGTCGTTTGAAATACTCTCTATCGCGCCTTACTTGAGATTACTCTAGATTGATCACGGCCAGTGCATTAGAAGCATGCATCGTCTCTGTATAGTGCACAAGTAGATTTCTCCCAGTGTTCCTGCCACACAATCCGAAACATTTGTAGAGCTGTCAGTCAAGTTGTGTGGGCATAGCATTACGTATCACAAGTTACGACTTGCGATGGAAAGCGAACAAGGTGCTTAAAGCTACATACGAGGACTTGCTGTCGCAACTGAGGCCTGGCAATATTGCGTACAGCTTCAGGCAATTGTATGCTCCTGTCCATGTTGCGTCGTAGTTAAGATACTCTGCAGTACAAGCCAGGCTGCAGCGGCCTCCCTTACTTATCTCCAGGGCTAGAGAATTGGTTAATATGTCTCCACTTACCCTTTTCCATCGTACAGCATATTCGACCCTGAGCCCTAATCTCTTCACTCAAAGATGTCTTCTTCACCTCACTGTTCGTACAGGTACCTGACCACGAGCTCCCCGGACTCTTATTACTCCTGCGCTATGGATGGGGACAAGACATACGTACTGGTTCACATGCGCCCGCTAATTGAAAGAATAGCATGATAGAACGGTAATTCATGGGGAGAACCAGCCCCACCGTTGCTCCGACTACCCGCTGAGCTTCGCAACTGCATCTACAGACAACTCTTGCCCGACAAAATCTGAGTGATGAACTACACCTCCGAATTACCTTTCTGCACAGGCAGCCTCGCCTACTCCAAGTGCAAAACCAGCGCATCATGCAAGCCCGTATTTCTTGACCTGTAGCATGCATTGAAGTCTACCAGGACCTGTCAAGGAATCTACTCCGAAGCCAACCTGTTGGCTTTTACTCGTCTACATTCAGCTTCCGAGATGCGGATGACTTTATTTGATGGCTCGAAACTCTCGGACACATGCAACACCCCGCAATAACACACGTGGAATTGCAATATAAGCTCGAGACATACGAATCGTACGCACATATGACTCGTCGAATTATTGGGGAGATACGGAATTACGATGTTCAAATGCATAGTCTTATCCTCCTGCCATACCTGCCTGGTATTTCGAACATCAATTTGTCTTTAGAGGTCATCGAGCAGGGTGATGGGGTCCGACCGGGCAAGAGAATGGTGGAACGTGATGCGTGCGTTCAGAGAAGGATATATACTGCTAGGAATCAGGTGAAGGCGTTGGTAGGAGATGTGGAATTGTCAGCACAGGGACTTATTCTGGGAATCCTAGCTGCATTGTACATGAAATAAGGTTCGTAACTCTCACTATAGAGAGTGAGAGGCCGGCTCAAGCGGTGTAATGGCGGCGCTATCGGCAAACGGGAGCAAGCTTCACTTCCATCAAACGGAAGCACTTCTTCTTGGGAACGGAGGATCATGGTGGAAACACAACTGGTGGAACTCCATCAAACGTGGTGGTGGTGACTTAAGAGAGACGCAATGAATAGATCAAACTCAGTGCTCCAATGAGGAGAACTCGAGGGTGGCAGGCTGACTGCGCGCTTGCCGTCGCAGTCAGAAGAAGCAGCTTGCAAGCAAGATTATGGGTTTGATAGTAAGCATTTCAATGTTATACACAGCCCATCATCGGCTTCAATAAACTTCCTCGATTTGTACAAGCTTGCGCTACGCCACCTCAAACGCAGTCATATCCCCTGTCGGCAAGTCCGGACATCCAACACTCACCCTCGCTGCATCAATCATCACCTCCACAAGCTCTTCTGGGTACTCCCTCTTCATTACAGATCGAGTGAACTCACTCAGAAGATTGAGATTTATGTCACCTTTCTGCTCTTCTGTCAAAGCCTTCGCGCCATCCCGAGTCAATTGCATTCGTTCCGCGCGCTGCTGCAACAGCATCAGGTAGATTTTGCCGATCTTGTCAGTGCGTACCCGATTACTGCGGCTGTGGAAGTACTGGGACCGAGAGGATGCTGACTCGCGACTTAAGTCGACCCAAGCCATCTGACGCTGCAAGATGTTGACGTCTTTGGTCGTAGGGAAGATATGGAAATTGTGTCGCAGAACGTGCAATGCGACGAGTGAACCTGGTAAGTCTTGCGTATATGAGAAGCAATGCAACATGAGCGCGGAAATCGCAGTGTAATTCCCGCCCACAAGTCCCATGCGGAATCGCTCAGCATCGTAGCGGCCGCGAACCAGTGCCCACCATTCCACCGTCTCTTTCAGGAGTTCTCGAGGTCTTGGCAACCCGGACTCGTGCCTTGTAGCGTGGTCGCCGAGGGCAAGTCGCAGCATCTTCCAGACAGAACGAATAGATGCACCGTCGGGGAAAACGCCCGTGATTGATCCGCCTTTAGCTGGGTTTGTGAGCTGACTGTAGATGGACCAGGCTTCTGCGTATGCACCTTGTCGAATTTTGTTGTCGACAAGGACGTTCATGATGGTCGCGTTGGGAGCAATCGACGTTTCTTTGAGCTGACGCGACAAATATTCGACGTGCTCCCACTGCAGGCTTTTGCCATGATGGTGCATGATGAGTGCGAAGGTGTCGACATCGGCGACCGGAAGTTTTCGCGCAGCTTGTAGACCTTCGGGCGTCGGAGCATTTTCGTGGCTGGTACCCTTTTGGCTTAAAAATGGCCTGGTATTCTTCCGGTGCGCCTTTCGGGCTTCATCAATCATGCGCCAACCAATGTTCTCAGCCTGGAGCACATTTGGAGACTCCTTTGTTCGTATGAAAGCTCTGAGAAGCATATTGAAATGAAACGTCTCTGGAGGGTAGCCTTGTCGATACATCATATCGAGGATCTGTGCAGCAGCCTCAGGAGCCTGTTGGACGACGGTGAATTTCATCCAATCTCCAAACACCTGCCCGTAGTAAGATTGTGGTAGTAGTTCGATGGCATGAAGAGCAATGCTAGTCATGCTAGACAAGTCTGTGGCTAGACGGTACAACATGTGAAGTCGCATCAGCACTTCCTCCACATCTTTCGCAAACCCCGTCTTTGCAAGAATACCGTTTGAGACCATGTCGCGAAAGACCTCCTTCGCGAATTCTATGTTTTTCGCTTCTAGGAAGCCTGTGAAGCACGCGTCGTAATCTCTCATCTTTAGGATTGTCGGAAGGGCCTTCATCCGTTCGTACATATCATGTGCAGCTTCGTGGTGTCTTGCTTCCGCAGAACTAGTATGTGCTCGAAACACAGTGAGCATAAGTGACTTATCTGGTTCAGGTAGCACCGCGAAGAGTTGTTCCATCAGTTGACCAGCTCGATCCGCATTGCCAGCTCGCGCATACATCTCGACCCCAACTTTCAAGTGTTCCGGCTCGCAGTGATAGGGTTGGTAACTTTCGATTTCCGCGCGATCTGCCTCCCATTTCTGAAGCGCTTGGACCTCCTTACCGTTCAGAAAGTGACATTCCAGATACTCAATCCTTTGAGCCTTAGTAGGTGCAATCCTCGAAGAACACAAATCAGTGTAGAGCTCCTCCAGATGCAGCGTTCGGTTCTGGTTGCTGTACAGTCTGATAGATTGCGACTCCCAAATTATGTCCCATTCTCCGAAAGTCAAGTTCGATAGTGAATCCGGGTCCTCGAGTTTTGTAAGAATATATGCCTTCCATATATGACGGCGCATGCCCACGAGGTCAATGTTGGGTGATGAAGCAAGCCGCAGTAAGTGTCTGAGCTTTTTGTATGAGGGACGCATCGCTTTCGGAGGGTTACCACCATCCTTGTTGTCTTCCGTACTCGACATATTATGTGCCTGGGCCTGGTTCATTTCGTGTAGATCGCTCCATATTGTATCCCTAGTTGGATCAGGCTCAATCGATGCTTGAGGCTGACGTGCGGGCGTATGCTGAGTCGGATCCCATGACTTGATAAAGGTGGGAACGCGTCGAGGAACGGTACGTAACGTGCGAGTTTGAAGAAATCGCGAAGAGTGGAGTAGGCATCGTGGTCGGCAAAGCGCAAGCATCAGCAAGCGTGATCAAGACTCGGGCTAAGGAAACGGCGGGAGTTGCTCATGCACTCCATTGGGATGTTGAGAGATGCTACAAAGCCATATGCGAGATGAAAATCTCTTGGTGTTCTGTGTCTTCTGTTGTGACTTAAACAGGCAGTCTCGAGTTAACTGAAAATGTCGGATTCAAAACGCGCGTTATCGATAAGAATGGATGACCTCATCCATCGTCAACTTCAATGCAACACCAAGATTAAATATAGAGAAGGCAACATCGTGCGGCAGCCATCTCTTCGCACCATGTGATCACCTCGAAAATTATACCACTCCTAGACACCACGGTCTCAATAGAGTGATTACTGTGCACCGCTCGGGTGCGTACCGTGGGATCTCCATGTAAAACCATCGCTGGGGGCTAACAACTGAACAGTATCGCACATACCGTCCATGCAATGAGCAAGCTGGCTTTAGATTGCCGAAAATTCTCTCGTATCTGCCAGACTCAAACGGACTTCCGGGGCTCAAGTCACGCAATCCAGACGCGTCACGCTTCAAATGGGCCTTCTACGCCTTCTCAAGAGATGACCGTGGCGGCGTGCTGGATTACAGATCCCTATATTAGCTGCTCGATCACGATGCTCACCGTGCAAGCTTCTAGGCTTACCAGCACTCTATGCGACTGCAATCTCTCCGTGTTGCGTGCTCGACTTACTGGATGAAGCAGTCCACATGCATGCACATTTCGAAACAATGAGCTCCGACTGGTAACGCAAGAAATTCTCTGCTGCGCCCGTGATGACCTGACTGGTTGTGCTCAACTCCAACTTGTATATTCGGGGATTTTCAAATTGCTTCGGCATTTAGCCGCAACCCTAAACGCGCTCAGTGCTCTTACGGCTACAAAACCTTGCCAGAAGGACCGCTTCGTTGGCTCGCTCTGGGGTGCAGTAAACAAGCTTTTCCCCGCCATGTATGCATCTGCCGGGGATGCAGGTCCGTACGTTCATACCCGTAGAATGGTCCGGAACTCGCCACGAGGTATCTGAGGTTGGGTCTGCATGCATTGTGTGATTTACCTGCCAGTATACGGCACGATATTACTGTTATCCCAGGCTGCACTGCTCGATTTCGGAAAGAGACAAAGGAACTTGCGCAGCCTTTCACTAATGATCGGAACATAGTACAAGCAGAGGAATTCAGCCTCGCAATGGGATACGGAACTCATGATACCTTGCTCTGATCGTTCTCACGTTATGACTGGGATCTGGCAATATTCTTCGATATTGCACAAGTCCAGCCTCGACCAATACTAACCAACACTGAACACTGGCAATTTCTGAACAATGAGCTTTGTCCATAACGCCAGGCAGCGGCAAAATTCGTGTCCACTCTGCACCTGCACAACATGACAAACAAGTCTCCAGGAGCATACCCATAAGTTTACAAAGGAGCCTGAATACATGCGCTACTGTAGGATACTTTACATAGTTCCTACATATGTTTTTGAATATCTACAGGCTACCTCTCGACGCCGGAGAAGGCGAATAGTAATTTTGCCGGCGCCTGGTGACAACAGTACGTAAAATGGCATACGAGCGGGCGCCTTCCATTGGCTATCGGTTTCCATGTGGCCAATATGGGATATGATTTAGATCTTGGTCAGATCGCGTCTTAAGGTATTGCCTTAGCACAGCATTTGTTCTTTCAATTCGTTTCAACTCCTCGTGTTGCCATCACACCATTTTCATTTGCACCGCAATGGCAAAATGTTACCTGCTCCTCTCTTTAGGTACGCCATTGCTGATAATCTGGGCCCTATTGATGTCACAAACGTTATCACAGAATGTGGCATCATTCATACGAGGACAAAAGTTCCAAATTATTCTTCTTGGAGTGCCGGACATGTCCAAAATGCCTCTTGCGCCTACCGACGCCCCTGTCTGGGACATCGACCTTTTCGATAACCCGGCGTCAACAATGGCAACACTGAAGGCTTCAGGAAAGATTGTCGTCTGCTACTTTAGTGCCGGTACCGCGGAAGACTGGAGAGACGACTACAGGGACTTTGCAGCCGCAGACTTGGGCAAGGTCCTGCCTGAATGGCCGAACGAGAAATGGATACGTACAGGGTCGCAATCGATCCGCAATATCATGGCCAAGCGTATCAAGCTGGCAGCGGACAAAGGTTGCGATGCCATCGATCCAGATAACACAGGTGCGCATTCAACCATTCGCATCTTACGATGCTCTTCTCACTATAAATGCTGCTGACTGTCAGACAGATGGCTATGTACGCGCCCCCACCACGCTGACCGGGATGCTGAATATGTTGCACAAATCGAAGATATTACAATCAACTAGCTGACAAAGTCTAGCAAAACGACAATGGCCTGAAGCTCACCAGCTCGGACGCAATCAACTACATGCTCTGGATGCAAGCTGAAGCCAAAAAATACAACATGAAGATCGGCCTAAAAAACAGCCTGGACATCGTCAGCAGCCTTGCTTCGACAGTAGACTTTGCAGTCAACGAGCAATGTGCAGCTCTTGGAGAGTGTAGAGCATACGAACAGTTCCTCGCGCTGAACAAACCGGTCTTTCACATCGAATACCCCACACCTCTAAACGCACAGGCGGCAAAGGGCGTCTCATGCACAAGTGTCGGCGTGAATGGCACCAGCACAATCTTGAAGAACTTGCAATTGGATGGCGATACGTATTACTGCGACGGCAGTTATGTTAACACGCCGACTCTTGGAGGCACCCGCCCACCGAGGCCTTCGAAACCACCAACGATGCCTATACCGAGCTCTTCTCGTCCTGCGACACCTCCCAGACCATCGACCACGATACGACCTTCTCTGCCGCCGCCGAACCGTCCCTCGTCAACGCAAAGACCGCCTACGAGTACACCGGGTGGTGGAAATGGTGGGTGTAGGAGTAAACATTGGGACCAGTGTGGTGGCAATGACTGGAAAGGCTGTACAGTTTGCGAAGTAAGTTTTCGCGCTCCTTGTTGATGATTGCCACTAATATGAAGGTTCAACGCAGTCGCCGTATACATGTAAGGGTGTATCAGCCCCATGGTACTATCAGTGTCTATAGTCTCACTAATCTTATTGCTGGTGAGGGGAAATCGCAAATGGCATTCAAATTCTAGCACACTTGAAACTCAAAATATCATATGTCTCGCCGGATATATCCGCATTCCCAGGATGCCTTTACTATTGTGATAGCACGTTCACTCCCGCTATGGGTGAGGTGGTTATAGAAGGCCTGCACTCTTCTACAACACCTTTGTTCCTTAATTTTTTCCTCTTTCATTTTCGCAAAAGTGACAGCGCAACTACGATGGCTCCGAGCAAACGCGAAGCAAATGGCGCAACAAAGCCATTAACGACAGTTCGCATCATGACAAAGATCAGCAAGTCTACGACCGTTGGGATGGTTACTTTGCTCTAGGTTTCCCGGCCTGACAAAAGTCGTCATTGCAAATAAGGCGGAAGATGACATCATGTTCTAAAACGGTGGACGAATGCCGAAGAACTTGTCGTTATAGCCCTGGCACGATTTCATCACGTTGAGTGTGCAGACCACTGAGGGCGATGACACAGAGATTGTTTTCCAGAGCTAGGCGGTTGCAGGATTGCTACAGCGATACGGACTTGCTATCTGCACAACGACTCGGCAGCGGGCACACTCGTCCAGAGGCTCCTCTGGCGGACTCCCGCTATTCCCAGTTGGATAAGACTATGTACGCCGGCGCACCATAACGTCTACAACCGAATTACATGTGAGCCAGCTCAAACCATGCGCCCAAGGACCCAGAAGGTTTTTACCTCGAGATAAGAATGCCTTGAATGGTTGCGAGGGACTTGGACAGGCGAAATCAGAAGAGGAAGCCACTTCTTGAGTATCGCTCGATCCAAACGCAGAGACGCTGCGCCACCTGAATAGAGTGCGATGCAAACTTGCTGCAACCCAACTGTTAAGGTGTGGACGTTGCGGGGGCATTGACGGCCTGCGGCATAATGCCAACTTTGTCACAGGTATGTATTGTGTGGTAGCAGTCAGTTAGTGGGAAGCAAACATATCTCAAAAGCTGCGCGAAAGTGCAGAAGTGGTTGATGATCTAGGTCAGATGATTCAAATCCTTGTGTCGAGAGTTAAGAATTTGGTTGAGAGATCATCGAGTGTGAGGTTGAGTGGCAGATGTCAGGGGGGTAGAACAGTACTTATGCGCCAGAGGTGATGAGCTTGGGCCCTGTGCCGCACTTGCGCAAGGCGCGGTGAAAGTAAAGGGGCTTGTAGTGACATGAGTTTCGACAGAACATGAAAGAAATGCAGTGACCTTGACGAAGCTTCCATGGTTTAGATCAAATACGAGCTGGGCAGCTACACGAGGTAGTCGTCACGATATGGCCATATCCACAACTCCACGCGGAGTTCTTCGAGCCTACAAGTCAACAGCGGTGTGAAATCGTAACTTCGTGTATTGCTTTTCGATAAACCTTGTGTATGCCCAACACCTAATGCAATAACTGCTCAAAACCTCATCTTAATCGTACACGCAGCATCTTGTCCTTCCTCACAACCCCAAAGGATTACTCGCCGTCCCCTTTCCTCTCGTCGAACTCACAGCCGTACTGGCACCTCCACCTCCTCCACCCGTCGACAAGCCTAAAGGATTCCCCTTTGTTGGTGCTCGGCTACCTGCCGCACCTGTCATGTCTTTGAGCGAATTTCCGTATTCGCGAACCATGTCGCCCCATGAACGGGATGTATTTGCGATGCTGGTAGGTATGTTAGAATGCATCGGTACAGGAGAGACAAGAGAACACTTACGACACTCCAGCCCCCTTTCCAGCACCCGCAACGCCATTGCCAGCCGCCGTCACAACAGCACCAGCAGCTTTCCCCACACCCGCCGCTGCAGCAGATGTTGTGCTCGATATAGCTGCACCAGCACCATTTGTAGCTTTAGTAAGCCATGATTGTTGGGATGGTGGAGTGGGAATGTGTTGTTGTTTCTTAGCTGCTGCAGGCAGGTTCTTCTTCTGTGCAGTCACTGCTGCTGGGATGGGTTTCTTCTTCTGCGCGGTGACTGTAGCTGGAATGGGTTTTTTGGTTGTGACGGTTGAAGTGATGGGCTTCTTTGCTGTAGTGGAGGCGATGGGGGCTTTGCGGACGGGTGTTGGTGTGGATTTCTTGGAGACGGTGCCTGGGACGGCTTTCTTGGTGCCGATGGGTTGGGCGACCATCTTGACGGGTATGTGGTTGATATTCTAGATGAGTCTGATATAGTGATGAACTATGGGACCGAGCGGGAGATTTGGAGTGTGGTAGTGGACCAGGTGAGTTAGGGTACCAGAAGATGGTGTTTGTGAACAGTGACTATATGCATCATCATGGCTACCACCATGTCTTCATAACAAGAAAGTTGGCCAGGCGGGCGATGATGGCGCTAATGATGTCAGGCACAACGTTCAACGGTGGAGGGCGGGGCGCGCCAGTCTCGATTGCACTGGCGCTGCCGCTTTGGCTTGGCGTGATCGGCAACTTGTGCAACGACGAACATCGAGACCCTTGTTTCGCATATGAAGACGCCAAAGTTTCTCCGCCGGACGGCATCGCAATGACATCTGTTCCCTTCTCCTCATGATCCTTTTGTAATGATAGTGTCTTTTTACTTGTTGCTTTCCTCCTTGTAAGATAACGGACGTTTGTAGTGTGATAGTCGAGGCTCGTGAATGTTGGCAAACGCTCACCCTCACCGCACGCGACCCCTCGCCATGAGCTTTCACCTGGTGCAGCGCACGCAGTGAACTCAGCTAGACCTGTGAGTATGCCGTTTCCTCTTCTCACCACCGTGTGTCGCCCTTGACAACACTCGTCCGCGACTCAACTACGCGCGCAATCATGCTCGAGAACGAGGCCATCCTCAAGCTCAAGCGGTCGAACAGCGATGTCGACCACCTGATCCCCCTGGGCGACTACACCCCGCCGAACTCGCCAGAGCCAGAGACGACGGCGGTGCCTGTCACCAGAACGTCGCGATCCTTCTCATGGACCAAGCTGACAGATACAATTATCAAAGGCAAGAAGGGCCCGTCCTCGAAATCATCCCACGGCTCTGGATCTGCACGACCGAGCATCTCTAGCCCCATTCTAGACCCCACGAACCCGCTGTGTCCTCCTACGCCGGTATATTCGCCTAAAGACGTCTCGGAGCCGACCTCGTCATCGTCATCGCGCCTTCCTACTGCGAACTCGAGCCCCGGCTTGCGCCCATCAGATCCCGAGGCCACCCCAAAGAGTCACCGACGCTCGTGGTCTGATCCCACCAACGACTACCCACTCTTCTCCGATAACAGTCCCTGTCCTCCTGCCCGCGCATCTCCACCAATACCCAGAATACCAAGCTTTACCAGTAGCCTTGGTGGCCTCGATAGTCCGCTCTGGTGCATCGCTGAGTCGGACAGCGAGCAAGACGGCCAGGCTGACGCCCTACGTATTGCCAATCTTGAAGAGTGGCTCACGAGCACAAGCAAAAGCATGGAGCCCGCACGCCTGAGCTTCGAGCCATCGCGGCTACAGCCGCCTACGGGAGGTACCAAGCTGCGCGCAGTGGCAGAGGCCAAGCAGATGGAAGAGCTGGTAGCGGAACGTGCTAAGCGTGCTGGAGACAAGGAACCACCGCCATATGAATTCTTCGAGTTGATTGGCAAGGGTGCTTATGGGCGTGTCTACAAAGGAAGAAGCAGGGTGCATGGTGGTCTTGTTGCGATCAAGATCATCGACATCGATAACCAGGATTACCAGGAGATGACGACCGAGAACTTGGCACAGACCATCAAGGAGATTGACATTCTGCAGCAGCTACGGGACAGCAAAGCGCGGCCATACGTCAATATCATAGAAGAGGCGCGGACAGTGCACAATGAGTTGTGGATTGTCAGCGAGTATGCCAGTGGTGGTAGTGTCAACACCCTGATGAAGCCAACACATGCCATCAAGGACCCTGGACCAGGCCTGCCGGAGAAGTTCATCATTCCGATTGCGCGCGAACTTGCTTTGGGTCTGAAATATGTCCACGAAGCTGGCGTCTTGCATCGAGATCTGAAGACGAACAATGTACTCATTCTGGAAGACGGTCGAGTGCAATTGTGTGATTTTGGTGTTTCGGGTACGCTCGAACCGCAAAAGTCGAAGCGATCGACCATTGTTGGAACACCAGCATGGATGGCTCCGGAGCTCCAACAAGAGTGGGTCAAAGATGCCGATCCGCGCAACCCACTCCAGCCAAAGGAGATTCATTACGGCAACGAAATTGATATTTGGGCGTATGGGTGCACGATTCACGAGATGGCCAGTGGATTCCCACCGCATTACAAGATTGCCCAGTTAGAGCTACCAAATGCTGGCGCTCCTGAACTGGAAGGCGATCGTTTCTCGCAGGATCTCAAAGATTTTCTTGCCTTCATCTTCCAACCAGATCCGACGCAGCGACCAACTCCAGATCAAATTCTCGAACACCCATACATTGCGGGGTCGACTAAGCTGTATCCGACCTTTACACTGGTCAAGCTTGTTGAGGAGTACTATAGGTGGGAGCAATCAGGTGGTGCACGTGCATCGCTGTTCAATCCATATGGCGCTCAAGCGCCCGATCCTCTTTCTTCGTCTGAGGATGACGATGACGACGACGACTGGTCCTTCAGCACAACCGAAGAGTTCGAGCAAGAGCATGCACCACAATTTGCAGATCCTTTTGCTGCATCTGGACAATTTGCAGGCATCAATCTTCCTCCCATTGAAGACATGGGTCGTTTCGAGCAACTCCAGGCTCGATTCAAAGAGGAGTCGATTGTGAGAGGCCAGAAACGACTGAACAAGCTGTTTGATGTGAACACGACCCCGTATCGATATAGCATGGTCGACGGAGAGGAAGTCACGAATGGCCGACCACCCTCAGATCTCGTGCTCCGTGACTTCAACCCTGGCGCACCCAACCGCGAAACAGTCATTGACCTGGACTTCTCCATGCCCATGCCAGATGAGCCCGGTATCGATTTGGGCGAAGTCCCCACGATTCGAGCAGGTCGCATGAAGAGCATCTTGCGTGAGATGGCGGAAGAGGAGGCGCGTGATGCTCTTATCCAAGAAGAAGAGCTCACAAAGCGTGCTACGAGGGACTGGAAGTATCCTGGTTCGGAGGGAGGGTCAGAAAAACGTGATACCATGGCATGGTCGTTCCCGTCCCAACAAGCAAACCGCAAGACGATGGAGTGGTCTTTTGCTGCCGAACAGCCACCTCCACAGCCGAAGCGAGAGACTATGGAGTGGACGTTTGCCGCCGCTCAGCCTCCGAAGCCGAACAGACGCACAGTGGAGTGGACGTTCGATGCCGCAATGGCTGAAGGAAATTACGATGCTTCCCGGAACCGAAAGTCAACGAGACGCGAAACCAGAGAGTGGAAGTTCCCCAAGATCGAGGAGGACAGTCGCAAGACTCAAGACTTCTCATTCCCCATGCGAAGTCCCACGGGTAGCCAAGCTGCCTCTTCACCCACTCTAGAGCCCGGCTTCCGGCCCAGTCTTCGACAAGCTGCGACTATGCCCGCCAATGCGGAATCAGATGATTTTCCGCGTGTCTCCGATTCACCAGATTCCCCGCTGCGTACCTCAATGATCGATCTTGACATGGCCATGGTCGACACTTACAGACCCTCCACGTCCGGCTCTGATGCAATTAATACTGCTAACAATGTCAATGATAATCCCTTCAACCTTGAAGATCAAGTCCAACTCTCGCAGAATAATCGGCGCACGAGCTACCACTTCCAGAGCAAGTCGGAACCAAACCAGACGGTACCAGGGCTCTTGACGCCACAGCAACAAGATGCCAATGGCCAGATGGGACAGATGCACGCGAGAGGTGTTAGTTCTGCCAGCCAAGTCCGAAAAGAGTTCCCACCCCAAAGCGTCTCTTCTGCACCACAACATCGTCCCGGGCAGAGGTCTCAAGCCTCGCTCTGGGATGGGTGGTCCCACAGCCACGCATACAACCTTGGCTCAGACGATCAATCGCCGCCCATGAGTGTCACAACCGACACTTCCCTCGAAGAAGACGACGTCGACGACCTATGGGATGTTTTCGAACGTCGTCATCTGCAGAAATCTCGTCAAGCTGGCCGCCGCACAGACAGCCAGTTTTCTGGGCTCAGCGTCGGCGGCGAAGATGATACCGAATACCCATACTCGTCCGATTCCGACTATCCTCTCAATCCCTCGGAGTTCCGCAAGAGCAGAGTCAGTGCCGGCCCGAATGGTCGGCCGTTACTCGACTTCCCTGTCCCACGCGGCGTCGACCCGGAACTGCTGTGTAACGGCGGTGAAGGGCTGGCCGAGTTGTTGCTCAAGAGTAGTGTGGAGCTGAGGGATGGAACGAGGGCGGGCAGGGATTTACTGCGGGCGATGAGGTTGAGCGAGGTCGTTGAGGAAGCAGATAATGCGGATGCAGGCGCTGGGGCAGGAGAGACGGAGACAGTCAGGATGGTGGGGAGGAATGGGAGCGGAGCTGGAATATGAGAGGCGAATGGGCAAATGCATTTGAAACTTGTAGGGATATCTGGGACTATTGACGGCAATATTAATGGATCGATATCAAGGCAGCATATCGAATCTCGAATCTCGAATGCGAATGCAAATGCAATCAAGTACATTGTATCAACTTTTTATTGTGCCATGTTTGTATAGATGCTCAAGAAATCGTCTAGCTAGCCATGTCATGTTATCCCACCAGTGTCGTTAGTCAAAATCATATACCCGCCCGCAAATATTTCAGATCCGCTGTTCCATCTCGTTCCCAAAGAGATTGTGCCAGCTATATGCCCGTAACCCATAGCGCCAGTTGCTATGCCGTAAATTCACAACGCCGGAGATTCCACAAAATGTCGTGGAGAAAGGTAGGTAGATCAAACACTCGTCTCGGTACTTCCGTCATCCACATCCTCATTCACCACCTCATCCGGCTCCTGTATATCAGAGTCTAAATCCGTGTCGCTTTCATCATCATCGTCATCATCATCATCATCATCATCATCATCATCTTCCTCCTCTTCATCGTCATCCTCTTTGTCCATGCTCATCCCCGGCACAGGTTTCCACGTAACGTAATCCTGCTCGAGCCACCTCTTACTCCTTGGCAAGACATACGGGTCGAACGGGAAATACGCATCGAGCAAGAACGTTTCCTCGCCCTTTTTCGTACTAAGCGCCGTTTCTCTGCCGCCCAGACCGTGGAGATATCCACTTGCCAGACTGCGCGCGAGGCGCACGCGCTTATTCGTTTCGATGAGCGGGTAAACGTACAGGAAGCGGAGATGGTGGGCGACACGCGCGAATTGCGCTACGATAGTCGGCGCACAGATTTTCAAGGGGTTGAGTTTGGAGAAGATGTTGCGGCGGATGGTGTCTTGGGTGCTGTTGTACCATGTGAAATCGCCTTCGTGGTAGATGATGTCTTCGTCCGTTGGGGTTGTCATGTCGGGTGTGACAATAAGGTCGCGCCAGCGGAAACAGAAGAGGTAGAGCAGGGCTTGTGCGATGGCGTAGTATGTGCCGTAGCGGCGGAGGTCGGGGCCTTTGCATGAGGATTCGTGCATGGCGCGCTGGATCTCGAGGTGGTGGCAGAGAAGGTCAAAGACGGCGCGGACGGTGTCGGGTCGGACGTGGGCGCCGCGGGCGATGAAGGAGCCGAGGTACGCGGCGGCGGTGACGCGGAGAATGTGTGGGCGGTTTTGGTCGAAGGCGAGATGCGAACATGCGCCGGCGAATTGCTCGGTGCGGTCGGCGGAGGTTTGGCTGAAGTGGAAGAGGAGGAACTGCGTGTGTCGGGAGCGGTAGGTGGGGAGAATAGTGCTTGCAAATTGGGAGAGCAGACTCTCAAAAAGCTCGTCAGCTTCAAATCGGTCTGCGGCGAAAACGTTGTCGTAGTGGGTGAAGAGAAGGTCCATGATGGTGTCAAGTTTGCTGACTGCCTGTCGCAGGTCCTTCAGACGCTGTTCTTCTGGGTCTAAGCTCTCTTCACTTGAGACTGACTCGTTGTCGCTGTCATCGTCCTCTGCCTCGTTGATGGCATCTCCGACTAAGCGCTCTTCAATGTCGTCTTCTAACTCTTCCATGTCCACTTGTATCTGCACATCGATCTTGACCAGCTTGTCCGTAACAAGCGAAAACACTTCGCCCTTGAGCTCTGGACAATATTCGGCAATCCTCAGAATGTTCCGAATGTATTGCACATGTGTCTTAGCATCGTCGTCTGGGTAGGGAAAGTTTGAGGCGAGAGATGGTGCCAGGAATGAGCTGGCCATGGGGTTGTGGCGCAGGATTGATCGGAGGCAATCGTGTATCCGCGATTCCAGCCGTACGCGTTCGATGGGCGGATCGTCTCGCTGCCGTGAATTGACGGAAGGCATCTTGAGAAACATGCCGTTGAGCGATTGTAAGACTGTTGACATGAAGCCTGACTGTATTGAGAGAAGGGAGTGTAGGAAGGCGCGGTATGAGCGCACGAAGCTCTCATGGCGGGCTACCCAGCTACAGTCGATAATAGCGTGTACCAGTCCCTTGCAAGTGAAGTCGAGCAGGTGGACGTGGTTGGTCAGGGCGATGATGTATTTCTGGAGGAGTGCGGTAGAAGTTGAACCGGACGTCCTTGGATCTTCTCTGAACAGTGCCTTGATCACATCGTATGCCGCCTTCTCGCCTGCCGCGTGCTTCTCCATCGCACGTCTCACCTCCTCGTGCACCAGTTCCAAGCTCTTCTCATCCTCGTCTCTGAGTATCCGTACATCTACTTCGGGATTGAATGCGACCCGCCGGCGTTTGAGCTCGCTCATGTTGTTGTTTTCGGCGTCGGACGAGGCGTCGGGGTTCTTGCGCTTTAGGCTGCCGCGGTTGCTTGCGGCGAGAGAAACCATGTTGACGGGAGTGAATTGTCGTGATTGTTACATCTGGCCCGTGGAGAAGAATGTCTTTGGCGAGGGCGGGTTCTGTAGGGCTCGAGAAAATGACGGTGCGCAGAGGTGAGCGGGGGTATGGTTCGGTTTGCACGCGACAGTGAGATTTAGCAGGTCTTGGCGCCGAACTTTTCAGTGGAGCTCACCTTCACCCAACAACGGTTAGCTTGGCGAGTTCCCAAGAATGATGTATAACCATGATGGTCGTCACATGATCTCAAGGTTCTTCTGAAAGGTTTAGGTATGTTATCTGGACATGCCCGGTCGCAAATGTCAATTCAGCGTGGTCCGTGGCAACTTGTGCAACCGTCGGTTAATTGATAGACATGTTCATCAAGTAGCTTCGTTGCATGGCGGACAAGAACACAGCAGAGCCTTTGCAGTGACACATGGCTGAATACCTTGCTGAACTGCCGTTTTCAATCAGAATTGAAGACTTGATTGATTCGAGTATCTACGAGACCACCGTTCACATAGTTCCTTAGATGAGTCGTACACTCTATCGCCGCTGGTTGGAACGTACACTCTGCTTCTGCTTAGTCTCTTCCACAGGCGATTGTCATGCCGCAATCTGCGGACAAATCTGGGTCATTTCTGCTAGTGAGACTATGCTCAATCTCTGCGGCCTCGCACTGCTTGTCTCTAATAGCAGGCTATCTTCTTCTTCTTATGCATGATGCCATAGAATAGTCGCGAGTCTGAGTGATCAATTTGAACTTGCTCACATCTCACCGCATTGTGCAATGACAACGTCCTGCGCCGGCTTGCCTTCAGGATTGGCCACTGTCCTAGTGTTCTCGATCTTGGTGACCACGTCCATGCCTTCGATGACATTGCCGAAGACGACGTGTTTACCATTCAGGTGAGGTGTGCCGCTCTTGCAAGTGATGATGAAGAATTGACAGCCGTTAGTGTTGGGCCTACTGGATTATCAGTGTATGCTAATGGCATGACTTCATTCGAGTACACACCCGCTATTCTGTTGATTGTCAGCAAATTTGAATAGGTTGGATATCATGGTGAAGAGGTACTTACTGCCATTGACAGAAGACCTGGCTTGTCGTGCTTCAGCGTGAAGTTCTCGTCCGCAAACTTATCGACGCCGTATATGGTTCTTGAGCCGGTGCCGTTTCCATTGATGAAGTCGCCTCCCTGGATCATGAAACCTTTGATCTGGTGGTATCAGTGTGTGCTCTGAGTCAGGTTTCAACACAAGTAACTCACGACCCGATGGAACTTGCAGCCCTTGTAGCCCTGCGGCTGGCCCCGACTGTTCTTGGTCTCGCCAGTGCAGAACTGTCGAAAGTTCTCAGCAGTCTTGGGTACTACGTTCTTGTACAGCTCGATCTTGATTCTGCCTAACTTCTCCCCTGCATGCTTATGTCAGTCATCTATTTGGCATAGCGGCAGTGTCGACCACGTGATCAAGCTAATAAGAGCACATGTGCACGATGCGGGGAGGAAGGGTTTCCCGCGCCACGTGTAGACCAGCCATACCTCCTAAAGTAACGTCAAAGAAGACTATTGGGTTCTCCTCCGTAGCCTCGGCCATGACTGCGGCTGTGCAGAATCTTGCAGCAGCTGGGGTCGCAGATTTCTTGCAAGAGCAGATGACGTTGGTGTTGACGTTGCGCAATTCACAAGGGAATCCTCTATCAGGGTCTCCCGGAGCACACAGAAGCCGATGAGGTGGAGTGCAGCGAGGATCTCACTTAGGTGTGGGAGACGAGTGGTTGCATGTGCAGAATAACCTCGCAGCAAAATGCTTAGCGCTGGGGTAGGATCCACTCGGCCGCAGGGGTGTCGGCATCGCGTTCGCAGACAGCTGAATCTAGGAATGCCAGACTGTGTTCCGTGTGCACGCGACACGCATCCCGCGCAAGGCGTGGGCTATGGTTGTGGAATGTCTGCGAAGCGATGCTGGATTCTTGGTATTTGCGCGTGAAGCAATATGGGTGGGTGCCCCTGCGATATTGGTCCTGCATGTGGTGGGCCGCGCATCGAGGCGGTTTTGGTGGGTGCCGTGAAACCCCTGAATCTGTGAAGGTGCAGAGGCATCACCATTCGCAGCGGATGCGTCGTCATGTGCTGCGCTGAGTACCTGCTCTCCACGATGATACTGCATTGTGCACATGTTCACGGAGCGAGCTGTGAAACGATCAAAGTTGGTCGTAGGCGTGGTTCCGGCATAGCGGGAATTGTCATGGTTAGCGGACCCCAGCCCGGCGGTTGACGTTGGCTCCTCCCAGACTGCGCGGCCTTCATCCTGCCCGGGCGCACCTTCCCTTCCCATATCGACCTCCCGCGCCCGCATCCACTGCAAGCATTCACTGCACAGCCTCCTTCCCTGCGACACTCAGTAGGTACGCGGTGCTCTCGATCGCATGGCCAACGAGGCAATTGTCTGCATTCACCGCTAGCTATTGTAGCCACTGGTATTCACAACCACCGTTCTCGGCCTGTCATTGTGCCGGCTGTCCCCTGGTCGCCACGCTCGCAGTCGTTGCCGTCACCACCACTTCGACAAGCTGCTTAGCCACTTGCTCGGGCGAACGACTCTACTCCCTATTTCGCCTCGACGTACGCTACTCGTGGCCATCGTTGCGGTTTCACATCATTGCCAGACACTGTCGCACCCGTCACGGCCTGGTCCTGAAGCCAGCAGTGTACCTGAACGGCTCACCTCCCGCAAACGGCTGCGTCTCTCCCCCAACCCACCGACATATGGAACTGTAGAGCTTCTCCAACGCCACCATGTCGACTGCATCTGAGCCCCCTTCCGCGTCCAGCCCATCCTCCTCACCAAGCTCTGGATCAAATGGCAACAACAGCGGACCTACAAGCTCGCCGCTGCTATTTTTTGTAGCCCTGGGCTTTGGTGTCGTCTTCACAAATCTCTGGTACGGCAACTTGGTCGCTCGCGACCCCCGATAACTGCTTTTGCTAACACCCTCTGCAGGATCATTGTTGGTGTAAAATACTGCTTCAGATATAACCGCCGTCGCGCAGCACAAGCCGCTGCCGCAGATGGCGAGCCCATCGACCTCACCCAGATGCCGCGACCGCACAGGAGGAGGCGAGAGAAGAAGCTGATGACCATGGACGAGGTCAATGAGCGCTTTCCTCTGTCCAAGTACAAGCAATGGAAGTCGACTCGGGAGACGGAAGGTCTGCCAGCCAGTGGAGGCATTGCAACTGCACCTGCGAGTCGAGCAGCCAGTATGAAGGACGTCGAAGGTGTCATCTCAGCCAAGGACGAAGGCGCATCGAGCCCGACGCGCGACACTGCGCTCTCCATGGCCCGCGAGGACGTAACGGCTGCCAACTCTTCATCGCAACCACTGCCGCCCTCGCCAAGAATGAGCGAGGACGACAAGGATTTGGAGAAGAGACCAGTGGGTCACAATCCCGCTACCAGGACGAGCGAGACAATCGAGGTTGGCAAGAATTCACCACAGGTGAATGTGCGCAAGGACGACGAATCCGATGACGACGACGACGACCCGATCCGCACCGCTGCCGCCCCGGAGATGCTTGCTGAGCCCGGTGACACCTGTGCTATTTGCTTAGACACATTGGAGGACGACGATGAGGTGCGAGGATTGACTTGCGGCCACGCCTTCCACGCCAGCTGCGTTGATCCATGGTTGACCAGTCGACGTGCCTGCTGCCCGCTGTGCAAAGCAGACTACTACGTACCCAAGCCGCGACCAGAGGGGGAAGTTGAGCAGACCCAGAACGGTCGTGTCCGCGTTGGTCTACGGTCACCCACATCGCCACAACCTGTGTGGACCACTACCCGTGGCAACCCCTTCTCGCGCTCGCGAGTCGTCATATTGTCCAACCCTGCCGGACCACAATCCCAATCTGTCGATCGATTCGGCCGTCTAGGCCGTCCTACCCGAGAGCAACGCGCTCCAAGTGCCAATGCCAATGCGCAGCTTGAACAAGGTCTCATGTCACGCATTCGTGCGGCTCGCGCACCCCGCCCAGCTTTGGGAAGCTGGTTTGGTCGTAACCGAAATGCTGCTCCCTCGGACGCTACCCCTGCGCCACAGCCCACTCCTGGCCAGCTTGAAGCCGGCAACCGATAGTCCTTAGTATCGGTAGTCCTTCGTGTCATTGCTCATAGCTTGCACACGACCTTCCACGCCCGTTCATGAACTTGATTACCCCCTGTTTTCCGCGAGTACATCATTTACTCCGGCGTTAGCACCTCTCTACTGGGTGCATATCCATCGAAGCGTGGAGCAGTATCATCATACCCTTTCATGGTTGTGGTAGTGCAACTTGCGAATTTTAGGATAGATATATTGGTGAGATCGGTCTGCGGACATTTCACCACCGCGACGGCACTGTATATGAGACATAGTTTCGGATAGGATAACAATACCACTTTCATGTACCTCTTTGAATCTTTCATGCTCGAAGTGTTGGTGCGCCTGCCTTGGTGCTCCTGGCATGTGTGTAAGAAGTGGCGTCTGCCCCACCTGCCGAGCAATCACCTTCCGATCGAGTACTACCATCCGTCCTCCACTGAACTCACTTCTCACGCTTCTGGTCCTCCGCATTGCATCCTGATTGTCTCTGGTTTTTTCTCTAATGTAAAATGTTGTCTGCCTGCCAAGCATCAAGGGTTCAAGCGAGGCGGACGCGTAGCTCACGATGCATGAGCATGCCCGCCTCGCAGACGTACACAACTCAGGAACATGTTTCTCTGATCGACAATGAGTGACGCCAATCCTTCCAGCAAACATTCTTTTCCTCTACCTTGATCACGCTCGTGCGCAATTTGTTTTACCCCTCTCGTAGCGTACGCAACACTACTTTGCGACGTGATCGTAACATGCCAGCATTCACATTCAGCGTCCTTTGTTTGATATATCATCCGGTCCAGAACGTTGGTACATAGGGTTGGCTGAGCACAAAGCACTTCGCGTCGACATTCCGTTACGCAAATGTTCACGGCACCATCAGCATGCGTTACGAGTACAAACGTCTTCCAACGATCGACGGCTCTGATGATGTCTATATACGCCTACTCTGTCTTCCCTCAGGACCAAGATCAGGAGACATCAAATGCAGTCTCATCACTACGCGTCTCTCCAAAGTGCCGGAATTCGAGGCCGTGTCATACTGTTGGGGAGCGCTGCTTGATCGCGACTTCATTTACGTTACGGGTGAAAATGAACATCGAGGTTCAGCTGTCGGAGCTGCTCTCCAAGTCCCCAGATCCATCATACCGTTTCTGCACTGTGCCCGAGGCCAACATAATCGGAAGACCCGGATCTTATGGATCGATTCGATATGCATCAACCAAAATGACCCCGAAGAGCGCAGTAGGGAGGTGCTGAAGATGAGCGAAATCTATTCGAAAGCAATGAGTACGATCAGCTGGCTCGGTCCAGAACAGGACAGCAGCGATGATGCGATTTCTTATGCTATCGACTTGGCCCATTCCTTGCGGCAGCACATGTCAAAGAATAGCGAAACGTCCAATTCAGACGATCAAGCGAGTCATGTTACTACGAAAGTAACTCTAGGTGACCCCAAGCTTGAGGCACTGTTTGCTATACTCGATCGACCTTACTTTGAGCGAGCTTGGATAGTACAAGAAGTGGTTGTCAGCGACCGCGTGTTTTTGGTCTGTGGGGATGCCGTCATCAGTTGGGAGCACTTTCTCGGTGCATTTACGTATTTCATCATGGCGACTCCATGGATATGGGAATTCTACCCTACCAACAGGCTTTTGCTACTGTATACACTCAAGCATACCGACGATGATTGGAAGGACCCAGCGAATTCGAACTGGTTAAAGGTGCTTGTCAGGCTTCGTGGACTTAGAGCATCTGACCCTCGAGACAAAGTTTACGCTTATTACGGGTTACAATGCAAAGATGGACTAACAGAGCTGGGTATAAAGCCTGACTACAAGAACATGACAGTCCATGATCTTTATACTACACTCGCTACAAACGCCCTCAGAGAGGGTCAAGCTGCAGTGCTGCACATACCACGACTCGTTCGAGCCAGCGACACAGACTATGAGAGCCAACAGCTCGTACTGATCAACCTTCCTTCCTGGGTTCCAGACTGGCAGTGCACAGATCGGACGCCACAACCACTGATTTATGGTCGTAAAGACTCTCTACGCGGCTCGTTCACCGGGGAGCACCGTGCTTCAGGTGAGTCAAAACTTGACGTTGCTTTCAATCTCCTTGCAGACAGTTCGCAAGACCCAGACAGTTACGCACCTCAGGCACTGCCGACAATGCTTCGGCTGAGGGGCTTCACAGTAGCCAGGATAGTGCATTTAACGCAAACATGGACATTCCCTTATCTCAGAGATCGTCGCCAAACACTGCTTGCGCAAGCACAGAATCTCCAGAGATACCGTCAGCAGATTGCAACGTGGGAGGCTGTTCTTCGCCCACCAGCAGCGCCAGCTCATTACAGCCCTACTGGTCAGTCTCAGCTAGAGGCGGTATACGATACACTCCTAGGAGATGCAGCCTACTATCCCCTGAAAACGAGACAGGCCGCGTATGCTGGATTTGAGCGACGCCAGAAAATACTCCGCCTCATACCTACTTTTCAGAGGCACATTTCTGTAGGAGTATATATGCTTCTCATTCTCGTGGAGCGCTTCCTGAAGATCTTTGGATACGAAAATCCTGAGATCCAATTAAGAATGATGATGAGCAATGTACTCAATCGCAGAGTGGCAAGATGCGCAGTCGAAGAGACCAGAGATACCGAGTATCTTGCGCTTGTGCCTGGCCTTGCTGCGCCCAACGATCATATCATGTTGGTACAGGGTTTGAGGACGCCGCTTGTGCTGAGACCAAAGGGTCGAGGAATGGTGACTAATGAAGCAAAAGAAGATAAGATGGTGGACACGTGGGAATTCGTTGGCGACTGCTATGTGCATGGCATTATGAATGGGATTGTCTGGGAGAAGCGAGCATATGAGTGTGAGGACTTGTGGATTGCTTGATTCTTTACGCCATGACACAGGGTGCAAGCAGTCGTCATTATTGCGAGTCGCCTCATGCAGCTGTTCGGACAGCCCAATAGTCTTGCGCCTTGCGCATCTCAGGGCTCTCGTTAACGTCTTTCCTAAGCTCGCTAATCTTCGTTTTTGGGTTGGATACAAGCTGAGTGCGGCCGGAATTGCTCAGGCCCTTCTGCCACTCAAGAACACTCTTGAAGTCCTTGATATCCAATGCGAGCGCGTTTCCAATCCGGAAGATATATAGATCGCTGTCCCTGCCTCCTTCTGCGAATCCACGGCCTTGAAGACTCTCCGCGTTCACTCGAACACGTGGCTCAACCAGTATTCATGCCTCCAGGGCCGGAGCGCTAGATCCCCAAAGGACTCTATCTGAAAATTGGAAGACGACAATCGCAGCATCATCAGTCAGTTTTTGCCACCCAACCGGCAGGAACTCGAAATCACTTTACATTATCCTCACATGTTCTTCGCTCGTAGAAAGCCAGATCACATGAAATTCAAGCATCTCCCCGTCTCCGAGCGCGCAAAGCGATTTGAGTGGATCGAAAACTTGGGTGAGCATAGCACACTCAAGCCTGTGCGCCTCACCGAGTCGGAACATGGGTGCAGTGGCTCATGTAGCTTCAACATCTACGACATCAAGGAAAGAGATAAGGTATTGGCACCCGAGAAGGTGGAGATTCCGCAGGTAGTGAGGGAGAGGCTGAGGGCTGCAGGGTTGGAGGTCGAGGTCCGGGCGTTGGATTATCGGAAGTTGAATGCGCGGTATGGATGATGGTACTCAAGTTGCGGAAACAAAGAGATTGATGACGTGGTAATTTGATAGCGAGACTGCGATGATAGACTAAGAAATACGAAATGGTTGTAAAAGATTACTGGGAATGACTCTAAGGTGTCTTCTCGTGTTCCCGGAGGTGGATATAATAAACGTATTCATGTCTGGTCAATCGAGATAAAGGTTTCCCATACTGTATGTCGAAGCTGCTGTAACTTGCTATCTCTGCAAAGCGAGAGTCGGATAAGGACGCGTGGATTCGAACAGAGATCTTATTTATGCTCGTTGAGATGTCTTAGGAAGCATTTTGCTGTCTAGCATGCTTTGTCACCCTTGTCGCCCTTGTAAGGCTAGCGCGATATGGCCTGTACGACACATAATTTTATGAACACCTTCATTGATGCTCATCGATAATACAGGTGCAAATCTACGTCCTGACAGTTCTCAAAAGTACCCGGAGTCCAAGATCTTCTGAAATGTGCTCAGCCAAAATCCAAGTACATTTTAGCGAACATACTTCACTACACAATGTAGCTTACAAATACAAGTGATTGATTTGCGATTGCGCAGCAAGCTGTCGGGTAAACAGCAAAGCTTGTGAGTTGTTGTAACTAGAAGTGATTGATATACACCATAGCATAAGCTTTCACTCCTCTGAGGTGTCGCCTGAGCTCATTTCATCGGCGCAGGTATCTTTAGCGCAAGATAAAGGCAGCAGGAGTTGCGGACCGTGCGTTGCAAACAAGGGTCCACTGCCCGCTCTCCGTGATACCTACTTCTTCCACGGGACCGATCCTAATAATCTCACAGCTCGACTGGCACAACTTCTGGCAATATCAACCAACAATTATTATATCCCCACTCTAAGAAACTACCGAATTCTACCACGCCTCTCCATCATGGATATTCATGCATCCGTCCTGAACGTGCCGAACGAACTTTGGGATCTGACGTTCTCATATCTGAACATGAACGACATCCTCAATTTGAGCAAGACACATCGAGTCTTCCAACACTCGGCCCGAAGGAGTCTGTACAAGCGCGTCTACATACCGTTGCAGCGTAACAAGGATGCTCAAGATTTTGGAGATCTACAGCTTTTCTTGGAGTTGGCTTTGGAAAGCGCGTCATTTCGTCCTTATGTCCACGAGCTTCAGCTCGAGTACACCTCGGGCTTTGTAGACAACGGCGAGTTTCCTCGATTCCACAGGCGTCCTTCTATCGAGGACCGGAAAGTGTACTTGCGAGAGATCTCCTGGATTAAGAATCGCACTGTTCAGAAGCTCGTTGCAAGCCTTCCTTCGCTACACACAGTCACGATCTATATCAAAGGCAATCCCTGCAGTCGCCAGCTTGAACAGGCTTTCGTGAGGCTCTTGCGCGTCGCTTTGCACAGCTGTCCAGTTGAAATCCGTCTCTTATGCGCTGGGGTATACGCAGGGCCAATAACTGAACTCGCTAAGGTTCCTCGGGTCACTTCAATAGCCTTTGATAGCCCTGTACCTCAAGCCTTTCGGGGCCCGCCTGTCCGCGAGACGGAAATCGAGTACCTCACACACCTGGGTCTTCTGCAAAACACGACAAACCTTGACCTGGGTTATAACATCATCACAGACGCAGAAGCCCTTGGAAAACTCATCAGAAACTTCCCGAAAATCTCGAGCTTGACTCTGTGGCTACGAGACACCGTATCTCCGGCGGAGCTTGCACGCACTTTGGAGCCGGTGGACACGCTACGCACCCTCCACGTTCGTCGAGAGCATGCCTGTTTTGCTAGGTCCTCCACAGCTCAAGGTCTTGAACCAGCAGACTTTGGCTCTTTCAAGACACTTCGAGAACTGCAAATTGGTTCAAGCGCTATGTTGAAGCAGCTTCCGTGTGATATGCCCCCCAACGCTACAACGGGTTTCATATGGTACTTCGACCAGTCCGAACGCGAGGCCATGTTCAAGCATCTACCACCCCATCTCGACAACCTCGAGATCATGTTCGAGTGGCCTAACAGCATCTTCGCCGCGGGCGCGTCTTACCATACCCAGTTCAAAGAGTTGCCAGAGTCGGTGAAGGATAAAGGATTCGGATGGATGAAACGGCTGTTGGAAATGGGTATTCCGAAAGTTGTCTTGCGGGAGAAAGAACATGGGTGTGCAACTTGGGGCCGTCGTCGGCACGGAAAACTGACCAAGAAGATGAAGCTGCCGAAGACGGTGCGGGAGAAATGCGTCGAGGCTGGTGTCCGGCTTGAAGTTTGGTTGTTGGAGCCTAACAGGGATCCAAAGATGGTGTCTACCTAGACCCAGCACCTGCGAGCGTTCTAGGTCGACTTGACGATTTGTAAGGCCACGATTGCTGCAACGACTACGAGAGTAGATGGAATGGTCAAGAGAGCTTGATATAATGCGGGAATTGTGAAGCAAGGCACAACGTAGCTGATTTCTAGCAATGAAAACTTATATTGGTCAAACAACCATGACGGTCTCGGAAGATAGTCCACACCCAAAATCGCTGGGTGGTCTTTGAATAGAACTAGTGTAATACAGGTTGTCGACTAAGACGGAAGGTGACCAAGGGCATTCAACAGCTCGAAGCTATACACATTACCGCTAGGCTTCGATTGCGACGGGCAGACTCTGTATATAGCTTCAGGTACACTGTTCGATTCCACCGTAAGTGAAAATGTATGGTAGATGTCTCATCTAACGAGCATCCCAGTGATTTTCAAGCAACGTGAGTAACTGCAATGATATTCCTAGTGTAGAAGTTCGTGCCATTTCCCGAGAGCCTCCATCGGGCTTACAAGGTTGTGGGCGCAATGATCTCGGTACCGCTCATTGGTGAGGAACACTGCGACACTGCCGCATCCATGCTAACTTTTGGCAGCTATGTGCGTGGACGGTTTCAAGCACGAGCATAGGCAAATGCTACCACGACAAAAATGTAACATGACTCGAAGGCGTAAACGTGCCCGTAGGAAAACTGTCAGGAACCTTTCTTCGCCCTGAGGAACATATCTGCTACTGAGAACTCTAACCGAATGAAGGGCACAAAGTGTGCGAGTGCGTAGCTTAGGGGCGCAGCATTTCATGGGTGGATGGTGTGCTTATCTGACGTGCTGACCATAACCTATCATAGTAATGCGATCACGACTGCGATCTGAATGTCTAGACTAGGCTTGTAAGATAAGACACACTTTGCCCGCGCGACTAGATTTGTGGTACGGCGCCTGAATTGCAGGTGGTCAGCAGTAAGCATTGTCACCTTGGCAGCTTGGGATGATTCATCATTAAGGACCACTCCGGTCTGGGCAGTTGAGTAGCTAACACCTGAGCAAGAACGGATCCTAGCGCTTAGGGCTGTGCAACTAGGCCGCCATGTCTACAGACCACAGGCGGCTTGATGAGCTCCAAAGGTCCTGGAACTACAGTGCAGGTACTAATCGTTAGGAAAGGTACATACTCGTACTCACGATTTTTAACAGACTTTTGTTTCCATATAGATGAGTTATGTTCCGACCGCAGACTATAGATGAATACCTTCTTGACACTGCAGTCGCGCGCTGTTCCAGTGTATACAACTCAATTAGCAGCGCTTTCATGTGACGGGCGATCTCAGGAGGTTGAAAACATAACGTTCGGGCCATTTCTGGGCGTTGGCATCAGGTCTAGATAAGTTTGAAGGCAAGAAGTTGGTTTTGGCTATGCGAGGCTGGGACATTGGTGGGCTGACGACGCCGAACTTGGTTAGACACCCAACGCCCCCATGTCGTAATGGCCAATATTCCATCCCCTACGACATCTCGATATCACTCCTCAGCCTCGAGGACGAAACAATAAAAGTTTGAATATCGCGCTTCATCGCTGGGTCCAATAGCGATACCACACCCGCCTTCAGTGGGCAAATCTGTCCCCGTTGATTCGGTCGCTTTGGCCGCCGACTACTTCGGCGGATCACCAACGCACATAGACTTTCGGCGAAAGCTGGAAACGCAAACAGTCGCATCCCTGCTGCAAGGCAGACTGAATCGGCTCTGTCAGCTGTGTAGAGTGAGCACTTTACTCTCCATATTGGCCCGTCAAAATTCCCTCAAATCGATGCATAGCTCTCCGGTTTCGAGGTTTCGTATGCCTAAGAACTCGGCGTAATTAAACTTCTTCTCGGTCGTCTCCGGTAACCCGAGATGCGGTACAAGGCTGACTGGGAGGCACTGCGGGTTGTCAACTACGATGGAAAGTAACCGGGGGTATTTGACCGGCTGAAGCTGTACACAGCATCGCTAGGATTGAATTGATAACAGCTAGGAACTGCGTATTGCCTCAGGTCATACCAGTAGAGCTCTCACCTGTTACACCCGGGACAGTCTCCGTCGTATTTGACACGATGTAGTAGTATCGGGGAGGAGTGAGACTTGAGATTTTCAAATTCAACAATCGCATACACAAAGACCGCAGCATGCAGAGGCAAAACACAGCATTCTAGTTTTGGAAGCAGATATGTTCACAGAAACAAGTCACAAAATGCTGACTGGGTTCTAGAGCGTCACTTTCAAGATTTGGGCGTTCGTAGCTCATGATCACATCTAATAAAGGCTCGTTAGGGGTACCACAGCCTAATGCGTAGTGTGAGAAGGATCGTTTCTACACAGCCGCAAGGTGGTGAATGACCGGTCTGAATGATTGCCTCATCGTTCCAAGACGCCATCTAATGAGACGCAGCATCCAGATACCATGCTTCACATTCCGCATCCTCTGGGCCATATGTTGTCTGAAGCCTACCGGAGTAAGAGATAACTGAGAGGACTACTACTGTCCGCATGCCACGACATCCATGCTACTACGTGTATTCATTGGACGCGTCCTGTGGCGTAAAGGGAGCCACATGAGGCGGATGCTCCGGATAAAGACTAGTCTGTGGCGAAGCAATGTGGCGCGTGGCTTAGTTCACTCCTTGGCTCAAAGCCTAGTCCAGCTTTCGCCTTCGCTTCGATGCGCTGGATATCGTCGTCGCCATCACCGGATTCCTTCTCTAGAACATACCATCTGAATCACCTTTTGATACAGACTTCATAGATCCTCAGGCATGGACGTCCCGTGCTTGGTGTGACGAATTCCAAGTTTTGCACTGCCCCCCTCCAAGATACGCCGGTCTGCTTGTCTCCTGGGCAAACCCACCACTGAATGTCGCTTGCCACGACCACGCCCGCGTTCTTCACTGTTGCTGTTGGGGAAGGCGCGTAGATCGATGCGACAACGGACCGATGTCGATATCGACGAGATCTGGTAGGTTCGACCAAGGCGGACATGTCACGATTGTAGTCTGAAGTCTGAAGGCTGGGCAGCGGGCGGAGCGCCCAGCAAAGCATTGGCAGAGGGACGTCTCAGCTTCGGCCAGACTGGAAATGACGCACCAAGACCGATGCTCCAGACAAGGCAAATATACACAGCCCCGCGGGGATTGGTATATGGAGTTTGAGGAGGCGCCCTTTGCCCTTGTCGTCCTTCATCAACATCTCATCACGTGTAGTAGCACTCTATCTCTTGCCCCTTACATCTCATACAACACTGTTCTTTACTACTACACATTCTCCCAACGATCCAGGACTCTCTCAACAAAATGGAGGCGGGCAAATTAGCCCCTCCTGAGCTACAAGTCAACACCCGGCAACGGGCCCTCAGCGAAGCGGAAACTCTTACTTCGACAAAGTCAAATCCATTCCTGACACCGACCTCGCCGAGCGCCGCATCTACTAGCGATGTTTCTACATTCGTAGGAGATGTAGACGTAAATCAAACACGACGGGAGCTCCGCGAGGATACCGATGCCGAAGCTACCAACAACCCCTTCGCCTTTGTACCAAAGCAACTCAACAAGCTTCTCAACCCAAAATCACTTGTCACATTCCAAGCTCTAGGCGGCGTTCAAGGCATCGCAACTGGGCTACAGACCGATCTACAGAGCGGTCTGAGCGTTGACGAATCGGCAGTGCCGCGACATGTCTCCTTCGATGAAGCCACAAATCAACAGCTCACACCGAAAGAAAAAGAAACAAGCCGGCCGGCCGGTGAAGGAAAGCCATTTGATGATCGGATACGGATACATGGTCGAAATGTCCTTCCAGCGAAGAAGGTTACACCTCTCTGGAGGTTGATCTGGAACGCTTACAATGATACGGTCTTGATCGTTCTCACAGTCGCTGCTGCTATCTCATTAGCGCTCGGTTTGTACGAGACTTTTGGTGCAGAGCATCCTCCTGGTTCCCCCACTCCCGTCGACTGGGTAGAAGGCCTCGCAATTTGCATTGCCATCGTCATCGTGGTTCTCGTTACGGCTATCAATGACTGGCAGAAGGAACAAGCATTTGCGCGCCTCAACGCTAAGAAGGAGCAAAGAGAGATTAAAGTCACACGTTCCGGCAGGATTGTCATGATCAGTATCTACGATGTGCTTGCCGGAGACATTATACACTTGGAACCCGGAGATGTCATACCGGTCGACGGTATCTTCGTCGATGGCTCCGACGTCAAGTGTGACGAGTCTTCTGCAACTGGCGAGTCTGATGCCATTCGCAAAACTCCCGCCGCCGCTGTCATGAAGGCACTCGAGTCTGGTCAATCTGTCAAGAACCTCGATCCCTTCATCATCTCTGGAAGCAAAGTGCTCGAAGGCGTTGGTACCTTCATGGCCACCTCTGTCGGAGTTCACTCTAGCTTTGGTCAGATCATGATGTCTGTCCGCGCTGATATCGACCCAACGCCTCTCCAGGAGAAGCTCGGTCGTCTCGCTATGGACATCGCCAAAATCGGAACCACGGCATCTGGCATTCTGTTCTTCGTACTCCTATTCCGCTTCGTTGCTGGTCTGTCCGGTGATACTCGTACGCCTACCGCAAAGGGTTCAGCTTTTATGGACATTCTCATCGTCGCTGTAACCATCATTGTCGTCGCTGTTCCAGAAGGTCTCCCGCTGGCCGTCACGTTGGCGTTGGCTTTCGCGACGACGAAGATGTTGAAGGAAAACAACCTTGTCCGTGTGCTTCGTTCATGCGAGACTATGGGAAATGCTACAGCTATTTGCTCCGACAAGACTGGTACTCTCGTAAGTTGACCTCCCAACTCTAGCATTGTTCTTTCCACTGACGCGTAGACAGACAACTAACAAGATGACGGTTGTCGCCGGCACATTCGGCTCCACCAGCTTCGTTCATGCCGACGCGCAGTCCGACAAGTCTCAGCCCATCTCTTCTTGGGCCTCTACAATCACACCCGCCGCCAAGGAGATTCTTATCCAATCCATCGCGATCAACTCGACTGCTTTCGAAGGCGAGGAAGAGGGCAAGCCGGTCTTCATTGGATCCAAGACTGAGACCGCTCTGCTTCAGCTCGCTCAGGAACACCTCGGATTGTTATCGCTGGCCGAGACACGTGCAAACGAACAAGTCGCCCATATGTTCCCATTCGATTCTGGCAAGAAATGCATGGGAGCTGTCATTAAACTCAAGTCTGGAGAATACCGACTTGTAGTCAAAGGTGCTTCAGAGATCCTTCTCGGCTTCGCATCCTCCATGGCGGACTTCGCCACTCTTGAGACTCGGTCTCTTTCCGACGCCGACCGACAGTCCCTGACCAACACAATCAATGAATACGCAAACAAGTCACTGAGAACGATCGGTCTCGTATACCAAGACTATGAACAATGGCCGCCAGCTCACGCCAGCTATACGGAAGGCGGTAGTGTTGACTTCAGCTCCTTGCTCCATGACCTCAACTTCCTCGGTATAGTCGGTATTCAAGACCCCGTCCGTCCTGGTGTACCAGAGGCTGTTCGTAAAGCACAAGGTGCTGGCGTTACGGTCCGTATGGTCACTGGTGATAACATGCAGACGGCACGTGCCATCGCTACTGAGTGTAAGATCTACACTGAAGGTGGCATTGTCATGGAGGGCCCTGAATTCCGCAAACTGTCTGAAGCAGAGATGGATGAGGTTTTGCCGCGTCTTCAAGTCCTGGCGCGATCATCGCCTGAAGATAAGAGAATCCTTGTCACCCGCCTCAAGGCTATGGGCCAAATTGTGGCTGTCACTGGTGACGGCACGAACGACGCGCCTGCTCTCAAGGCCGCAAACATTGGCTTCTCCATGGGTATTTCTGGTACTGAGGTCGCCAAGGAGGCATCATCTATCATTCTCATGGACGACAATTTCGCATCTATCATTACTGCCCTTATGTGGGGTCGTGCTGTCAATGACGCTGTCCAGAAGTTCCTTCAAGTAAGTTTGCTTCATTCACTGATTCTTCTCAACATCGATGCTTACCAAACTTAGTTTCAAATTACCGTCAACATCACTGCTGTCATCCTGGCCTTTGTCACCGCTGTCTACAGCGAGAAGATGAAGCCTGCACTTGGTGCAGTCCAGCTACTCTGGGTCAACTTGATCATGGACACCTTCGCCGCCCTCGCGCTCGCCACAGACCCACCAACGGAGAAGATCTTGGACCGCCCACCTCAGGGCAAGGACAAGCCGCTCATCACCATCACGATGTGGAAGCAGATTATGGGGCAAAACATCTACAAGCTCACCGTTATCTTCGTGCTCTACTTCGCTGGTGGCGACATTCTCGGCTACGATCTGTCGGATCCTAACATGCAACTTGAGCTAGACACTGTCATTTTCAACAGTTTCGTATGGATGCAGATCTTCAATATCTTCAACAACAGGCGTCTGGATAACAAGCTCAACGTCCTCGAAGGCATTTTCCGCAACTACTTCTTCATCGCCATTGTTTTCCTCATTATTGGTCTACAAGTAGCTATCGTAAGTACAGCCAGAGCCATGCATCAATATTAAAAATACTAACGCTTCCACCAGATTCACGTTGGAGGTCGCCCCTTCCAGATCAAGTCAGGCGGTCTTGACGGTGTTCAATGGGCCATTTCGATCGTTACCGGATTTGTGTGTATTCCTTGGGCGATTGGCATCCGATACTTCCCCGACGCGTGGTTCGCAGTCATTGCTGGACACGCTTGCAAGCCCTTTGTTATCTCGTACAGGCTGTGCTGCCGGGGTTGCTCAAAAATTGCCGGGCTTTTCAAGAAGAGCAAGAAGAACGAGCAAAGCGACGCAGAAGCTGGTGCGGCGGGTGTTGCTCCTACAATCGTCGTCGTCGATAACGATGATGCAAGATCGGCGAAAGGCAAGGCGTAAGCATATAGAGGTTGTTGGCTCGCATAGGTGTACAGTACGTTCTGTATCATGGGCCAAGGAGGTAGTTTCTGAGTTTTAGCGTTCAATACCCATTTCGAATTTCCATGCAACTACGTTTCCTCCATTTCAGAGTTTTTCAGGTGAGGCAATATTTCAACTTATCCTACTTGAGCACACCAGCGTGCTGCGAAGGAAGAATTCACAGTGCACTAATGTTGCTGAGTTCGCGAATATTGTGTTGCCTCGCGAAGGCAGCAGTCGTGGCTCAGTGCCTGTGCACACACACACCTCAAGCTTTTAGCTTGCAGCCTTCAGCATCACAATCACTGCCAGTGGCTGAGCGAGCATGCAGAAACACATACACTAGAGGCGATGCGCAAAGAATTTTTGTGCCTTGAGGTATCAAATTTCGTGCAGCCTGGCAGGCCCCTGTACTAATTACTTGCACAGCCACATCCTGAAACAGCCTCAAGGCGCCTCGTGTTCACAGCCTGACGCTTGCTGTATATATATCGCCAGAGCATCCCAAACTCGAGCGAAACACATAATGCCTTCGTTTCATTCCACCATTTGGCTCTATCTACTATCATCATATCTCATCATCGTGGCAAACACGGCAAAGTTAGAAACAATGAACAATCAGATTGCCCAAGCGGATACCCAGCATGCGACTGCTAGGCCTATAGATCTCGATAGTATCGCAGAAGATGTTCAACATCTCATAGCTTCCAAACTTGTGAGCTTCTCCCAGGCTTCAGTCTCTGCACTGAGTCAGTCATCACAGAGCTTGCGACAAGCTACAGTGTCGCTCGTTTACCGAAACATTGTGCTCAAAAGAGGAGAGGACAGGAGCAAGACAGCACAGAGATACGAATATCTCATCGAGCTGTTCCGTAAGGAGGAACAATGTAGCGTCGCAAGACATGTACGCAGTATCACAGTCAAGGACGATGTGCCTCCGGAAGATCTGATGATGATCTTGACAAGGATTTCGCAATGTGGAGTCTTGAATAAACTAAGGTGAACTATATCGACACTGCACACATGACAGCAGCTAATATGAACAGTTGGGAAACTACTGTCCACATTTCGCAAGTTGTTCTCGATAAGCTTCATGCGACTTGGCCCAAGCTCGAATTATTGGTACACGTCCTTGATCGGGAGCATGCCAGAGACGTTAGACATCGGCAAATGGACGAAAAACTCTTGTCATCTCCGCTCTTAAGGAATTTGACATATAACGCCTTCTTCCAAGGCTACGAAGCGCATAAGCCTGCCCGCTCCGAATGGCCTAAGTTGACTCGCGCCATTGCAGCCGGTGGAAACCTTCGTATGCTGAGGATTCAAAGCCAACAGGATGGTAATGAATACCGTGGTATCAAGGTCCTAAACGATACCGAGCCACAAAAGTTGATGCGATTCGACATGTCGCCTGAAACACATTTTCCTGCTTTAGAAGAGTTCACGCTCCATGAAGTGCGGCACTATGGCAGCTCTAGCTATCTATGGGATACAGAGCATTGCAAAATGCTCCGAGATTCAACGGATTGGTCGAACTTACGCACACTGAACTTTGCTAGCGATATGCCTACTGCTTTCTTCACTGTTTTCACTGGGCTGTTACCAGAGCTCAAGAGCCTTCGGTTCGGTATCCCACGCGGAGCAAATGGCGAAGCTGCGTCTAAATTCATCAAGTCTGTCAGGGCGCTGGAGTCACTTGATATTGATCATTCCGCGTCAACCATCGATACGCTTTGGCCGGCAATTGAACAGCATAATAAAACCTTGGAGACTTTGATACTCAGAGGAGACTTTGGGTCATGGGATTATCCCGTGCATCTTGAGGTTAGCTGCCTAAAAAAGGTAGTAAAGGAATTTCCGTTCCTCAAGCGATTGGGTTGGGACGTCTCGTGGGAAATGCGCGAAAAGTCTTTGGAGCTCATTTCAAGCATGCGACTTGAAAAGCTTGACTTGTTTCTGCATATTCCCGACGAAGCCAGCGACTACTCTGCAGAGTTGACACAAGATGCTATGGGAACAAGACCCGCACCGGAACTCGACATTGAAGGATCAAGAAAAGCTGCCATCAAGATCATGGAGGACATCTCGCGCGTGCAGATACGGCCGTTGGAGCGACTCACGTTGCATATTGTACGGACTGGTCGATTAGATCGGTGGGAGCCATACTTGATGTTTGGCAAACTACAAATAAGGCGACGTAAAGACGAAGGACTAGGCGGTGACAATTTATATGAGTTTCGCGGTAAGCAAGAATGGGGCGGTATGGGGGATCTTCAAGAAGAGCTTTCGCTTGAGGAAGACTGAGGAGCAGTGGTGCAGGACCACGACGACCGAGGTATGCTGTTGAAGCATTCCACGTATCTAGAAGTCTCGGTCGATATACGCAGTATACATATCAATCCTGAAGCTAGTCAGGCTACTTTGCGATATCGCTGAAGAGATATTATAAGCATTAACAGACATGCCACCTCGTGAAGAATGCCGAGCTTGATGCATGAGGCGAGTCTGTTTATGGTAACTGGAATTCGTCGCTTGTACTCGTATTATCCAAGAATACTTTGATTCTGTTAGACTACCCAAGGACTTTGAAGATGTAGAGCACGGTGCGAGGGGCGAGTATACAGTCTGCATGCAGCAGTTGACTGTTGGGGAAGACCCTGCCGAAGTGGGGTCCAAGATCAACAACGACGAACACCCCAACATCCACCTATCTCTCAACACAGATCCAATCATGCCTGAACTGAAAGCCAACGATGGAATTCAACTGCAATATTCAACACATGGCTCAGCATCATCACCGCCACTGATACTCGTAAGTGCGTGACGACTCGTGTTGCGTCTCAAAGCTGAGCCCCGATGTAGCTCCACGGCTTCACGGGATCAAGCGCAGTCTTCACGCGCAACGTGCCTACATTATCCAAGGACTACTATGTCATCGTACCCGACCTGCGCGGGCATGGCCTGTCCGGTAAGCCCAAGGCTGGGTATCATGTCTCGCGCCTTGCCATGGACCTGAAGAATCTCATCGAGCACCTCAAGTTCACAGAGGGTGAAGTGTCTGCCATTGGTACAAGTCTGGGGGCTGCCATTCTCTGGTCAGCCACGTCCGAATATTTGCATTGAGTAGAATTGATCCCGTCAGGTCCTACGCCGAGCTCTTCACCACTTCAACATTCAAGAAACTCATCTTCGTCGACCAAGCACCTCTGCAAAACTACACATCAGACTGGGGTAAAGAGTTTGGAAACCGCGGGTGTAATAGCGCAGAAGCGCTGGATCGCGTTCAACACCTTCTGGAGTTCGGACCCAAGGCTGCACACATCGGCACAATTTCTGCATGCCTAGGCTACAGGTCGCATCCTCAACCAGGCGACCCTACCATTGGATCCAAAGAGTGGGTAGAAGACGAAGATTTCTTCCTTGGAGAGGCGATGAACGGCGATGGGAGGTGGTATGGTAAACTGATGAGTGATCACACATCGCTAGATTGGCGAGATGCTATTGCGCAAAACTTCGGGCCAGGAAGCGGAAGTCAGACCCAAGTGTTGGTGGTCGCGAGTACGCGAAGTGGATGCTTCCCTGCTGCTGGACCGCTCAAGGTGGTCGATTTAGTTAATGGCGGCAAGGAGGATGGACTTGCAAAAGGTGTGGCTGTGGAATGGGGGGGCCACTGGTGCTATTGGGAGAAGCCTGACACGTTCAACGAGTTGGTATTGGGATTTTTGAAGTGATCTGCTGTCACAAATAGAGTTCTTTTGTACTACAGTTTGGCATTTATCTCTGCCTTCGCTACTGCCTTCAAGTCCTTCTTCAATATCTTGCCAGAAGCATTCTTCGGTATCGCATCGACAAACTTGACGCCACCAACCAGTTGTTTGTATCCAGCTAGTCTCTCTTTCATGTATGCTTGAACTTCGGCTTCGTTGAGCTGAACTCCCGATTTTAGGGCAATATAGGCACGTGGTAGCTCAGTGCCCTGGTCACCTGCATTTGCCTTTGCGCCAACAGCAGGAATGCCGATGACTGCTGCATCGCTAATCTGCGGATGCGATAGTAAGACCCCTTCAAGCTCGGCCGGCGCAACTTGAAACCCTCGTACTTTGATGAGCTCTTTTTTGCGATCTACGATGTACCACAGTCCATTCTCTTTTCGACGCAATGCCACGTCTCCTGTATGGAAGTAGCCATCACTATCCCACGCTAAACGATTCGCTTCTGGGTTGTTGAAGTATCCTTTGACTATCAGCGGGCCGCGAACGCACAGCTCGCCTGGTACATCATAACCAGTGATATCGTTGCCCTCATCATCGACAAGCTTGGCGTCATGGTTTGGCAGAAACCTACCAACAGATCCAGTCGGATCATGCTCGGGGTAATGCAGCATGGTCGCAATACAGCTCGTTTCACTCATTCCCCAAACCTGATTAAACGGTGTTTCGGGCCGCAGCAGCGCCTTGTACCGGGCCTGAGGCTCGGCAGCAAGTGGCGCCGCGCCAACCCAAGTGTTGCGGATCGAGGCCAGAGAGTACTTCTTTGCGAATGGCGAGTTGATCACTTGTATCACCATTGGTGGTACCATACCGGTTTCAGTAATCTGAAAGCGTTCAATGTTACGCATCCAAGACTCAAGCTCAAATCTGCGCATGACGTAGGTTTTCATACCACCGCGGAGAGGACTTGTGTGAGCTCTGGGTATGTTGCTCACGTGGAACATCGGTGTGCAAAGCAGTCTTTTGACCTGTGATACATGAGCGTGTAGTTCCACATAAGAATAACAAAAGTTACTTACCTCGTAGTCTCGAGGCTTCCACTCCAGCACCATGGTGTGCTGTGCAATAAAATTGTAGTGCGTCATCTCGACTGCTTTCGGCATGCCAGTGGTTCCGCTGCTGAATAGCCTTGCTGCGACAGTCTCTTTGCTTCTAGTCTTGTCGTCCCACCACTCCCACTGGTGTACTCCCTGATCCATCAAATACCTCCAGCTTCGACATCCACCCCATCGCTCTTCGCCGCCAAGGCCTTCTCCCCAAACCTCGCTAGCACTCCATGCTACCGTGACGGGAGTATGATGGTCAAAGACGAATATGTGTGAACGCGGTATGCCGGCTTGTGCTGCGGCTTTAAGAGCATTTGGGAGTAGTTCAGGCTCTACGATCAAGGCTTTGACTTGTGCTGTTTGAAATGCGTGTGTAAGTTCGTATGGTGTATGACTTGGATTGACACCTGCAAACACTCCTCCGAAGGAAACTATGCCTAAGAATGCTATAGAGTAGTAGATCTGACCTTGTCAGTTTGACTGATGAGATGAACGGTGCGGTGATGCCAAAAAGTTCTCACATCATTGAATGAAAGCACGCACACACAGTCTCCGCTTTGCAATCCTATCGACTTGAAGCCTGCGCATAGTTTTCCAGTGATGTCTCTGGCTTGACGTGACGATATGGTACGCGCCAGATCTGCAGCATCAATGTAAATCTGCAATAATCAGACACGATCGTACCAATGTCACATGATTGATCACTCACAGGTGCATCCTGATCATAGGTTTGTGTATCAAACATCCATGACAAAAGGTCTTGATCCGGAATGCTAATATGCTCCTCGGCCAAAAACGGCATGATGACAGGACTGAAGTGGCTGGTGGATGAGGGTACCGGAGCGATTGGAAACACAATGCAAGGCGCGTGCAAGACCAACAGTGCGTTACACGCAGTTGGATAGAGATGTGCATTTATCTACCAGAGTCGACGTGGCTGTCATCATTTCCTAGTTTGAACATGCAGCTTCCCATCCGAAGTTGCCTCGGGAGAGAAGCTACCGTACCCCTCCAGTACCCCGCGTCCACCACATCCAGCATCGTCAGCACCATCACCAATCCATCAGCTCTTAAACAGTCTCTCGGCCAATGACGTTTCCGTGGAGTAGGACCGGGTGCTCGTTGCTGAAGTTCTTGATGTCCTCCATGACTTCCTTGGTGTTGGCGTCCCCGCCAGCCGCTCCCCAGCCCTCGTAGCTCTCAAACTCCATGACAACGGAGTAACTGTATGGGGCGTCGGCCTGGAGCTCGGTCACGGCGTATGACTTGAGACCATGCTTCTTCCAGTACTTCGCGACGAGAGGCATGTGGGTTGACAGGTAGTATTCCTTGTTGAAAGTGGAATCTTTGTTGCGCGGGTAAGCGACGATTACTTGAGCGCCGGCCATGTTGAAGATATGGGTTGAAAGGTGAAGCTGTAATGAGAGAGTGTGGTGATGAGATGAGTACAAGCTGTTGGATTCGCAAGAGGATTGCTTCAACAAATGCGGAACTTGAGGATCTTTATAACAATGGATCGTCATCTTCAAGAAACCCCACTCCGAGGTCCATCCTTCCACCCGCGCCAGACTTCATATCGCCATCGCCCGAAGCTAGTCATCGGCTCTGGCCTTCGACCCACTCAAAGCCTAGTATATACTGTACCTAGTTTGTACTCGACGTGTTAGATCACAAGCTCCCGGAATCCAGGAACGCCAAACATCGTCAGACTTGACTTGCGCTGTCTAAATTATGACACTAGAGCTGTGGCCAACGACGATAGGAAGTTCGTGGGTGATTTCATACCACAGGAAAGCCAAAGCGGGCGAAGATTAATTTATTATGTAGGATAAGCGATTTATAGCTGTGCTGCTACCTGTTGTTGAAAAGTCAAAGTCTTGCGAGTGATTTTCACTTGTGATGTGTCCGCGTTCCCAGCACTTATTCTCAGGTTGCGCTGCTAGGAGATGATAGAACACTGCTTGATGCCGTGCATGTCAGGGTGTTCTACATCATGACGTGCTCATTGTTAATTTCACAGGCAAGTGTAATCTGCGTTGCAGTCGGGCAACGTCGACTGAATCCTGTCACCTATTGACACTGAGCATATATGTATATCATCTGATTTATTGCTTATAAGGTCAAATACCTTGATAGAAGAAGATTTAGTTAACCGCGTTCAAAACATCGCAGTCTGCTGCCCAACCGCACTTGTTCCAGAGCTTCACGGAACGCATGATTTACACTGTCTATCAATACTCTCGCAATATGACCCACAAACTTTGAATTGGTCTCCGTATCGTACTGGTGAGACTTCATGATGCCGCAGGTGTGATAGAGTAGCCCTTCCAACCCTGTGCTGCAATGTCTTGCAGTTGTTTTCCGAAGCCCGATAATCCTCCTAGCCAGAACTGAATGTAACGTTTCTTCCCTGGTATGTTCGCCGCGAACATCCACGACTCGGTCTTGCGGAAAAGACTCCCAGCACTCACTTGGTTGCACAGATCTGTCCAACCTTTCTCAGCTTCACGTGTGGCTTCGATGACCGGTGCTCGGGCAGACTCCGCTTTGCGCTTAGCTTCCGCGGATTCGATCAGATCGCTGATGAATCTGGCGTGAACCTCAAGGGCGGGCGGGATGTTGGAAAAGGGGCCGTTTGGACCACCGAGCATGAAAAGATTCGGGAAGCTGGGCACGCTGACACCAAGGTAGGAGGTAGGACCCTCAGCGCTCCAGTAATCTTTCAAGGTTCCTTCCTTGCCCTTTATGGCGAGGCGTGTATAACTACCGTCCACGGAATCGAAGCCTGTGGCAAAAATCAAAACGTCCAGCTCGTGTTCCTTGCCGTCCGATGTAAGTATGCCCTTCTCAGTTATGCGTTCGATGGGCGTCTCCTTGAGGTTTACAATGTCGACGTTTTCACGGTTGAATTGTTCGTAGAAGCCAGTGTCGCAGAGCGGCCGCCGCGCGTAAAACTCTGATGGCATAAGCTTCCTCGCCTTTTCGGGGTCCTTGACCTTCTCTCGGATCTTGGCTTTGATGAAGTCGCCCGCGGCATTGTTAGCTGCTTCGTCGGTGGTTATGTCGCTAAATGTTTCGAACATGAACCGGAATCCACCGCCCTTGTTCCATGCTTCTTCATAGATCCTGTTGCGCTCTTTCTCATCTACGTCAAATGTCTTTCGACTCGCTTCCTTAAAGCCGAAGGCAAAGGCGCTCTCTTCGAAAGCTTCTTTCCAAATCTCGGGATATTTCTCGTTGATCTCCTGGCGCTCTGAGGATGGTACCGGGCGCAGACCACTTGGTACACTGTACTGAGGATTGCGTTGGACTTCAAAATTGGACAAGTCAGTATAGGTCCCCAAAGTAACTCTTCATAGGGAAGCGACGTACAAGAGATGAGGTGTTTGTGTTTGGCGTCTTTGGCAATTGCAGTGACAACTTGAACACCAGAACTTCCATTACCAATAACACCCACTCTTTTCCCCTCCAATGCGACATTTTCTGGCCATGCGGCGGTGTGGAATTTTTCTCCACCAAAGGACGACAGTCCAGCGATATCAGGGACATTTCGCTTTGACAATATGCCAAGCGCTGTCACCAGGTAACGCGTTCGGAAAGTGATTCCGGCCGACGTCTCAACAATCCAGGAGGAAGATGCCTCGTCCCAATCGGCCGATTCTAAAGCAGCTTCGAAGACCATGTCTTTGATCAGATCATGTCGCTCGGAGACATGTCGCAAGTAGCCCTGTACCTCTTTCTGGGACACATACGAATTACTCCACGGATATGTTCGCAGGTCCTCGAGGTCCCATGAGTAGCGGTACATAAAAGATGCGGTGCTATAGTGTATTAGGAAAAGACCTGGCGGGTCACTTTGCATGAGAACTCACTCTGACATTGCGCCTGGATAACGGTTCCTGCAATACGAATTTTGATTAGTACCTAGGTATGACTTCCAGCTTGCGCTGGAGCACTTCGGTGACATACCAGTACCAGGTTCCGCCTACATCGCTCGCAGCATCGATGAGCTTTGTCTTCAGGCCTTGGTCGCGGAGTTTTTTCAACTGGTAAACGCCGCCAAATCTAGTCACAATGGCATTAGCATGAGAATGCCACGAAACCTGCGATTTCATGTTGCTTACCCTGCACCAACCACCAGTGCGTCAATCGTCTGTTCTGTTGCAGAAGACATGGCTACAAAATGCACTCGAATCTGTTGTGAACGGAACCAAAGAGTGTGAGTAGTAGCAGGACCTTTGAGCTTTTTACAGCCCGCGGTGGGCACGCGTCGGTAGTATTATACCACTCCCTGGGCACACTAATGCATGCACCGAGACGGTGAAGGAACAGGGGAGGGGCGGATGGAGGCCGACTTAGCCCCGCGACCAGAATGTTAGCGACCCCGCCCCCGCCACATGTCCAGCAATCAGGAGGTATGCCAGCCTCAACCAATATATAAAATTGGAGATTTACGTCTACGATCAGGTCATGCACGAGCAGCCTTGAGCGTAGCCAATCCCTCTTAGTAAAAGTAGTCTTTTGCCCTGAATTAGCAGTTTTCTTTGCAGGAAGCTCGTTCACGAAAGGATCAAGCGCTAATGCTTCGCGCACCCACGAGCTACCCAGGTTTTAGATTAATTGCAGCAACAGGCTTCAAGAGCTCGGCTTAATGAGCCACTTGCTCTGCTCTTTTGAGTCGAGGCCACGCTAACAGGACCCTGCCCAGCTCTTCCATGTTTCATCATGTGGGTATGATGCCGTCTTTGGTAGTATAAGGTTTCGGAACCGCGGAGACACGATTTGTGGCGCTCATCTAGACCTGGAAGTGCAAAAGTCTTCAAGCATTAGATCACTTGATCGAAAGGACTTATCAATTCGGACAACCTTCATTTGAACTGCACTGCGAATTCCAAGCACGACTTCCAAGCTCACCTCACAAGCGTCGCTCAACGCAAGAATCACCCCGCGCTCCCTTCCATCATTCGCATGCTCATATATTTGCCTTGTGAACGCGGAAGCAAGACAAGTAGACACCTTGCACTGCCCATCCAACGACCCCTCCCCGCCTGGAACGCGGGTCGTACGCTTCACTTGCCATCGAAAAGCCAGGGCCAGCTCGGATAGCCTCTTTGGGGTCAATACGATACGAACGTTGGAGAAGCTCTTGGCTTTACAGCACTCCAAAGCCGCCTGGACAAGCGCGGCTAGGACGTGGGGTCGTACAGAGGGGTCTCTCGCTGCCAAAGACCACTCAACAAGGATTGGACCCTCGCTTGAATGCTCGAGCACGCGGAACGTGTCCAGAATGAGCATGGGTGAGGAAAACTACCAGGACTGTTGCCATAAGGGTCCTGGTGCCGGCGACCAATGAAGTGAGGTAGTCCATTAGGGTTATCCTGGATCCAGTTGATTCGCTGACCAAGCGGGCCTTGCGACATGTAATCCTGTGCTTGGCTGAGAGTATATGGCGCACCTGCATGAACCGTTAGTCTGTTCAATCAGATCTACAGTGTGTTCAGCAAGAGAAGAATATTGAGGGACTATACGTATCACAACTCTGTGTCGCTGGATCAATGGCTACCATCTTTCTTTGCTCGCCCAAGTTGGGAGCAAGAATTGTTGTGTAATAACCTTGTCCGTATCCTAGTCCCAGCACCTTGGAGCCAGCGGGGATGCTCCACTGCTGCGTCAACACCAGGCGGTGAAGACTTGGAGAGCGTCGAATGCTGAAGTGGGTGGGGACATGTATGGAGACACGGGTGATAGAAAGGCATCAAATTGGGTAGCCATTTCATAATCGCTATACGTTGGGCACAAGGCATCTGACGAGGCAGACGATGGTTGGGGGGATGGATGAAGTCTTTGCACGTCAATGCACGTTTCAGCCTCTTCATTAACGTGCCCGTGCGCGACGCGATCGGAGTCGCGTAATAATCACTAAACACTAAAACGCGAGAATAATACTATACTTTAACACGCTATAACTTCACGACTATAGATCTAATCTAAGCTGCGATTAAAGCAATTAATTTGCGCAAACTAGGAGAAAATTTTATATATAGCGAAGTTGCGCGCTAGTATAATGTTCACAGAGTTACTTTATCCTACTAACATAAGAGTCTTTAGCTACCTTAGGAGGTTAAAAACTCTAGCTAATAAAAGCTTACTTTATAACAAGAGTTAGAGCTTATATAATATATTAAAAACTTAATAAAGAGAGAGCTTCTACCTATAAGGAAGATAATATAAAATTTCGCCTTATATATAGCTAAGGAGAAGGTTAGCGAGAGCTAGGTTACGCGCTTTATCTACTGCTATAAGATCTATCTTATCTCTTAATAGACCTAACTTATAGACTGTATACGTTACGTAGCTAATTCTAAAGTAAAGTATACCTATTACTTTAAGCTGCTATACTTAAAGATCGCCTAATATAATATAGAAACGCGTTATATATATAATATAGATAAAAAGAGGTTTATAATTAAGGTAATTAATAGAGCAAAATAAGTATTTAGCAGACGCATATATAAGAAGAAAGAGGTTATTTATGCTACTTAGAATAGATTACGTAAGTAGATAACTGTTATAGTAACAGTCTATGCAGATAGCTTAGCGTTGCCTCTAGGCCTTATTTTTAGTGCTGCTTCTAGAGTAATATAATTATCCTAGGTAAAGGATATTAACTCTAGTAAGTATAAGGTGTTTATTACTGCAACTCTATTAGGTTAGAGCAATAATAATGTTAGTATAGCCTAGCTTAAATAGGTGTTTAATTAGTATACTAAGGAGAAAGTAGGACGCTTATAGAGACTGCTTATTTTAGATAGCTATAGAAGCTATATAACTATAGATTTTATTAAGTATTATAGCTATAATCGCATCTTATTACTTATATTTCCCTCTTATTTAACCTATACGTTGCAGCTGCTTAATATAGTTATATTTTAGCTACTCTCTAACGCCTATTTACAGAAGCTTACTTACTACGTTTAACGCAGCTAAGAGCTAGTACTAATAAAGAAAGGTAACTTCTTCTTCCTATTCTAGCGTGCCTAGGTAAATAGCTTTAAGGAGAAGACTATTTTTAAGTCTTTTAAAGCAACAGGCATCTTACTAGCTAACGCTAACGTTATCTTCTAGAGATTTAAGAAGTAAACACTATAAAGAGAAAGAGATAAGAGAGATAATTATATAAATAGCTAGCAAGAATCTAAGCGTTTACTGCGTTCTATAGTAAAGGATAACGCAGAAGAAGCAGCTTAAAAGCTTTACCTTAATTTTTATTATCTCTATATTAAAAATAAGCTACTACACTACGAAAACAAGAGTCTATAGGACGCTCTTATTACTAAAAAGAAGCATAAAAAAGGCTATGCCCTTGCCCTGCAGGAGAGCTAGGAGTACTATAGAGAGGCAGTGTTATAGTCTCCTTAAAAGGTTAAGAACGCTTACGTACAAGAGCACTGCTGCAAGAAGGATAAGATAGAGGAGAAACTCTAGAAATTAAAGCTTAAAGAGCTCTATAAGTCTGCTAAGCTCCTTAAAAAATAAGAGGCTAAGAAGAGACGCGTAGCGTAAGAGAAAGCTAAGGTAGTAAGAGAGAAGGAGAAGGCTAAGAAACAGGCTAAACGTAAGCATTAAAAACAGCAGCGTAACGCTAAGAAAGCTATATAATTATCCTAAAGAGGTAAGCGCAAAGCCTTATAAGCAGTCTCCTCTAAGGAGAAGCGTTAGAAACGCGTTAGAGATGCTATAGGTAGTATTTAAGTTCTACCTGCTCTATCTCCTCTACTACCCTAGGTAACGTCACGTAGCTGCAACGTTAAGCTCCTAAGTAAATTTAAATAGTATAAAATAATCGCAAGGTCTTATTTACTAAACTACTAAGAAATCTTATAATAATAGCTATTATACGCGTTATTGTAGCCTTATTTTTAAGATAATCTATATAGTGTTCAGTAATCGTTACGCGACTCCGATCGCGTCGCGCACGGGCACGTTAACCCTTTTTGGTAATAACTGTAACTCGGAACTCGTAAGACTAAGAATTCTTGTAGCTACTCGAAAGCTCTGGAAAGTGAGATCGTATATGACGCCACCAATGATCAGTACATTGATGAGACAGGTCATCAAAAGATACATACATTTCTACAACCGGAAGCAATACAATCACTCAGCTTCACTAGGTCTCGCCTCCGCGCCAAATCGAACCCGAAGCTCGGCGCCATATCAACATGAAATCAAACTCTTATGGCATACCACACGTTGACACCTCATCTCCACCGTTTACTAGGACATCAAAACTCGACTTCGTGCTATTCGGAGTCGCCGCGGTATCTAGCACCGCCAAACAGCTCACAGCGCACGAGAAGAGTCGAGTGCCGCCAGAGGCGCATACCTAGACGAATCAGACTGTGATTTAGATGATATAGAGAAGGTCTTGGAGAGCATGACGAAAGCAGAGAAATGAAAGAGTCCTGAGTGAATTCAAGGCCAAAGCAGACGGTGGTGCCAATGCCAGTCCACAACTAAAAAAGCGGAACTGCATGATACCTGATGGACGAGACGCCTTCCTGCTCATTGCGAGGGAGGGAAAAAGACATATGCAACCATCCCACCCCCCACCTTTATCAGCGGTATATTTAAGCTAAGTTTGAGCACGCTAGAGAACCTTGTGGGTGTGGCCCAATCCTGCAGCCACATCTGCATTCTGCCTGCAGCAAGCGACCATGGGCCGACCCATGCAGAGGTCCCCATAGTTTTGACTTCGCTGTTCTCAGGCGGTTACCCGTTTGGGTGTGTGGCACCTGGATAGTGTAGCCTTATAGGCTAATTCTGACAGATGGAGTAGGCAGGATGCAAAGCGAGCTGTGGCGAGACAGGCTGCTATGCGGAGCTTCAAGAACCAATCATCTCTGGCGTCAGAATTTATCTCCATCTCGCTCTCTACGCTATGCTGCTGTATTCGACCTTTGTTGTCAAAAGTGCTATCACTCATCGCGCCGGCTTCCACGTCCAGCAACCATGTTTATCCATTGGGCCGATCTTTTTCGTTCTCTGGTTCGGGATGCCCTCAGAGCACAGTAACCGAGAAAAGAGACGACGTCCGGATCGTCTTACATCCTACAATTAGTGCCTATCCAGTCCTTACCTGCCACTATTTCCTCTGACAATGGTTATCGTATACTATAATTTAATGATTTCTAGTGCTGTTGTATCCTCCTCTTCTTTCATCGGTGTACACTCCTATCATCTTGTTATGATGAGTACGATAGTGTGAATGAACGACGCAAAAGTCGGTTTTAGGGATCCCGAGCAACATCGCAATAGAGACGAGACGATGACTGTGGCCATGCCTGGCTCAATTAAATCTCTGGGTGTTAAGGCAAGAGCGTCCGATTCGCTGTTTGCAGTTCCAGGCAATTTACGCTGAGACGTACCTAACAACCATAAATATTGGCTACCACTGGGGCGAGCTTTCTCTTGTTCCCTCTAATCACCCTCAATTCAACTCCCTCTGCTGTCATCACTCCATCGGTTAGCAGATACAGCTGAATTGTCATCTAACATGATCACCCTCGAAGAGATGTAAGTAATCTTTCCCACGTACTCGTCATTACCTGATCACCGACTGCCATCAGCACGGCCAAGATTTCTCTCACCTCTCTCCTCCCGCGCCTCCCTGCAGAACTCCGACTGAAATATTCACAACTACGCCTTCTACAGAGACGTCTTATCTCCTAGAAGAGAAGCGGCTTCCCCATACAGGACATCAAAGCCCCAGCGACATGGCACGGCTCCATCAGCGTGTGCCGCCAGATCAACGCCGAAGCCGCTTCCCTCTCGTACACGTCGAATGCGCCTCGAGCTACTCGATGTTGCGACGCGGACTTTCTGCACTTTCTAGAAATGTTTGAAGCGAAAGCGACAAACCATATCCGTGCTGCGACTGACCTCCAGGTCGTTTGCAATTCTGCGTTACTTCGCTGATGGATCTATGTTGGTGCGCGTTGAGCGAAACTGAACTTCCGATATATGTTGGAGGGACAAGGTGTGATTGGAGGTGTCTCGACACGACCTGGCACTGCAGGGTAGCCACCCGCAACACTTTGAAGTACATCAAGCTGACTCTTCAGAGTACATTGGCCAGATGTCATATTAATGAAGCAATACTGCTCCTACTCTACTGCTTCAATAGACATCAGACTTTCAAAGTGCATGAAAGTATTCCCATATATCGGATGGCATTTATCTCACTCGCCATCGCGTCTCTGCATACAAGTGAATACCACGAACTCCAAAGCTTGACCTCCATGCGTTAACACAGCCTCAAGTTGCTGCTTGAAGACTGTTTGGAGACCATATCTAGGTCACAAATATTGACCACTTTCCAAGCATCAAAAAGCAACGTGCACATAAAGTTGTGTGTAATGTATTTTTCATTCCTCGCAAATTTTTCCCAGGGACTTTCTTTCTACAGCAGAAGCTAAATGCGCACACATTTACTCCTTTACACAGCTTCCTATTTTCCCGAACGAACATCGTCCACCCTATACACAAAGTCGTAAACTTTCCAGACGACGACACGAAAAAATTAACTACTTGCACATCTTCATTACCCGGGCGCGAAAGAGACACCCAGCAGGCAAACAACCAGTGCCGAAATCAGAATTATGTGCAAGATTTGCTAGCACGGTATCGAAACGCTTCGCATAAAAGAAAACAAAAAGCTCGAACCAGGAGAGTAAGGGAAATCATAAACAAAGGAAAAGGTAGATCAAAAACAGAACTCAAAAGGAAATTGCTATGTCGAGGTGTCGAAATGTGGGGTATGTAGAGGAGCCAAGCCATGCGCCAGGCAGGTGGAGAATAGTGACAATCGAATGAGAGGGAGTATAAACGCAAAAGTCGAAGTGGTATATGCAAAAGCAAGGAGCCGGCCGCAGATCCAAGGACGCCATCGCCAATGTACAAATAAGGAGATCGTGGACACGTGGACAGAGATGCCAGGACTAGGTCGAGGTCGCGGTGTGGCTCTTCTTGCGGCCGAAGATGGTGCGCGTGCGACTCTTGTCACGAGCCTTGTCCTTCGCGTTGTCCTTCTTGGCGGATCGTCCAGAGCGGACAGAGCGTGAGTCGACTGCAGAGCCATCGTCCATGTACTTTTCTTTGTGGATCCAGCTGTTGCCGACCATGCTCACACCTTTGGCTTCGGCAGCACGGTAGAACTTTGCAGCCTTCTTCATGTCCTTCTTGGTGCCAACGGCTTCCGCGTAGCAGTAGCCGGCTTCGACCAAGGCATCAGCATCGCCCCAGTTACCGGCAATCTCGTAGCAGCGAAGAGCAAGTGACTTGTCTTGGGCGGCACCCCAGCCGTTCATATAGCATTTGCCAAGCTCGTAGATGGCAACGGCGTACTGTGCTCGGTGCTGTTTCTTCTTCAGTTGATCTGCTGGCTTTGAGGTGTCCTCGTCCTCGGCAACTTCTAGCTGACCAGAGTCGACGGCGCGGCGGAGCCACTGCACGGCCTCTGCCTTGTTTTCGCGCATGCCCCAGCCATGTCGGCAGGCCAGACCGTACCAAAACATGGCCTCGGGAAGGCCTGCTCGGGCCGGCCCAGGCGAAGATGATAGGTGGACTTGAGCAGTTCGCCAGCCTCGTGGAGCTCGAGGCCGATATCGCAGTGCTCCTGCGCAGTAGTGTCTGCCGAACCAGCTCGTCGACCACGGATGGTACTGTTGCTAGACGTGAGCGATGGGGCACCGTGGTCAATCGAGGCATCGCGGGCAGCCGCGAAGTCCTGTCGTATCCGGGACGACTCGAAGGAGCGGGGTGGGGATTCCGGAGATGGAGGTCGCTCCTGGCCTGAGCTGGGCTGGTCCCAGGTAATCTGACTCTTAAAGAAGTCTTCAATACCTACAGATCGTCGGTCCACTGGCCGCCCTCGCGGCAGGTTGAACTTGGTGTATGTGTAAGACGGCGCGGGGTTGTTGGTGAAGTCGCCAGAGCGACGGAAGTCTTCACTGGCCATGCTGACGGGGGTATGTACAGTCTCGTTAGCATAGCTGGTGTTTGGGCTGGAAGTTATGTCCTGACGAATGGACTGGCTGTCATATGATGGCCTCGTGTAGACACTGTCCTCAGAAAGCTGTCGTGACGGCACATCGATAGATGGTCGTGTGCTCTGTCTGCTGATTGGTCGCGAGAAGTTGTAAGAAGGACGCGGAAGGTGACTGCTGGCAGAGACGTCGGAAGAGACCGAGGGCGAACGCGGAATTGTCGCACCTGTTGCAGGCGTGAACGGCGAGTGAGTGCGGGACAGGCTTGAGGCGGGCGACAGGTTGCGATGTTGTTTGATAGAGTCATAGGAGCCACTCAGTGACATGTCCTCGACGTCGGAGCCATTGTCGCCGGTAACAGATCGGATGCTTGGTGACATGCGCGGCGAGCGCTGAGAGTGGACAGAGCTCGAGGAGCGGGGAGGCAGCAGGTTGCCTCGCGGCTGTGACCTCGACAGCGAGCCTGTGGACGGCTGCCTCTGCGGGCTCAGGTAGAGCTGCGATGTCGGTGCAGGCGCGCTCGGCGTGATGGGCGTGGCTTCGCGCAGACCGCCGATGCGAGGCTCGGCTGCATCTGGGGAGCGCGACCTGGGGATGTCGAAGTAGCTCTGTGGCTGGTGCGGTGACGACATGGGGCTGGTCTCTTCGATGGTGCCCATGGGGTTGCGCGCAAGCAGGTTCTGGCCATAGTAGGGCTCGTCGCCGCCAAACTGGGGATAGAAGGACTTGTGCTTGTCCGGCACGGTAAACTGCGGTGAGGGCTCCGCGTGCTGGGCGTTGGGGGCGCCTGCATCTTCGGGAGAGTTGACGCCAGAGGACAGGCTGGAAAAGTAGCCGGGACGGTTCCCGAACTCGTTCTGGATGGTGAGCGGCGCCAGTCGACTGAGACGGCGGCCGGTCTTGTCGGCCTGCTCGAAGCGCTTCGCGAGCAGTCGTCCCTGGAGCGCGAGCGCGTCGAGCGGAGACAGCGCGGGAGGCACTTCTCCCGCGCGCGGGCTGGGGAGGTCGGCGAGCGACAGGCTGTTCATGCTGGAGCTGGCCAGGGTCGCAACGTCGCTGTTGTAGCGGGGAGGCTCGAAGGAGTGCGAGCGCTCGAGGCCGCCGGGGCGGTCAGGGTGGTTTGCCATGGTGAAGGCAGACGGTGATGATGCACTCAGCAAGGATGGGTCATGGAAGCGGAGCGGGCGGTGGTCGGGCGATGACGCTGCGTCTTCATGCGTGCAGTGAAACGGCCAAATAGTGCGAATGATGCGTGCGAGCTGGCGCAGAGAGGTCGGGCGGTCGAAGCTGGTGGGAATGCGCTGGCGGCGAAGGGTGCCGGGGCCCGAGAGGCAGTGCCAATAGTGTGGTTGTGGTGGTGGGCGGTGGAGGGCGGTGGTTAGGCGTGAGGTCGCAGATCTCTGGTACGTCTAGCAGTAGGGGAGCAGCAGCGAAGGAGCGGATACGACAGCAAGAGCCGCGTGGGAATTGGCAGTCAGAGACTTGTCGACGGTCAGACACAGCAGGCCTCGCAATGTTCTAGTCAAAGGGATCGGCTGTCGCCCGCGTGCCAATGGCCCAAACTTCTCTGCACCTCCTGAAGCGCTTGGCACGGACAGGGCCCATCAAACCAAGTAGCGTGTGGGGTTCCCCTTGCTAAATTTAAGATGCAGCGAATCGGGCGCGCTAGAGAGCTGGATATGGCCGGCCCTGCAGCACGCCGTTGTGGCCCTCGCGCGCCTTGCAGCCTTCTTCGTTGCACATCCATCTGGCAGTGATTGGCGCCCTAGCCTGAGAGCCGCAACTCCACGATGCTGTGTGCTCAGTGCTACCGTCCACAGTGCACTCTCGCATCACAACAGTCGAGCTGCAGCGGGATGCCATGACAATTCCGCCGAACGCTCAGTCGTCTCGTGACACCCGCCCTCTCGGATTCCTTCCAGTTTCAGCTGGCTGCCGTTTTTAGCGTGCTAGTGGCTCCTTTCCGAACCGCACTCATTTGGCGAGCGCACCTGATGCAGCACATGGGCCTAATCAAACTCCACGAACCACGCTGCTCGGGCTCAGATACATCATGAGCTGAGATTTGCCCCATTGTCTTTGCACTACCCTACAGGAAACGACTGGAGAGTACCTGTCGCGTGCTTGCAACCCCAATCCCCACCAACACATGGCTAGACTCGCACCGTCTATTGCCAAGGCCTCGTACTCGTACATGGCGTAACCTTAACCATCGCCTCTTCCTCTGTCTCATGGACTACGAGGAAAACGGTTTGCCCATTCAATAGCTCCAGTTCCATACGCAGCATCGTTGGGCTTCGACTGCGACGGCGACATCCTAGTCGCATTCCTTCGTACCTGGTAGTCTGCAGTACACTGACTCTTGTCGTGTCGAGCAGTAGTCCTATATCACTGCCTGTTACACACCCCAATATCGTACTAATGTCCGTTGTGGCCGCATCTGATGCAGACCCTCGACGGCTCCCTCGACGGCTCCCTCTCCTTGTGTGCTCTCTGCCCATTGCTTGCCTGTACAATCTCCGCTCAAGGAGATGCCTCGACCTTTTCCCACGACTGCACGCTGTCTTCGAGCTTTGGTGCCGTGTGAGTGTCGAGAGACACGCGGCGCAATCCCATCATCCACCCCACCAGGCTGTCAGGAACCCATTTCCCCACGAGATCGTAGGCCACACTGCCGCGTCCGACGCGCCATACCGATTTGGGCCGTCTCTGCACCAGAGCATCGAAAACGGCGTTGTGCAGCTCCCTTAATGGACTACCCGAGCTGTCGGCATTGAGGCCGGCACGCGTTTGGGTCTCAAAGTTGCGGGCATAGAGCGTTCTTGTCGTAGCCGGCCATGCGTGTGGGCTTCCAGCCGCTCGTGTTTGCAGGTGATGTTTCGGGCCAACGTGCGAGTAGTCGAAAGTTCCCAGGTGAAACTGCAGTACATCTATACCCAAGGTCCCGAGCTCTTGCCTAAGCGAGGCCAAGAAACCTTCGAGTGCTTTTACAATAGTTGTTTCGACAGAGTGGAACGGCGGTCTAAGCGACGCGACTATACTGGGGGTGAGCATCAGGATGCGCGCTTTGGACTCGCATACTGTTGGCAGCAGCGCCTGAGTCACGGCGATGGTGTTCAGAACTTTGGCATTGAGCGCATCCGACCAAAGCTCAGGAGTCACCGTCTCCACAGGACCCGTAGGGAAGATGAGGTCAGGGACTAAGATTACGCCCTTTAAGCTCAGATTGTGTGGGCTTGCTCCTGAGAAGGCGACATGTGGTCTTGCCAGCGTCTCGTTGAACCGCTCGATGGCTTCTTGGGTGCCGAAAGTATCTACGACGTCTAGATGCAGTGGCCGTACGTCTGCTCGCGCTTCGCCCAGGACCTGCTGTTCTTCATCCATGGTTGAGCATACGATGTATACTATGAAGCCGCGACGCTCGAGATCGTGAGATAATGACTGAGTGATGGACGAGTTGGGGGGACCCGCGATCACAATGACCTCTTTCCTCGCGCCATTGCTTGCTCGTCGTGCCCTTCGTTTCCGGTTGTAGTTCCGCCTTTCTCTCCATAGTAGAAGCCCGCCCGTGCCGGCGAATGCGACGACGGCGGCTGTGAGTGCGCGATTCTCTGATATCCAGTCCTGCACTCGATTTATGTAGGGTATGTTGGTGAGGTGGTGCGGGGGTGGAGGTGGTGGTGGAAAGCGGTCGCGCACGCGCTGGCAGCCAGCTCTCTGGCAGCTGGTCTCTTGACATAGCCTGCGACAGATGCAAAGTGTCGGTCACTTGCGTCCCAAATCGAGCCCGTGAAGTGACGGACGTCGTTGGAGTACTCTGTGAGCTATGTTGGTCAGCGCATGGTAAGAGATGGGCTGACGCAGGACTCGACTCACGACTTCGAGAATGTGTTGATCGTCGTTCGCCATCGCCCTTGAAAGATGTACTGTCGCTTGTATGTAGTGTTGAACGTGCAGGCGAGGAAATGGCGTTGGCCACCATAGTCGCGAGACACAGATCTATATCCCACGTAGCCTACGTCAAGTCTCCGCGATCTAACTTACACTCCCGCCCGCCGCGTCGCGCCAGGTCACATGTCACGCGCAAGTGCGCCACCACCTTCAGGCGCACCGCATCCTTTGCCCTCAGTGGGCGTGACTGCACGCTTTGATAGCCTTGCAGACGGCTCACATCCACTACATGCACTCGCCCGTAAGCTGCTGCGGGTAATCGCGAGCTACCACAATGCAAAAGCTCCATCTCAGCCTCCCACGTCTGTCACTAACTTTCTGTGAACGACGCGTGAATGCTGACGCGGCCGACCTCGTCTTTCGCCTCTCCGCTTGAGTAATTTGTTTCTTTTTTGCTTCTATCACCTTCTTTACATCCTTGCGCGCAGACGCATCTTTGGTCTGGCTATTTTGGTCACAACCTAAACCACTCCTCTCTTTGCTATCTATCAACCACGCCGCAAGGGCCGCAAAGACAACCTGAACCAGCCAGGTCAAGGAGCCACTCCAACATGCGCGAGATCGACGCACACTTTGACGCCTATGAGCATCTCAAGCATCTACCAAGGGATGCAGAAGCGCTGCACATGCTTCGCAAGGCTGCGTCCATGGTCAAACCGATGATGCGCAAACGCGGCTGGAAGGTCGGGACGCTGGCTGAATTCTTACCAGACGAGCCGCAGCTACTAGGTAGATACACTTGAGGCATGTACTAGGCCTTGTAGCTAAGCAGCTCTAGGTCTCAACATCAACCGCACAGAGAGAATTCTCATCAGGCTCAGATATCACCATGATTCGCGGCAATTCTTGTCCATGGAGCAGGTCACTGACACCTTGCTTCATGAATTGTCACACATCGTATTCGGACCCCACAATGCAGACTTCAACAATCTCTGGAATGAATTACGGGACGAGCACCAGTCGTTGCTTATGAAGGGCTACTCGGGCGAAGGTTTTCTCACGCAAGGCAAGAAGCTGGGTGGCAAGAGAGTGCCGCTGGATGAGATGCGTCGACAGGCTAGATCTGCAGCTGAGAAGCGCAAGGCAAGTACAAATGCCAATGCTGGTGGCCACAGGCTCGGAGGCTCATCGGTGGTACGCGGAGTGGACATGCGCAAGGTCATCGCCGACGCTGCATCACGGAGAAGCAGTATCACAGAAGGATGTGCCAGCAACAGTGCAGAAGCCGGAAGGCTAGTTCACCAGCAGGAGCAGGACGGTTTCAGGACAACGGCTGAGCAGGACGACGCAAATGATATGGCCATCGCACGAGCCCTTCAAGATCTCATGTATGAGGAAGAGATGCACCGACTCGGCGCCCCCACCGGGCAAGGAGGACTGACTTGGGATCGGGAGAACGGTCTTTCGTTTGACAGTAACCCGCCTTCACGTGCAGCGTCGCCAGCGCAGAAATCTTCGGTTGGCTTGGAACGGGCCAGGGACACAGGTTCCTTGTTCGGCCCTCCGACATCGCTGACTCCGCAATCGCGTCAGTCCTCGCTGCCTCGTGTGGATGCCAATGGGCGACCCATATCTCGACTCATAAGTCAAGCGCAGCCCAGATCATCCACATCACGGCCAGTCTCGAATATAAGAAGCACATCGTATGGCTCCTCGCGCTTGATCAGCCAAGAAGAAGCGCAGTTACGAAACAAACAGCTTCCGTCCATTCCCTCACCCACCTCGCCACAGCAGATCACTGTTCCCTCAGATCCCGATAAGTGGGCGTGTCCACAGTGCACGTTGCATAATCCTCTCGACTACCTAGCTTGCGAAGCCTGTGGCCTCGAGCAGCCTCCGCAGCCGATACCCCAACACAAGCGATTTGGGTCATCAAACGGAACTCCTAGCTTGCCAAAACCGCCGCCGCAGTCGGGTTTGCGAGGCCGGGGTGCTACGCCGTTCGAGCCGGCAAAGGGAAGGATAGGGTGGAATTGCTTGGAGTGTGGGACGTTTATGGAGAACGAGTGGTGGGCATGCTCTCTTTGTGGCACAATTAAGGTGGACTCGTAGTATGAGATCACCGAGTGTGCGCAGCAGCCTGTGGATGCTATAGGATCAGGATGATTAGGGCGATAGAGGAGGCTTATGATATGCCACAAATTAACGGCTGGCCGAAGTGAAAGGCAGTTTACCAATTCTGCATAAGCGCATGGCTTAGACAGCACACAAACTTGGGAGTTTCAGTACTCTGATTGTGTGGCCCTGTCAGTAGGTACCCAAATCCACTTTCTACGTTGAGCATGAAGTACTTATATTGAGTATACCACTTGACAAAACACGAAAACGGAAGGCGGAACCGAGACTACTAGCGCATGTCTGAACTTCACAAGACTCATCAGTAATGTTACATATCAGTGTTCGTACCCCCAAAATTACTCATAATACCATGTTGCCTCATAAATGAGAACGACTACACGCCTGCTGGCTACAACTTGAGTATGGTACATGCCAACACAGCAATGGTCACATCCCGCGCCCTCACCCTACTTGTTTGTGAGCACTGGCAACGTGTGCGACATGTCGAACGCGGATCCCGTAGAACAAGCAACAGATACCGAATGTAGCACTGTGAAGATGCTAGCTGGCGCCAAACACGCTGCTTGTCTGCGATGTGAAGTTCCTGGAAAGTGAAGGTGGTTTGCACCGCCGGCACACATTGCCGATTCTCGGACATATAATTAAGCTCCCTTCACATAAAGCATCTACCGGACTGATACAATAGTCTCAAACCAGAATTTCTAGGCTCCTATGAGTAGAGACCGATTGCCAGCCTGAAAAGTCTCTTGGCCCCTGTTTGTGTCTGCGAATTCGACGTCGCGGGTCGCCTTGACAACCAGTCTTTTAACCCAACACCTTTCTTCACTGACTTGGCCGATACCTCGCGCTGCTACCTAGACTCTCACTCTCTGTAATTATCTGCACCTAGATTATCGCATCACAAAGTCGTCCACCGCTGCGCAACAATCAACAATGCCAACGCTCAAGGACCTCAAGTGCTCGATCGAGCTTTCAGAGAGCCAGCGAGCGCTGCAGGAATTCGGCACAACCTATGGCGATGGCTGCGTGGAAACCTTCGTGCCGGTTCCCAGCAAGCCGCAGGCATTCTCTATACACCTCACCTCCGACAAATTCATCGCTCCTGGCATCTCGATGTATGTCTTCGTGGATGGCGTGTATCAGTGTAACCGCAACAGACAGGACCTGAAGCTCAGAAAAAGTTCTGACAGTCGATCGGTGGTGGACTTCCGGGTGCGGCAGAAGGAGGAAAAGCAGAAGGACGGTTCGATGATTGCGAGGGAATGGAAGTTCGAGAAGCTCAACACCAGTATGTTGTTCTACACGTTAGAGTTCTACGTATGCTGACTTCGATAGCCTCCGCAGATGAGGCACCTGATGCGTGTTCTCCAAACTTCCTCGATAACATTGGCTGTATCGAAGTCCTCATCCTGCGGTGTGCTGGGCCTCGCAACGCCCAAACAATATCAGCAATGAGCCTGGATGGTTCAGGTGACATACCTCCCCCACCTTTTGGCTTCGACGGCCAGCCTCGAACGCCAAATATACGCTCTGTGTACGACGATCGTGTGCCATTCTTCGGTGGTGGCAGCAATAATCATGGACCACCGCCACCGATCTCTTCCTACCGCTCACCTTACGCTGAGACTGTGCGTAGCCACGAAACGCTTCATCGGGGACATCGAAACAGGCACATCCTCAACAACAACAAAATTTCGCCGTTTGCTGGCTCCGGGCAACACCGAACTCACTCAAGATTCTCCGAGCCTATAAGTCCTGGTGCAAGACCTCCACCATCAATACCGTCTGAAGCTTTCCAGTATGGCAGTGGACCTATACCTCCAGGGCCAATGATGGGGTCGGAACGTAGCTTCTACCACAATCGACCTACAACTGCTGTGGCGGCAAACGCTCCTGGAGTTGATCCGGCATGGCTGAGCGAGATGTTGACTACGGCAGTGAAGCGCGGTGTGGAAGAGGCGCGGCGGGTCGAACCAGCAGCCTCAGAAACACAGGAGCAACATGTGATGAACGTGAAGACTTCAAGTCAGCCTCCCAGGGGCGTGGCCTCAGTCGCCATATGCTCCGGATGCGCCACAAACTGTGCAGTTTCCCGACGCAGGAGGTGGATATCACGACACTGAGGAGTACGGTGGCGCCACGTGGGGAAGCCCAGAAGGAGAATGGAGTAACAGCCAGGCGAAGGAAAAATCCAAAGCTCATGTCAGCTGGGACACAGAATCCAAGTGGGAAAGCCAGACGAATGCTGGTGGGTGGAATGGAGTGGAAGAAACGGCATCTGATACCTGGGACAGTGACAAGACTTTAGAGGCGAGAAAACCTGACATACGACGAGCAGGTAAATGGAATACTTCAAGAGCTCCTACGATTCGCAGCAGATTCGATGAGAGAGCCTCGTCTCCCCTCACAACACGCACACGCCAATCGCATCGTTCCAGCGAAGGTCATCGGTCACGGCGGACCCGCTCAAAGTCGCATCCACGGAGCTCCAGACGAGACGAGAAATACAGTTCTTCTTCTAAGGATTGCGATGGTTGGAATCGCGTAGAGGCAAGTTCGGGTTCGCTCGCTTCCTCGGAGCTTACTGACGAGAGGGAGCAGCGCCCACGGTCTCGCAGCCATACGCACAATTCAAGGAATCGAAGTCAGTCTAGAAGAAGATCACATCGTACGCAATCTGCGCATGGGGAAGAGAGGAGACCCTCAAGATATGATCGGGGTGGTGGCAGTGAAACTACCAGCAAGCGTCGAAATTCCATGTCCATGGCATCTGGTATTTCTCCCTCAGTCATGCAGGCACCACTTCCGACGCAGCAGTCTGCGTACCAGCCACAATTTCAAGCCAGATCCGTCAATTATGCTGAGCCCACAGCTACTATCCCAAAGACACATCTTGGTTGGGTCCCAGCTCCAAGTGAGACATATCATAAACCAAGCTTTGCCGCATCAAATGCACTACCCGGTCATTTCAGTGTGAACGGAGAAGCTTTAGATCACCGTGGATCAAGTACATCTTGGGACAATTCTAAGGAGAAGAAATGGGGCAAAGAGAAGACAGCCAAGTCTATGAACAGCCAGTATGATGGGATTCCGGCAGCGAGAGACTCATGGGGCAGTGGCAACGATCACCAGCAGCCAGGTTGGGATGCTGAAGGCGATAATGGCTGGGAGGGGAAAACCACTGGCGATGATTTGAAGAACGGCTGGCAAGTCACAGAGAAGGGCAATAAGCCCAAGGGTGCCTGGGGGGTCACAGAAGAACAACAGACCGGTTGGGCTACTGACGAGAACGGCTGGGAAGCAAAAGATCTCGAAAACGCAGATAAAAAAGTCCCCGGCGGCTGGGACGCCGGCTTCAGCGGCACCTCCGCTCAGTACCCCCCATGGGCCACCACCACCTCCTCCCCTAAAGACGTACAATGGTCCACCAAGCCCTCGCCCACCAACAAGAAACTCCCCAAACCTTCCCCTCCTTCAAAACGCCACACCTCCAAATCCCTCTCCAAATACCGCACCCCCTCCTCCGCCCACCCAAAACCCCACTGGCAATTCCCCCCACCCCCATCCAGTGACCAACTACCATCAACCACTTCCACGCTTCCTCCCCTCCCGCTCCCGAAAATCAGCAGCGCCCGTGCCAGCGCCAAGGGGGTGGAGCACCAAGTCCAACTCGGCTCTGGCTCGCAGTACGGCCACGTCGTCGGGCGGCCCGAGTATCTGGACAGTTTGGAAAAGCCGTATGCGGTGTTTCGGTTCAAGTATCGGAGTCGCGGGGTGCTGGGGAAGATGTTTGGGGAGGAGGAGGTAAGAGAGCACGGGCGGACGAAGGCAACGGAGGCGAGGGAGAGGGAGAAGTTGGGGGCGTTGGGGAGGGAGGAATTGATTGGGGAGATGGTGAGGTTGAAGATGGGGGGCGGGAAGGCATCTAGGGCGACGGAGAGCGTGGCGAGGGATTTGACGGAGAACTGGGTGAAGAGACATAGTCGGGATCCGAGTGAGAGGGGGGAGGAGAAGGGGTGGAGGGATCCGAATAGGTGGTCTTGAGAGTTGAGGGACTGGTATGCATGCGAAACCCGTAGGTACACAGTGGTGCACAAACGCATCTCCACAAGAAGGCGCAAGACTTCCACACTCAGTTCGAATTGGTATCATAGATCTATACACATGATCTTCAATCTGACAATCGTGGATCTTGCATCATAAGCAGGTGTCCTGCCTCGCAAAGCCGTAAGCACATATGGCTGCCGCGCCCGAACGCCGTGAATTGGTTTTAGGTCCCCGAAACGCCTGTCGATGCAATGTTCTCCAATCCCAAAGACTTAAACCAGCAGAACAGCGTTCAAGCAGCCATCGTTCTCGGGGTTGTTTGTGATTTCTGCCAAGTGTTAGTATTGCGTTGAGCTGTTCTCAGATAACGATGAAGACTTACGAGCATATCTTCCCCACACAACCTTTCCACCCGCCGTCACAAGTCCCAACTCAGACACATTGACCTCGATAATCGTACCCTTGGTCAGCACGCCCAACTGCGTGTACAACGGGTTCTGCGGGTTCTTCTTCACGCTGATGATCGGCAGCTGGACCGTCACGCTCAACTCCGGGTGCGTGACGTTCGCCTTCTTGTATCTCAAACCCATGGGCCTAATGAAGCGCTCATACTTGACAGGTCGACGCGTGAACCCGGGCCCAACAAACGTGGGCTTGGTAATCATACGTTTCCAGCTCTTCTTCGCCGTCTTCTTTCCCGTCTTAACGACGCTGAACATTTCCTCCTCACTGATACCCTTGACCTTGGGCAGCGGGACGGAAAAGCGGGCTGCTTTCTCATTGCGCTTCTGCTTGATGGCGCTGGACAGAGCTTTTGCGTTCTTCTCGTTGCTGCGGTCAAGAAGATATTGGGGCAGGGCTTCGGTGGAGGGCTCTGCGGGCTCGGAGGTCTTGACGTTGCGTTCTTCGTGTGCGCGGATCGTCTTTTTCATCTGGATCTTTTCCTTGCGCCGCTTTTCGGCGTAGAGTTTGGCGCGCAGGCCGCGGTAGTTTTGCGCTTTCTTAGAGCCATCGTGGCCTTCTCGGGCAATGCGCTTGCGCTTGCGTTCGTCGTGGTCGAAGCGCTTGCCGTGCCTGTGGGGTGGTTAGTATTTCGTAAACATCCACATGAAAAAATGATCAGGTGACGTAAAGACGTACTGCTTCTGCCAGCGCTCAATGTACTCGTTCTGAGGCATGTTGTGCTGTGGTGATTCGAAGTTCTTGACTTCGACTTGGAGGTTGGTGTTGCGGCGAACTTTCTTAGAACACTCCACCAAAAGTTCGCTCTAGCGCGGCTTGGCAGACATTTCCGCGTGCACTTCGACAACTCCGCATCTGCGGTCCTCGAGCAGCAATTGAACGTCCCCGCCATGGCCTCACTCACTCGCACAGCCCCGGAGAACACTCCCGTCAATATCTCGATCATTCACACCGTACTCCTCGTGCTCAAATAACGACGGTATCACACACCCTCGACACCAGCAACGTCCCCGAACCACTCATACAATCCGGCCATCGCATACCCCAAGACCTCAAAGCCAAAGCCAAATCAACAACATACACACCGCCCACCACACCAGCAAACCCCCAAGCAAATCCCTCCCCCCATGCCCGCGAAGATGTCATCTCAACCCACCTCACGCCCACAATCCGCCAACTCCTCCCCCTCCTACAAACCCAACCCGCACACTACATAACCGCGCACTTCCACGGCCGACCATACCTGCTCACAAAAGGCGACACGCTGCGTCTGCCCTTCAATATGCCCAATGTGCAGCCAGGCGACGTGCTGCGGCTGAATCGCGCCACGCACATCGGGTCGCGGGACTACACGTTGAAAGCGGCGGAGCCTGTCAAGGGAAACGCAGACCACGTGAAGAAGGTGTTTTATTTGGATGAGCGCATGTATACGTGTCGGGCGACGGTGCTGGGCGTGGAAAGCGAGCCGTTGAGGGTGGAGGAGAAGACGAAGAGGAGGCAGAGACATACGAAGCATGTGAAGAGCAAGATGCGGTTTACGGTGCTGAGGGTGAGTGAGTTGGAGGTTAAGAGTTTGGAGGAGTATGAGGGGCTGTTGAAGGGGCAATGAGGATGGGATGTGGCGTGTACGATATGTATAGACATCACGGGCATGGTAGCAGGCATCGAATGGAATGGGGAGAATTGTACATCATTGTTTGAGTGGTTATGCATATGTCGGAGACTTTGAGTCTGCGTTCTTCTCTTCTGTATTGCGTATGCTCAAGTTACCCATGCCTGACGCCCTCGTAGCTTCAAGAGCCGCTATGCTAATGTGGTATCGTTTCTCATGCTTTCGTCCAATGCCGCAGCTTCGTCATGAATGTGTTTATTTTCCGTAGAACATCTGCTTGGAAGATGCTCGTGGTTGTTTCTCCCTCAGTGCACCACCTGAGCTGCGTAGAACTCCGGATACGCGAGCTGAATCATCGTGGTGACCTTCTCCACCTCTTCTGCCAGTCCCGCGACATTGGCATCCCACTTCCGCAGCTCCTTGCCAACCTGTCGCTCTGCATGTCCTGTCTTACGCTCGCCACTCGCTTCACCCTCGAAGAAGATCAAACGGTCAATTTGATCGATGTAGCCAGACAGACGACCCTGCTCCAACATCTTCGCGGCATAGTCTTCTGCCTTTTCAGAGTCGACACCCAGTAGCTCGCCCAGTTGGTCGAAGCCGATGTTGTTGTAGAGCTTGGAGGCACCCAGCAAGTTGTGCTCCAGTACAGCCTTATCCAGCACGGTAGAGCCGTCTGCCGTTCTCGCAAGGTGGTGTGGCTTCAGCGTGGCGGCGAATGCTTTGATCTCGGCGGGTGACAATAAACGGTCCAAGAACATCTTCTCGAGAATCGAGTAGTATTCCAGACCTGGGGCACGGTCGTCCTTGTACAGCTTGGCCAACATCCTTCCTCGCAGCGGACCAGCTGGCGCCAGGACAGCGCATATCAGCGCAGCTGCGAGTGCCTGTTCACGCTCCTCCTGGTCGAGCAGAGGTTCTGAACTAATGGTGTAGTAAGCTTGAGCGGCGTCGAGGAACGAGCGTTGTGAGTCGTAGATGCGAGCTTGGTTGAAGTGAAAGTGTAACCGAGTCTCCTTGTCCTGGACGCTGAAGATGATGTTCTTGATCTTAGTTGCAGATGGGTGAAAGCGCTCGTGGGGTCCTCCTCCTCCAAGTAGCACCTCACAATGCGAATCCACACCTTGGCCTTGTCGTCTGGCGTTACCGACTTCTGTGTCGACTCCAGGTTGATTGTCGCCAATGTTTGCGCAGACTTCCTGTAGTCCTGGACCTGATCTGATTCAAACGCATCCGCCATTGCTAGCTTCATCTGTGTGTCCTGTTCCTCATACTGGCCGGCGCCCTTGGATTGTAGCAGACCTATGACCTTCTCTCCAACATCGATCTTGACATCGGGGTCCTTCACATTTCGGAAAGCCTCGACGAAGGCGGCGAGAAGCGGGCGGAGGACGACTATGCCGAGCGAATCATCGAGGAGGGTTTGTGCGTATGCGTTGAGGTCGGCAGTGAGGTTTGTGGAACTTGCGGAGATCTGCTGGAGGAGTGCCGAGTATTGAGACGGCTTGTCTGCGGCGGAAGCTGCCTCGATTGCCTGCAGTGCCGACGCGACTTCCGGGGAGGCCATGTTTGTGGATGAATGGGCGTGCTGCCGACGGATTGACCTGGGAGCTGGGTGGTGTAGGTGAGAGGGACGCAAAACCCGTGGATCGGTTTTATTGTTCTGCAGCAGAGTTTGACCGCCAGGGGATTAAGTGGTCGTTGACTTGCAACTTAATGAATGATAGAAGGCAGCAGTGGGGCACATTTGGAGCTCCGTTATCGATAAGCTAGCTCGACACGCTAACGAGTGAACGGTCCGTGGTTCTCGCGCTCGATGCGGCTCTGTAGCCTTTGATCTTCCGACACAAACCACGCCCTTTATCACATTCCTTCCTATCACGCTCGCACACCACGCACAACGACATATAAGCTCCAGCTATATCCACCCTCGCTGCGACACCGTAAAACGCTCCTTACCCACACGCAACAGACAGCGCGCGCCGCCACGATGAACGGAATCAAGCCCGACCCGGACGTCAAGATGGAGTCGAAAGACCTCTACATGGACGACGAATTCTACGAGGAGGCGGGAGAGCTGACAGTGCCGCCAAAAGACGGCCCACAAAAGGACGTATGGCTGGCGCGCATTCCCGCCTGGCTATATGATACAGTCTCGAAATGGGACGACTTGGCCGAAGGCAACGACAACGACCAGATCCAGATTGGAGAAGTTGTCGGCTTCCCATCTACGAGTGGTATCGATCAATCAAAGCCGATGCGCGTCTTCCTCAGCGAACGATGGCGGTCACAGACCAAACTGCCGTCTGCCTTCCAGTTAGACCCTACAAAAACTGCCGACAATGTACTCCAAAACACATATGTATTCTCAGAGAAGGACTTGCCAGGATTCAAGCCCGCTGGATATGGTGCAGGGCAACCGGGGAGGCTACGGTGCGGCGCAAGATCAAAAGTCGCGTATACAGAAGCGCACCAAGTACAAGAAGGCGATACCCAAGCAGACAGCTCTTCTAGGCCACGCGACACGCAACTACACTGCCATTCCTCTCGAAACATCAGAGTATAAAGCTTTCAGCACCGCCCAGATGAAGACAGCCATCCAGGGCAACCATACCAAAGTCAACATCACCAAGGAGAACGACGTTACCAACTTCAACACCCTCCAGAAGCGTTTCGATTCCTTCATCAAGCCACCCGTCAAGGGCAAATCGCAACAGAACAAGGCCGCCCGTGTATCAAGGGAGGAACTCATCGATATGCTGCATTCTGCTTTCGACGAGTACCAGTACTGGCCTATGAAGGCCCTCAAGACGCGGACCAAGCAGCCAGAGCAGTTTCTCAAGGAGACCCTCGCCGAGATTGCACAGCTCGTCCGGTCAGGTCCATTTGCTAGCAATTGGCAGCGCCAGCCAATGTTCAATACTGATCGTCAGCTGGGCCAGCAAACAAGCGGGCGGCAGCTCCAGAGGGTCCAGGTGGGAGACGACTCAGATGGCGAAGAGGAGATGGAAGATGTAGTCTAGGACACTATGAATGATAGGGAGACAGCGTTGGGCAGCGAACCTTCGCGCCGTTTGAAAAAGATAAAACATTTGAGCCGAAGAATAGAGCAGAACTGAAGAAGGAAATTCCATGCCAGATGTTTCAGGAAGCAGAAAAGGTTCTGTGGTAGTAAGTTCCGGCAAATCCGCTTTGCGCTCCGGAACGGTCGTTGATAACCATGTTTCCGCCTGGTCATTACCGACCCATAGTGGCACATGATTAAATAAAGATTGAGTACGGCAATGATACCCAGCGATGAGAGATAGCAAAGAAATAGAAATAATCAAGTTCACTTGGAGACTTTTCAATCGAATTGGACGCTGGGCGGAAATAAAAACGGACACTAACCCAACAACGAGTCATGACTCCACCCAATTCGCCACAGGGTATTACCCCAGGTCACATTTTCTTTACATTCATACTACAATCCCAGCCTGCATGAGTTTGGTGGTCATTTCTGCATTTAGCTTACTTGATAATAGACCTTTTTCTATTCAAAAGACGTTGAATTTGACGTCTCCAACCTCATTAAATGTCCGCCAAAAACACCACCCACTGCCTGGACCGCTACGCCAACAACGCCCATGCCTGGAAATCATCCGCAACTACAAGTGGAGAAACACAATTTAAACGCCCAATCGGCATCGTGGAAAGTTTCTTCGACAATGATGGAACCAGACATTATGGCGGCCGTGCTGACATGACGGCTACTTTTAAACTCGCGATTCGCCATACGCTGTCACGAGAGGATCTGAGGAAGAGAGTGGCTGCGGCGTGGTGTCTGTTACGCTTGAATCACGTCCTACTGCAAAGCCGTGTTGAAGAGGATGAAAACGGGAAGAAAAACTTCGTCGTCTGCGCGCCTAGATCTGCGGGTGAAGCCATCCAAGCTGTCGAAAAGGACATGATATGGCTAGAAGACATTGGGTTTGACGATACGCTGCAAGAGCTGGATCTACACCACCACGCATTGAATGTAGCGCGTATTATCCAGCCGGAAGAATATCTGTCAAGGATCCACGTTTTGCCGTGGTGAAAAAGGGCGAGGGCGGGACTTGGGAATTACGCTTTCTGATAGTAATCGCGCACCAGATCTCAGATGGATTGACGGCGTATAATTGGTTCAGTCACTTGATCCGCATACTAAACACGCCTTACGCCTCCATCATCTCGCAGATCGAGACCGCTATATGCCCAGAAGACATCAAAGCGAGACTACCGCCCGCACAGGAGGATCTCTACCCAGCAATCACCGGCAGTTCAGCTCGCCAACGCTGGTTCTGGGCCATAATGCGAGTCCTCCGCCACGTGCAGCACACAATGCCCACCAACCTTCGCCAACCCCTTACGCCGCGCTGAAAGACTCCAAGGACCTATTCCCTTTTGCCGCCAACATACGCCCGTGTATTCAACTACACGCCCTCATCCCTCCCGCCACTATCCAGCGCACACATATCCGCATCTCTCAGCCCAGCCGCATCTGCACGCTTAATCGCGCTATGCAAGAGCATACACGTCTCGATCGGATCCGGGTGTTTCGCACTCGCGGGCCTTTCGATGATGGCCATGCACGAGTCTCGGTATGCGTGATCTCGCATCTCCAGTCCCTGCAATGGGCGCGTCCTTCCCGCTCAACCCCCGGGCGTTTTTCGCCTCAAACCCGCCCGCAGATAGCTGCATGCTGGCGTTCAGTGAGGGGATATTAATGCCGTTTCTCCCCTCCTCACTGCCTGTTGAAGGGCGCTTCAAACTCATTGCTAAGCATGCAAATCGCGAGTTGCGAGTGTATCAGAAGCGGTTGAAAGAGGGGGGTCAGGCGCTGGGTGCTTTTGACAAGTACTCGCCCGGCAAGGCTGTTGGCGACGGGGTATATTGCGCAGGTGGAGCGTGTGGAGAGTTGGGTGCCTGAGGGGAGGAAGACGGGGGTTGCGCCGCAGGGGACGTTGAAGCCGAGGGTAGGCACGTATGGGGCAACGTGTGGTGTTTCCTCGACGGGGTCGTTGAAGGCGTATTTCAGGCCTGGGGAGTACGATTTGAATGATGACACAAAGGACTTTGTGGCGGATTATCGGGACTTGAAGATGGGTGTGAGGGCGAGGGATAATGAGTTCCTCATCGGCAGTTCGACAGATGCTGCTGGCTGTGTTGGATTTGGGGTAAGCTATGATGAGAATGCGATCAGCCAAGAGGTTGCACAGAAATGGGCAGAGACTATCCGCGGGTTGTTAGAGCCAGCAAACGTGCCAAAGCTGTAAATAAAGAAGAAGTAAAACAAAAACAGATGGATTGCGGCCTTTTCCCAAGCCTTGGGTACTCTCTATTGAATGAGCTTGACTATTGCACAGGTTTATGTAACATGGAACGAACTTGACCAATTGCTGTTATAGGACGCTTATGCCTTCTGAGCGACGATCCTCTCGACGTCAGCCACGCTCTGGTCGAGGATCTGCTTGAGGGTCTTGGGGTTCTCGAGCTCCTTCTCGATCTTGGCGATAATGTTCTCGGCAAGCTCCTTCTGTTGCCTCTGCTTGACCTGGCCCTCGTAGCGGACCCACGAGTCGAGAACGGTCTTTGCCTCCTGAGCGATGGCGGTCTTCTGCTCAAGCTCGAAAGCATGGGCCTCGAGCTGGGCGGACTCCTGTGCGGATGTTAGTCATTGTCCTTCCCCCACATCCATCTCTTTCCATTCGGCCTTACCTTGGAAACCTCGAAGAGGGTCTTGGTAATGTCGATGACACCGCCGAGGTCCTGTACGCTCTGGATGCGCGACTTGACGGCCGAGGTGTGGTCGGCACGGGCAGCGTTCAAGATGCCGGAGATCTTGTCGGCCTGCTGTTGTGCGTAGTCTCCCCAAGCGGGACCAGCGTACTTGGCAACGGCCCAGAAGATGGTCAGGAGCGACAGCGCAACAATGGACTCCTCGTTGACAACGTAGAGTTCATTGCTGATGGCAGCCACGCTGAGACCAGCACCGGCGGAGAGCACAGCGGCCTTGGTGAGGGGGCTGTTTCCGGGCACGGGAATTGCCTCCATCAGCGACTGGGCCTTCTTCTTGGGGTCCTCCTGGGGCACATTGGACTGGTAGCGGGCCTGCGCGGCGATGGATGGGAGGCTGCGGAGAGGGAGCGATGGGCGGAGACGGGCGGCGCCTGTTGCGGGTGAGCAGGGGATCCAATGGCATTAATTTTGCGCTCGAGGGGCTGTACTAACCGACCGCGCTCCTAGCGAGACGAGAAGCCATTGCAGGAGATGAGAGGGGAGAGTTTGGGGTGCTGTCGTCGATGCGGAGCTTCCAGTTTTCGCTGGAAGCTCAGTTGCGCTGCGCCAAGGAAGGCACGGCCCGAAGTTCGGCCGGTGACTATCAAAAAAGTTCCTGAACTTCACCGCGCGAACTCGAAATATACGCAACTTTCGTTTTCGACATACACAGAATCATGTCAGGTAAAACCGCAGCCAGCCATGCCGGCGTGAAAAGGAAAAGAGACCCCAATAAGCCCGAACGCCGCGAATCCAAATCGAAAAGCCGGCGCAAGTCACCCAGCGAAGATGGCGACGACCCGCAAGCCGAAATTCTACAGCTCGAAGCACAGATCCTAGAGTCGCGGAAACACTACAACAACATTGCGACTCTGTTGCAGCTAGCCCGACAGACCGACGCCGAGAATGAAGCCCCAATACTGGCCGTCGTTGCGCTGTGCCGAGTATTTTCACGACTGCTTGCGACTGGAGACATGGTAAAGAGCAAGGGCATGGGCGAAGCAGAGGCAGTGATTGCATCATGGTTGAAGGAGCGATACAAGGAGTTTTTAAGCCTGCTATTGAAGGATTTCCTGCAGAGCGACCACCCAGCGAAGCAGTCAGTCGCACTCACACTGCTGATGCGCTTGGTGCAGGAAGAATCCAAGGCGGACAAGAACTACAGTGTGAAGAATGGACCACTATTGAAGCTTGTAGAGACCTTGCTTTTCCTCCCCGCGGACGATCCCAACCGAGACGAATTTGCAGAAAAATACTTCAAGCAGTTCGACGACATACGATACCACACCTTCCAGACAATCAAAACCGTCATGGATCTCGACCTCGAAATGCCCACCAGACACCTCGTAGCAGCCAACTGCCTCTCCCTCCTCTCCACCCTCTCCGAAGTCCCCAAATCCCAATCCGAGATCCAAAACTTCCACACACAGTCCAAAGCAAAGAGCCCCATACCCTCCCTGCGCGCCTACAAGGAAAAAGCACAAGAAGCCTGGCTAGCCACAATGCGCGCCGGCCTCTCGAAAGACCAACGCAAAACCATCCTCTCATCCTTCTCCCACCAAATCGCTCCATGGTTCCAGCAACCAGAGATGCTCATGGACTTCCTCACCGACTCGTACAACGTCGGCGGCGCAACGTCCCTCCTCGCATTATCAGGCTTGTACTACCTGATATCAGAGAAGAACCTCGACTACCCATCATTCTACCTGAAACTCTACTCGCTTCTCGACGACGGCCTTCTGCATTCAAAACACCGCTCCCGCTTCTTCCGCCTGCTGGACACATTCATGTCCTCGACGCACTTACCCGCCGCGCTCGTCGCGAGCTTTATAAAGCGCCTTTCGCGCCTGGCCCTACACGGTCCGCCCGCCGGCATCGTCGTCGTCATTCCCTGGGTGTACAACATGTTCAAGCGCCACCCGGCGTGCACGTTCATGATGCACCGCAAACTTTCCCCCGCACAACTCTCCGCCCTCGACGAGATGGGTATGGACGACCCGTTCAGCATGGCCGAGCCAGATCCCGTGCTGACCAACGCCATCGAGTCAAGTGTGTGGGAACTAGAAGCCTTGCAGGCGCATTATCACCCCAATGTCGCCACGCTGGCGAAGATTATCAGCGAGCAGTTCACAAAGAGGAGTTATAACCTCGAGGACTTTTTGGATCATAGTTATACCGCGCTGCTGGATGGCGAGTTGAATAGGGAGTTGAAGAAGGATCCGGAGGTCGAGTTTGAGATTCCCAAGAGGATTTTCACGGCGGAGGAGGGAATGGGGAACATGGGGGCGTTGTTCGGCTTGGTTGTTGAGGCAAGATAGATTGGCCTTGAGACTATGATAACCTGCTTGCATCACGTGTTCGATGGAATTAATCATCTATTTCCATTCATGGAACCGGTATCTTGTGCTACGCGTTGAGAATCGTGTCCATCATTGCGACCGGGGATACACATATTACCCCTTTCTGTTTTTACCCCAGATTTGAACAACATAGATCAGCTCCACCACCTACTCACCCTCGCCATACTCACAAATCCAGCAGCATGTCGTCTTCAACATCCTCTCCGAACTCTTTGCGGGCATTCTTCGATGGACCCGCGTCATTCTCAACCGCGTCTATGTCGAAGTCCACGAATTGCGACATGTCAAAGTCGGACATCCCCTCGTCTTCCGCCTTCAGTGAAGTCGAGTGAGTTGTTCCGGACTCGTTCGTCACAGCTTCCGCGAGGTCGGGCTTATCTGGTGGCGTGGCGACACGACGATTAGGCTCTGCAACCCTGCGGTCGTTGTCACCAGAGTCCTGAACTACTCCCAGTGTCTGCGCAGGCGCTTGCACAATCTCCATGTCCTCATTCACTTTCCTTGCATCCAGTCCCCTCTGAATAGCTTCATGCAGCACCGAGCGCACATCAGCACACGGCACCTGCTCAAAACACTCATTCAGCGTCGTATCCAACTCCGTGACCCAAGCCACGATCTTGCGCTCAGACACCGGCTCAGTGAAAGCGTCAAACGCGTCCTCGGCGGAGTAGTTGTAGTCCAGACTATTGCAGCGCATATCTAGCTTGCGAGAGCTCTGAATGATACATGTCACACTCGAATGTATGGTCAAGACGATGTCCTGAATATGGTAGCTATGTGGAATACGCTCGAGGGGCAGCTTCGAGGACTTGGTTCGTTGTACGCCATCTGTGGTGCGGCGGCGCTGGCGGCGAGTCTTGCTCGTGAGTTCGTGGGGTGGAGCGACGCGTGGTTCATGCCTGTGGATAGAGCTTGTAGATCCGTTAGCTGGGGCATTTTCGCGGTCCTGGTATGCTTTGAAGTAGGCAGTCATGTCGCGCGAGTTGTGTGTTGGCTTGTCGTTGCTGTAGAGATCTAGGGCTGTTCGTACTCCATTGGATCGGATGGGCATTAAGGGTGGACGCTCACTACCTGCCGATGAAGGTCGAGGCATGGGAGATTGGAAACGGTCTTCGTCGTATACGTCAAATTGTTCGCCATTGTTACGACGTCGAGCGCTGGTGGCGTCTTCGGCATGAATGCGCGACTCGTTCCTAGTCTCTCTTGGACCGACCGGGCTCACTCTAGAGAATATAGGCTGCGAAGTTGGACGCTCCCGTATCGTGAGTGGTCGAAAGGGATCTTGAACATTCTGTGATATGGGACTTGCTGCAGTTGGCTGGGCATTGATCGGAGTAAATGATGGTCCCTTGGTGGGACGTCCATCACTGTCTGTACGACCATTCTCCCTCTGTCCAAAGAAGCTGCGGATATCAGTATTATCCTCGGAATACAGTTGGCCATCTGATATCCTCTTGGCTGTTGCCAGAATTGGTCTTCGCGGGCTCGACGTCATATTGCTTGCAAATAATAAAGGGCCCTGTTCTCCACGCCTCTTCTGTCGACGAGTTGGCTGTGAAGGCTGGGAGCCGCGCATTGGCTGTCCGAACCACGTATCATCTGGCCCTTCCACTTCATCATTTTGTGTAGGCTTTCGTTGTCTTCCTCTTGGGGCAGCTGATGTTACCTGGATAGGAAACTGTCCGCCCCTAGGTTGTTTGGCTCCCGGGAAATTATTCGCCTGCTCTGCACCAGTCTGCTCAGAAAGTGGCAACCCAGACTGAAATCCAGCATATCCTGTAACTGTGTATTTGTCACGAGACACGTTCAATGTTTCGTCTTCAGGATCGAATCGGGAGAAAGGTTCCAAGCTGTTTCCGAGCTCGTTGTCGAGCAGTGATGCCGGACTTGGTCTTGAGGACGTCTGTGGAGTCAACGGCTCAGGCTGGGCTTTTCGAAGCGGCGTCTTCGCAACCGATGGTGAGCTGGGCTGCATAGTTACATCGCCGCTACTCTTCACTGGACTAGGTAGCTGACCATTGGTCGTTGAAACTTTTGGCTTGATGATAGAATTCATGCGCGCAACGGTCCAAGGGTTCGAGATATCAGCGGCACGTCGACCCTCCTCTTCTTCGATGACCATAGGCTGGTCTTCCTGCAGATGCTCCAGATCGTCCTCATCAATGCCATACATGCTGGAACGCCATCTAGGGTCCTTCGACTGCTGGTCCAGCTTTGACTTTCCAACCAACTCTGCCGTGGGCTCAAGATGTACAGGATTCGGCATAGGGTTCCAACTATCCTCGAAGTCGGATTGCGCATGTTGCTGGCCAGGTATCGGCGGCTCGACCTCCGTTTCCATGGCTTCAGGGTAGTATGATCTCAATAACTTGTCGACCGCATCTAGTACAACCTTTCCGTCTTCAAACATGACATTGTCCTTTGCAGGCTCAATGTTGGGATCGTAGCTATCAGGTGGGCAGATGATGTTCATGCAGAAGAAAGGGTCCTTGGCCGCCGTGAGGGACTGACTTGATTTCCGCAATCGCTCCTTGACTGCAGCCACAACTTGCTTGATAGTTCCACGACTGTTGGAAACCGGCCGGGAGTCAATTGAGATGAAAGCGCCATAATTGGCAATCTTTGATTCATTTGCAGTGGGCTTCGGTAGGAATGCGTGGACTTCAAAGCCATCACTTTCAAGGGCTGTCCAGTCGCATTGCAAGGCGCAGTCCTTACTGATCACCTTCAGGACAGCATCTTCAATATTCGAATTAGTCTTGGGAGCATAGATGAAGTCGCCCTTGTTGTTCTTGGCTTTGAGGACGTGGAGTCTGAAGCGCACGGCAGGTCTGGCAAGTGCATATGCTTGCACAAGGCGTCGGATCTTCGCAAGACACTTTGCTGCGTTCTTAGTAGCTGTCTGTCTGCGTACCGGGATGTACTCGAAGAATTGGGTGACCTTGACAGTAGTGCCGACTGGATGCGAGTCGCGTTCAGTGCTGGATAGTATGTTAGTCTCCCATGTCAGTGTGCTCAGCAAGGCCGGACTCCCCTTTCAATCTCGCCATCTCTACCGTACTTGAGCTTCACAGCGACCGGCTCACCCTCCACTCTGGTGGTGACGGCAAGCGTGCCACTCATCTCAGCCATGCTAGACAGTGCTTCACCACGAAAGCCGAGCCACTTGCCTCCCACTTCCTTCAGATCGTAGAAGTATCTGATCTTGCTGGTACAATAGCGACGGCATACAAGAGCGCGATCTTCAGCTGGAATGCCATGACCGTCGTCCTTGATCTGGATAGAGTCTATAGTGTTCGCCGTGATGTCCACGAAGATGCTTTTGGCCCTGGCATCGAGCGCATTGTCAATGAGCTCTTTCACGAGCGAGCTAGGATCAACGAGTACTTGGCCTGAGCCCATCTGTCTTGCTGTGGTTGGTGGTAGCGCCGCAATGCTAGGCACCGGAGTGGGCGGTGGGTTTTCTGCCATCGATCAGATGGGAAGCGATTGCATGCCGTGGGTTGAAGGTGTGAAGATGCAAAGAAAGTGATGTCCATGGTGTTTCGCTGCAGGATAGTCAGTGATCCCATCGTGCCTTCTCTCTACGGTCTGTTGGGCTGCTTGGAGGGAAAGAGCCATCGCGTCGCGGTCACGTCGTCATGTGACGGGACCGAAAGTCTCAGAGCGCTCGACAGGATGATACTGTTCCAGTTACATTTCATATCGCATACATGCAGTGACGTACTAGCATTGTTATCTGCACATGTAAGACGTTAGTAGTACCTTGAAAAGCTGCTTCCAATGTGACCAATCAGAGCTTGACGAGCCGTTAGACTGACGACACAAGCTCGGCTTTGTCGATGAGTTCGTGTATATGATCAGGGCTTATCTCTAGCATTCTTGACGCACTGGTAGAAAATTCCCGGACATTCGAGAACCAAGAAAGCCATCCGAAGCTGTTCTCACAGCCGTTACTTTGCAGCGTCACCGGCCGCAACCCAGGACCACGATTAGTCAACCAGACTATCTCAACAAAGCGCAAAGTAAGGATCGACCGATCGATTCCGCTTGATATAGCAGTAGCGAACTAAAGTCGCAAAGAGTCACCTTAGACATGATGGCATACACCACCGACGCAGCCCGATGGCGCGCACTCACAATTCGAGATGCACAAGCCAATGGCCACTTCGTCTACTCTGTCAGATCAACCAACATCTACTGCCGCCCTACATGTCCCGCCCGCCTGGCCCGGCGCGCAAACGTCGGCTTCTACAAGACGTACTTGGAAGCAGAATCAGATGGCTTCCGAGCCTGCAAGAGGTGCAAGCCCAACACAGTTCTCGAGGACCCACAGGAAGTAGCCGTTGCGAAAGCATGCGTGCTCATTGATGAAGCAGTCAAGGACGAAGACCCAAAGGCTTTGAGGCTGCAGGATCTCGCAAAGAAAGTTGGGCTTACGCCGAGGTACTTTCATAAGATTTTCAAGGATAAGATGGGTGTGACGCCGAAGGAGTGGGTTAAGGCGAGAATGACGCCGCAGAGTAGTTCGACTACGACTCCAGCTATGACTGCGAGCCCAGCAGGTGTGGTGGATTATGAGGCCGCCGAGTGGGACTTGTTCGACTTCAACAATTTCAGCGAGCTCGTCGACTTTGACACCGACGCAGGTGCAACGATAGGATATAATCTGGTGACTGGCGCGTCCGAGCCGGTCTCAATGGGTCATGGCAACGCAATCGACACGACTATCATGTATGAGCTGTGGACTTCGGGTTATGAGCCGGCTGCAGGAAACTTCTTGGGAAACGACGACTTTGCCAACGCTCTCCAAGATGCATCAGCGCCTTCGTCAATGTGGCCCACGATAGAGAAAATGCCGGTCGTGTCAACACTTGACCTGGATATAGACGCCTTCTTGCGATACGATAGTGTTTTGTTCTGATGCGATCCATATTGTAGTTTATGCTTCAACGTAGTATTGTTTATCATTCTGACTATCTGCCTACATGTGTATGCTTGTACGGTGCTCGATGTGCTGCACATGGGAGTGCATCGTGGTGCCGTGTTGTCTGCCTGATCGCGTATCGTCAACTGCAAAATTCCTATGCGCGGAAGCGCTCTTATCATCGTGGTCTATCGCGCGTCGGTAGCAGCTGTGATGAACCTATGCCTCGATCGTTAGCATCTTCTCCATGAAAAGCTTGCAAAGCACCGAGTGAAATTTCCGCTTCTCAGAGACCAAGTTTATAAGCAGCGACGGCGTAACATATGTCGATGCTAGCCATACCTTTTCCGGCTCTTCCTAAAGTATGTAATGGTCGATGTACGTGTCATCATGTAGCGTGATTGGTGAAGAAAGAAAAGTCGCGACGTACCTGTGCTTGTGACGACGCTCGAACAGTCCTGTTGCTTAGTGACTGGGCCTAAAGGATTTGCTGCATGGACTGGATGAGCCCTTGGTCAGAACGTGCGGCTGCGATCCTATATGGTGCGCGTTGCGCGTGTTCTTGGTTCGAGGTGTTGAGAGGGAAAGAAAAGTTCGAGGTCTTCGGAAAGCACTAGCGCGTGCACGGGCGTCTTCGAATCCCATCCACCATCTAGGCAATGTTCAACAACGACCATTGCTGACGTAACTTTCGAGCCAGTAGGAGTACTAGAATATCTGAGGACTTGTGGTATTGCGAAATAGGTTTCTCTATCCGAGCTTATCCATGGAACTCACCGAAACGAGACCTGGCCATCAAATCTGCCGAGTCTCTAAGCCGTAGCTCGTACGAAGCAGACTAGAGACATTCTGTAGCTTTATTTCACAGAAGGCGCCATGTCGGTCGTAATCCTGTCTACCGACTTTCAGAGCCGACGAAAGTGTCTCCGCATGATGGATCTGGGTACTGCCGTCCCGACGTGCAGATGCAGATGAGATCCGATCCGATCCACGTCTTTCGATCAGATATAAAACCGTGCTTCGCCCATACCTACTCATCCTCCAGAACTGTCACTCAACTCACAGCATCATGGCACCTGGAGACACATTGCCCGACTTTTTGACCAACACCCCACTTCACAAATCATTCGATGAAGATATCCGCGATACCCATCTGGTATACGACTACGATGCGCAAGATCGGGAAGGCAAACCAGAAAAATGGCGATACGAGATGTGGTTCGTCTCCGACACTGTTGTGATGTACGCAATCCATGGCGGACCCATGGCTGGTCGACAAAACTACCAGCGAGCAACCTACCAATGTATCCGCCCTGGTGAGCTTTGGCAGGTCAATTGGCTCGAAGAGACCGGCAGCATTATTTCAGTCGTCTACGACATAAGAGAGAAGAAGATGACAAGCATGATCGCGTTCTCCGAGGGACATTGGAAGGAGAATAAACAAGCTCATGGAGACAAGAGAAACAAGGAGGATCTCGAGAGGTGGAGAAAGCTGGCAGACATTGGGAATCAGGCTAGTCGGTTCATGTTGAGCGAACAGGGGACTATTTTGGAGGTGTTCAAAGGCAAGGGTAATTTGAAGCCGATCTCGCAAGAAGATCCGTTGTTTTGAGTCCAAGTTTGAAGGGATGATCAATGATGAAAAGTATTGTTTACCTGTTCATTGGAACCGAATTGTACACCCGTACCTTGCATTGCAGCTTGACAGCGAAGGCTGATCGTCGTTCCATGCGATGTAGTGCAAGCGTTGTGTGACACCCAAGCGGTGAGGCCACCTGCCACAGTTCGGCGAGGTGTTTGGCGCTTGGGGCAGTCGGTAAGGCATGCCGTGGCTCAACGTCGCGGTAATCTGCGAGGCTTTATTGGTGTTAACAAAAGGGTGATGGGCTCCTCCTCGGGTCGCCAACCAACAGCCAAGTCGAGTGTGAGGCAGACTTGCGAAGTATCCCCGGAGAATGCATCAGACTAGCTCAGGAGGCATCACGGCCACAAACATTACACAAGACCGCGCGAGGCGCAGGAACGTTGCGCGTGGCTCCCCAGCGGATGCGTGAAACCGCTGTCTATGATTGGACTAATGCCTCTTCCGAGCGATCGGATTGGATATCTTCCAGGATGGGCAGTGTACTCTTACAAGAGCAAATAAGGGCTAATGTGTCCAGGATGCACGCTTGGGAAGGAGGCTGACTGTGTTCCAAGGCCGAGCGCCATTCAGTGCAGCGTTATGGCGAAGCTAATTGGCACCACGCTCTGAGATAATTATCTCAACTACGTATGCGCCGGGGGGGCATTAGGAGAGTTTAAAGGAGCCGCAGCCTGTCCAGACTTTAGATCCAAGCTCCAATGATGTCGCCGTCGGCGGTTGGCCAAGATTGCGCAATGACGGTGGGCAAAGTGTATCGGGTTCCGTGGCGTGTCCCTGACTGGCTGTGCTGCTTGTACCTGATAGTATGGTGGCATGGGCGCATGGGCGAGTATTGACATGCCTCCCAATTGTTCGTCAAGACGGACGCCGGCCGACTGGCTCCCGTTCGTTAGCTCATGTCCAAGATCTACCATCTACCCGACTAGCGAGGGGTCGTCATCAGCCCTACACATTCCACCGAATGCCTCACACCGCCAGGTCGAGGGATCCCTCGCAGACAATGTGAGTGCCAGTGGAATGGACAGGCTACGCGTCACCCTCCTTGCTCCGGCGTACACGAAGCGGATGGGTAGGTGCCGCCGGAGCGAATCGTGAAGGAATCTGCCGGCGCAAGTGCTGACTGTGCCTACGCATGATGGAGTGAAGTCTCATCACGACCAGCGGCGGATGACAGGCAGAGAGGCGTCACACTCGTGCATGTGCTGTCGCTTGGCTGAGGAAACAAACTGCGCTATGTGCGCAGCGGGCAGGCTCAAGAGCTTCTCGAAGCCGTCGGCGGGTTTCCACGCAAGGGTCCTGGGGCAGCTGGTGGGTCGAACGCTAGCGTTCGGTCTCCGGGTGGAGATGCAGTTCAGGTTGGGGGCCGTGATGGGTGAAGCTGCATTGCATCTCTGCATCACGTTGGTGTCGCTATGCCTAGGCGGGCACACACCAACACTGAAGGTTCGGGCTACCTCCTCGGTCAGTGAGACTGTGAGACTGCAGAGGTGGAGAGGAAGGAGTGCTCGGCGAGCCATGTCCACAATTTCCCTCACACAGATGCAAAAGCAATGCGCTCATCTCGCGACTCGCTGTCCTGTTCCAGACATGCGACAGGTCGCTGCAATCGCCTTGTCCGATGCAGCCGTTAGCCACATGCGCCTAGCTTAGTCCACCTCAGTCCACCGGTGCAGGCCAAATTGATTGTCATGGCCGTTCCCGGCGTAGTCGACGACAGGGAAGCCGCGCTCCCACACCGCAGGAACCGCCCGTGCCCCCCGCTGGGGTATGGTTCATCGTCAGCTGCTACAACACGGCCCTGCCGCTGCCTGGCATATCAGCCTGCCCGCCCTTCTGCCTCACCCATGCATATTCCTCCGTCTCTCCGTCTCCGTCTGCGTCCCGTCACCCTGCTTGCTTCCTCTGCGAAGGTCTCCGCAGGACACTGGCCTCCCAGCTCTAGTCCTCGCTCAGCAACCACGGCACTCACCCCCACTTGAACACACAGCACCCCCGCGACAGATGCCCGGCATGGCCAACACACAGCTCCCCTCTCACGAGCATCTGGAGATGATGCGGAGTTCAGCCTTCGAGTCGGAGCATGCCTGGCTCTACGACGCGTCTTACCAGCAACACAAGGCTGCAGCCTTGGCCCTGGAGCACCAGATCGAACAGTCGCTCGCCAGCATATCGCCCGACGAGAACTTGGACGAGCAGCTGCGCATCATCAAAACACAGATCAGCATCCACAGGGAACGACAGCGAGCACTACGGCCCCACCTCGAGAGCGGAAGTGATCAGATCGACGAGTATGGCAACGAGTGCATCTTCGTGCCAGCACCCAACCAGTGGGGAGCGAATGGCGACCTCGACGAGGAGAGCGAGAGCCTGTCAGCAGTACGTGTCACTCCTCATCTTCTGTGTCAGACACATACTAACGTCTGCAGGTACAAAACCTCTTGACATGGCAAGCCTCATACTCACCCATCTCTTACACACCCCTCTACGACGAGCTTCCCTCGCCCGACATTCCCTACCACTCACTGCTCGACCCGAACCAGCCCACGACCACGTACCACCTCCACCGCACAAGGGAATGGACGGGCTCTTCCGGACAGCGCAAGTACATCTACACAGCGCGCGAGTACTCGGACAAGTACGCTCTCTACATGCTAGAAACGTCACACAGAGGAGACACCCAGGTAAACGCCGCAGACTTCTTCCGAGTTGCCGAGTACCCAAACCCTTGCATCTCAATCCTGTTCTCCGGAATCGACAAGAAGCGCATCACAACCGACTCCTCCAAGGACGCCGCCTACAAGTCACGGTGTATCCACCTGCGAGGTCCATTCTCACAGCCAGTCAAAGAGTACCCGGACCGGCAACACAAGATCCCGTGGTCGCCGCGACGCTTCACTTACGGCGGTCGGCGATTTGTATGGAAGGCGGGGGACCCAAATGACGACACAATGCCAGAAACACTATACGAGTACCAAAGGGACTGGGCGAAGCCAGGCAGCCGCACAGGCAAGCGAGTCGACGACGCGAGACCAATGACGAAGCTCGTATGGGGAGAGAAGAAGAAGCAGGGCAAGCTCGACAGCTACACGATTCACTTCAAGGGCGGTATGGACCAGGTGTTCAGAGAGCTGCTTCTAGCTAGCCAGATGGCTAGGCAGGTGTGTTTGTTCACGGCCGTGGATTAGGACAAAATAGATGGGAGCACTACGACAACAAACTTTGTATTATTGGACGATTATTATGACGGCGCGCACTTGGGCTTATGGCATAGCGAGGATACCACTGGCGTTGATGCAGGATGCATATTTCGATACCACTGTAGCAGGGCTACTTGCGCTTATTTAGGCGCCACTATCTAGTCTGCACCTCTCATTCAGACACAGACTACCACCAAATTCATCACAATATCATATAACATCTGAAGACAAGTTCATCACTACTCTACATGATTCTCCCATCACGTGCCTCCCCCTCACTCCCTACTAGACATCCCAAGCACACGCAGGAGGTAGAAACCGAGAAATCAAAAGATTACAAAAGGCCCTTGTGGTTTTACACTAAGTGGGTAGTGTTTGGCATTCATGTCCCAACAATTCCTTAATATTACTTTGCTTTGCTTTTCGCCGGCGCGCTGCGCAGCTTCTGTGGACGCACGTGTGTGTGCTCTGCGCTGTCAGCCATGCAGGCAGCATCGCCCCCGGTGTGCCAGTTTCGATTCCCGGTGGGTTGGGTTTGGAAAGAAAAGGCGGCGTTGGACTTGCGGGTGATGTGTGGTGACTAAAGTCTGACATGACATGCGTCTTTTGTGGTGAGAAACGCTGGAACGTCATTGTTGGGTAATTCTCCTGGAAGGACGCTAGAATGTGAGTTGCGCTGTTCTATTTCTAATGAGATATTGTAGTTTTATAGTTCTGACATGCAGGGTCATGTTGCTTTTGCGGGTTGTGTGGAAGTTGGAGGGGTAATCTGTTTACACTCAATGTGCTATTAGAAAGCAGCTGTCATCTCATATACGAGCCTGAATAAACTCGATGACTTATGAATACATAACAGTTTTTTAGAAACGACTCGAAGTGAGACAGCTTGACTTTGGCATAAGACAGTGCTTGAGATTCCAGACCCTGCTTACGTGAATGGGTGCGGAGGTTTGCTGACTCGACGCCGCTTCTTTCTTGATGCATGCGTTCGGAAACGCATCTCTACCGACCAGGCGCCAAACGGAAAGACACGTGGTTTTTCGGCGTAGGACACAGCGGAGAGCCGGCTGCCTACAATGGTGAGCTTGATTCACTTGTCGAGCACTAATAGCTCGATGTACACGTCCAGCACATCGATGTCAGCGAGGCTGTCACTTCAGCTCGCCGCGGCCTACTCGCGGATGTCGAAATGGCTACGTTCCTTCCGCCTGATTTGTTGGCGACTTCCAGCTGAGTCAGATCTAGGTTCCATGTCAATACTTCGCCTCGCGCATGCAATGTCAGTGACAGACGTTTCAACGAGCCAATTGATTTCTAGGGATTGTGTTAAAATGTGTTCGCTTGCCTACCCTTGACGATATGCCATGCGATCGTCTTTCATGATTTGCATACTTGTCACAATCGGACGCGATGTGGGCTAACTGGACTTTGGCTGCTTCGAGGCAGTCGCAGAAGGGTATTTTTATGGTCATACCTACTTTCCTAAGTTTGAAGAGAGTGGAAGCGGCCCACATCTCTCGAGATGTATTGCTATACTGGGATGCTCCTTATCCGTACGCGACGAGAACGATGTCCCGGAACTCAAACTATATATGCTGATTCGTATTGGTCTCAAGCTGTCATTATTACCCTTTGGTAGTTTAATTTACAAACGCCGGAGATCGAACATCGAACGGAACGGAATATCTACTTGTGAGCATGTCTGTCAAGTTACAGAAGAAGTGAGAAGTTATATAGCTAATGCAGCTAGACTGCGACAATAGTCTAAGGCGAATAGAACATAGTCATAAAAAGCTGCAAATACCTCTAGGGAGTCTTTTAAGATCTCTTAACACAGACAAAAGTAGAGTTGTCTACACAAAGGCAAGGAACATAAAATCCGCTGTTTCAGCAACGTGAGAGCATGCCTTGGTATCTGCGCTCTGCGCTCTGCATCCCGAGTTCTCTTTCAAGTCCTTACTTTTGCGCTGCTCTCATCTTCGCTATCATCACATCATCGATGACTTTGACTCCAAGCTCTTCGAGAAAACGGAGGTTTATGGCGATTGCTTCCATAATCACAAGATACAGTAGAGAGCGTACTGGCATTTGCACACCGTACCACCTCAGCCATCCTGGTGATACTGCTGCTCTGTTGATTCAGATACATATGTATGTAGCATCTGGATACATACCCAGCGGGCATGCCTGGCTTCAGGTTCTTGCCCCAGATGTCGGCTCACCATACCATTCAGGTACTCAATCTCGACTTTCAATGACGTTTTGGGGTAGACGAAGTGGTTTGACACTGCAAAGAGAGATGTATATTACGTCAGGTATAGTAGTGGGCCCGACAAAGTTCGGTGTCCAGGAAGGTCCATGATCGTTGCGAAAATTAATTGGATATGGTTGCTGACTCAGAAACTGTCGTTTTCGTAAGGATGAAGACTTCTAGAGGCTTCCAATAGCGATGTCATGTCTTGTGAAGTACGCATTCGATACTAGCAAAAGTCCGGCGCATCTCGGCCAGTCGATGCCAGCCCCGCATATTCGGGCCTTCCCACCAACGGTACCCATCTTTACCCTACCCCTCATGGCGTCATATCTCCATACGTACGTATGTAGAGAAGATTGATTTTTGGTAAAATAGAGAAGCTTATATAGACTTTGATCAATGCAAAGAAATTGAAAGTCCCCATTAACAGTACTCCACCACCAGCTATTCCACCACATCACAACACTCTACCATCAACCAATTCACAACAATCTCTCACAATGTCCAAGCCATCAGTTCTCTTCGTGCTCACATCCCACAACAAGCTGGGCGACACCGGAAAACCCACCGGTTGGTACCTTCCAGAGCTCGCTCATCCTTACCATGTCCTCCGCAACAAAGTAAACATCACCGTCGCATCACCCAAGGGCGGTGAGGCACCTCTAGACCCGGCATCCGTCGAAGCAGCAAAAGACGACGTCTCCGTCAACTTCCTCAAGAACGACGAGCAAGTCTGGAAGAACACCCAGAAGCTGAGCGACTTCTCTGGAAAAGCCAAAGACTTCGACGCCGTCTTCTACGTTGGCGGTCACGGACCTATGTTCGACCTGGCGGACAACCCAACTTCTCAGCAATTGATCAAGGAGTTCTGGGAGGCAGGCAAGATTGTATCTGCAGTGTGCCACGCACCTGCCGTGTTGTACGATGTCAAGCTGAGCGACGGAAGCCTTCTTGTCGCTGGCAAGGAGGTTACCGCCTTCACCAACGCGGAAGAAGAGCAGGTCGGCTTGAGCAAGGTTGTGCCATTCTTGCCTGAAGATGCCTTGAACAAGGCGAGCGGAGGAAAGTTTGTCAAGGCTGCTGAGCCTTGGGGCGAGAAGGTTGTCGTTGTTGGCAACCTGATCACTGGCCAGAACCCAGCTTCAGCGACGGGCGTTGGAGAGGCGATCGCAAAGGCGCTGAAGGTTTAGGGGAAGCTGTTAGATAGACATATTGAAATGTAACAAATAATAATCGTCATCACCAGACATGCTATTTTCTGCATCCCGGGTCATCTTGTCACGTCTGCTACAGGAGCAGGGCCAGATACATGAACGACACCAGAGCTGGAAGGTGCTGGATATCAACTTCAACAACTGCAATAATAATCGCTCGTACCATCTCCAACATTGTTCTACTTATTGCCTACTACCTGCGGTCATTCGCCTTGCGGCGCAATCATCAACCTCTAACTCACGTCAAGTTCAACCAAAACTTCAAGACAACGCCCATGCCGCAGGGATGAGTAGGTCGTCAGCTTGTGTATGCTGCCACCTGCTCCGCCTGGGATGCAATCGCTCGGTCGGATTGAGCATTTTGTGCGCAAGAGCCGATGTGCAAGTCATATCCGGTCAATGGAGGCATGTCAGGGAGCTTGGGGATGTATGGAGTCGGCGTACGGGAACTGGCTTCAGGACTACATGTGGTAGAACTGGTGGAAGTTGCTTACGAGCAGTCTGGAGAAATCGAAACGCACAAACGTGTCGTACATGATTACATGCTGGAGATCAAACACTGCGGGTTGTATAGCAATGGCTGTTCCTAGGACTTATGTCGTCTTCAGGATGGCGAATGATACGTCAAAATGATGCAGCGGTTATTCTATCGTCTTCTGAAAACCCAACATGCCCTGACCCTTTTTCAAGCATAGCGCTGAGACAATGGACGCTTTAGTGACGGGTGCGGCGCTGAATGCCGCTTCAGTGAGCTTTAGTACTGTACTTCAGAGGTGAATGTCGAACATGTCTCCACTATTTTGGAACTTCACTTTCACCTCAAAATTTTGATACACTATTTCTAGAAAATTCGTGACAGCAAAGAACAACAACGTCTCTAATTTCTCGATATGGGGTTTCGCAGCTCGCTCGCGCACCTTTACCGTTCCCGTCGTTCGAGACTGAGACTGAGACTAGCCAAATTGGCAGGCGTTCCAGACGATCCAAGGAATCAACCCCATCATCTCGAGAACGCAGCTCTAGTCCTACTTCCCAAAATAACCCGCCGGATATTCCCAGATTGGACGTTCACCTACAACCGTTGTACAGCTATCGGAAATGGAGGACCTACACCCTCTGTCGACGATCGAGAGATTACCTACGGAGCTTCTCCAGCACATCGCTTCATACCTCCTTCGCCGATATCCGACTTTCGAAGAAGACCTTATGCTTCCCGAGTTCACGTCTTGCCCTGGGTTCTTCGGTTTGATGGAGTTCCGGGAAACGTCCCGAACGATCCGCTCAAAGACCGAATTTACGTTCAATGCGTGTTTCGAAACTCACGCTTTGAGCTTTACCGATGGAAGCATACTATCGCTCTTAGAAATGTCAAACCACGAGGGAATCCGATCACGCATGAGTTCGGTGACTTTTGTTGCACCATACCCCAACTGGAACAGATATTCCTACTATGGACATCCGCGATACGAACACAGGCTCAAATTGGCAGCAGAGCTACCAGAAGTCAGAGACTTACTCCGATGTCATTCGATCAACACTTCTATAATCGCAGCTGCACTGAGGCGATTGCGAGTGACAAGTGTCATCTTGGGCCCCAGTCTAGTCACGACTCACTGGGACGATTGTCAGCAATCTGAGCTTGACACGGTCATGAATCCTAGCAACGATCATCTTCAATGCCACAATACTATCGAAAATCAGGCTAGAATGCTTATACATGGACATGTCAGACTGGGGCACGTTCCAGGGCATGCAACCCGATCCGACCTGTTATTACCTGATTAAAGCTCGACCTCTGTCCTACTTAGAGAACATGACAACTCTTGCACTCGCACTACATAACCCAATGAGTACGCTACTCACTTCTGTTTGCTCACAATCTACTTCGCTCTGCTAACAGATCAGCACTCGCTGACGAGATGGGGACGACTTCAATGCTGGGGACTTTGTCGGCTATGCTTTCAAAGTGCTATAACCTGGAGCATCTGGATCTCGGACTTGACAAACGAACTGTCCAGCAAGATTGGCCACGCATGGGCAATGCGTTTCGAGTCTGGCTCGCCATAGCCGACTTGGAGTATTCGAAGCTCTCGGAACTCAGACTCTCCGGCTTCGTCATGGATTCCGACACCTTGCAGGGGTTTTTAAGCAGGCACAAGCGTTCTATGCTCCATTTAGAGATCGATAACTGCTACCTTGACGGTTCATGGACGGCTGCGCTGGCCCCGTTACGCACTTCACCAGGGCTGCGAACATTGATTCTGGACCAGATCAGCGAGCAACTTCTGCGAGTTGAGTGGTCAGTACCCTTCAGTCATGACTTGTCCAACATGAACGAGTTGTTAAGAGACGGCGAAGATGACGACGACTGGGTCTATGTTATTTGTGTTGGGTTTTGTGGTATGAGATTCGAATTCCCAGAGCAAGACGTTGATGAGCGCATGAGCGAAATATTCGGGAGCATGCGTTTGACTCATCGACCAGCGGATCCTGGCGCGGAAGATGCACTCAATTGGCACGCTCATCGTTTACCATTTTGAAGAAATATGGGCGATGTTGACAATCAGATGCACGGAAACAGTTTAGGTGTGAAGTGATCGTTGGCTGCACTATCGGGACGTGCCAGGACAGGAGTCAAGTTTGCAGAACAGTGCTGTTGAAGAATAACAACACTTTGTAAGGCTTCGGACTCTTGCATGTCATCGTTCACTTTCCATAGTATTTGACAGTCTGTGGGACCGCAAGTGCTCATTATCCTCCACTCGTCTACTTCAATATCGACTTTACCTCAATCAGACCCTGCGCCTGGTACTAAGCATGTCCCATCGTGATAGATCAAATTTCAGCGCTCTAACGCGTTCACATTGTGCCTCTTTCCTACATCGGCACATTAGTATCGCTACGGCGGCGTAGTTGCGCTTCATCGCTTCCAACGATCAACAAGCAGGCGAACGGAGAAGACATGTAGTGTACGGCACTGGTAATCGCTTAGTACGCGACATCGTGTTTGCATGAGTGAAGTTCGTGATGCTTCTCGGTTCCAGGATTGGCTCGGTGGGCACGCACGCCGTCCGTACTTACCGCCGTTGTACCTCGGCAAAATCACAGTACTCACGCCGATCATTACTCTGTGATCGAGTTGACATATGGGTGAGCTTTCCTTCGCTATCTTGGCGCATTCCTAAACTTCTCACACGTTCTTCTGGAATCGGAAAGCATCATGGCAGAGATACCTATAATCATCGGCGTTGGGGACATCAAGAACCGCTCCACCGCGGTCGCCGACGCGAAGGAGCCTGCGTCATTAATGCTTGAAGCCATCGCAAGTGCGCTTATTGACGCATCACCATCTTCCGGCACAGATCTCAAATCTATGATTGATAGCATCGATGTCGTACAAACGTGGACATGGTTATACCCCGATCTACCAGGATTGTTGGCGCAGAAGCTGGGAGTCGACAAAAGCATCAAATGGAAGAGATATTCTGAACTTGGAGGCGATAAGCCTGGGAAGCTATTTGATCAGGCGGCAAAGAGGATAGCCAAAGGAGACTGCAAGGTTGCGGTCGTCACCGGAGGAGAAGCTTTGGCATCACGTGCGTCTTTTCACAACTACCTACTATGGGTGGTAGGGAGCCTGTGTCTGCGTCTCTGGGACACTGACATCGTCTAGTATCTGCATGTGCAGCTGCAAAGAAGCTGCCACCACCTGGCTGGACACCTCCTGCGCAAGCCGTGGACTCGGTCTTTTCACCCACGAGTACGGATCTCGGAAATAGTACCATACCCTCCCTTATTATAATGTACTCAGCACTTACGAAGCCATAGATATCGGAGCCATTCACCAGATCGGGGCACCAATTCATGTTTATCCGTTATACGAAAACGCATTTCGCGCGCATCACGGCCAAAGCCTAAAAGCGAATCATCAAGAGAGCGCGAAATTGTACGCGGACTTCTCAAAAGTAGCAGAAAAGAACGAGTACGCGTGGAATCACGGAAAGAGCATTGGTGAAGAGGTCATTGGCAAGGTTGGGCCTAAGAATCGAATGATTTGTTACCCATGTAAGCGCTCAAGTAAATCACACAGAATACAGCTGACTGAATTGAGATCCACTTCTCATGAACGCGTTCAACAACGTCAATCTAGCTTCCGCAATCATCATGACATCCACTGCTGTCGCCAAAGCCCTCAACATTCCGTCTTCAAAATGGATCTACCCGCTCGGCGGCGCTGGAACACAAGATTCGTCCGAGTTCTGGCTCCGACCAAACTTCCACACTTCGCCTAGTATCTCACGATCCATCGACTCTGCCTTGGCCGTCTCCAACACTGCCAAGTCTGAGCTCGATCTCATCGATATATACTCTTGCTTCCCCATCGTACCGAAAATTGCCGCAACACACCTTGGCATGCCGATCACTGGCGGAGAAAAGCCGTTGACGCTGCTCGGTGGATTGACTAGTTTCGGCGGTGCGGGCAATAATTATAGCATGCATGCCATTACGGAGATGACGCGACAGCTGCGAGCTGGCAAGGGTAAGAAAGGACTTGTGCTGTCCAACGGTGGTGTACTCAGCTACCAGTACGTCAATGTACTGAGCAAGGAGCCACGCAAAGAAGGCGCGTATCCACTGGAGAACCCATTGCCAGAGATACTGCAAGACGTGGAAGTGCCGGAAATCGCCAAAGAGGCAGAGGGCGAGGCGATTGTGGAGACGTATACGGTTGAGTTCAATCGCGATGGAAGTCCGGGACGAGGACACATTGTGGGGAGATTGAAGAGCAACAACAAACGGTTTTTAGCGAACCATGGAGATGAAGCAACGCTGAGACAGATGGCTGGTGGCCAAGCTGAGATTGTAGGGAAGAGTGGGTGGGTGTGGCAAGATGAGAAGAAGAAGGGACGAGGCCTTTTTGCTTTTGACAAGCCCGCGAAGTTGTAGCTGAACTTCCTTTGTAGCAAGCTGCGGTATTATCTGACGTTGAAGACTTATAGGCTAGTATGAACGATCCTATTACATTAGTTCCTCAGAACTTGAAGGCATCTCCGGTAACATTTCGGGCTTCACTATTGGTCCGATACCTGACAGTTAATCACCTCTGGACGTAGCCCAAGAGTCTTTAACGTTAAATAATATGGTATTCACCATAATCTTGATCTTGTAACAGAAGCAAAATTCATTGTTGGACGTGCGTATCGTACATCTGGCGATAATGCCGGGAAAAGAATAAGAAAACGACAATAGGACGCTAATGATATCGTCAACATCAAGCTCATTATAATGCTATGCGCCTCTTCCATGCATGCAACCGTGATATGTGTGCATCATTCGTCGTAGACGCGAAACTCCTTCAATGCCGCAGGAAACAACGCTATAGTGACATAGAGGAAAGGGAATAGACCCTTGAGGAACTTGAAACCAGAGACGCCCATTGACTAAACCAAAGGCAATCTGGTGTAAGACTGGTGTCGCTAGTAATCCATGCTCAAGAAGTAGATATGTGGGTATTTCTCTCTGCCGCCAAACTCGTCACTTCTGAATTGGTATCCCATGTACCAACAGAGACGAATGTCGTGTTATCGGCGATGCTCCTCTTGCGCCTCAACTCCTTCGTGTTCGGCTCTCTCTTCTTAGGGCTTGGGACTTCCTTGCTGGTTATTTCGGTGTTGGTGTCCCAAGTGCCCACGGAAACAAAGGTTGTATTATCCGCGATACTCTTCTTACGCCTCAGCTCTTTCGAGTTGCGGTCTTTCTTCTTGGGGCTGGCTGTTTCGTTGTGGGTCACTTCCGAAGTCGTGTCCCAGGTGTTCTCGGAGATAAAGGTCGTGTGATCGGCAATACTCTTCTTATGCTTCAACTCTTTCGAGTCACGGTCTTTCTTCTTCGAGCTCGAGACTGAGCCTTTGGTGCTTCCGCTGCCGCTCTGGCCTGCCAGTGGACTGTCCGGATAGAGGGCCTTGATCGCTGCGCTACGGCTTTCACACATGTAGCGACTCTTGGCATCACGCTCGCTCTTGTCCGTCTTGTTCGTCTTCTCGCTGCGCGAAGTACGGTCGGTACGCTCACTGTCAACGGTCTTAGCGCTTTTGGTACTAAGAGCATAGCCACTTGTGCGACGACTGGTCTCATGACGGTCAGTCGCAGGTTCGACGTTAGGCATTTCATCCTTCAAATCCTTTGACTCTTTCGAGCGACGGCTGTGGGTGGATCGGCGACGGGACAAAGACTTCGATGACGGGCGAGACTGATGACTGTGCAACGACTCAATTTCGTCGACGGCTTCAAAGAGCGGTGAAATCGGTCGCTCTTCAGGTGTGCCAGATCGAGAATGTGGTGGTGTCGGCGGTTTGTCGCTCGGCGATGGCTCGGGAAACGAGTCGGGAAGAATAGCACTTTCTACGGAGGTTGTTTGACGAGGCTCTCTCATGCGATCAGGCACCGGTGGTGGTGGTGGTGGCACAGAAGGTGGTGGAGGTGAAGCCATACTCGACTCACGAGGTACAGATCTCGTGGATGTTGATTCCACACTCGTAGGTGCACGTGGCGCCACGGATGTCTTCTTTGGCGTCGCAGAGTGAGAAGTGAAGACACTCTCTACTGGCGGCGGAAGCCCGATCAGGTCTCTAGGTGACGCGAAGTCAATCGGTCCCGGGGGAGGACGCTGATAAGCCTTCACAAATGTTGAGGGCGGTGCCTCGTCAAATGATGGTATTGATGACGGTGGAGGTGGAGGTGTCTTTTGTCTTTCCTCAGACTTCTCAAGGTACTCGGTAGGTGAGGGAGGCGCGGTTCGCGTGGTGGATCGATCGCTTTTTTCAGCCATTGCTGGGGGATTCGGAGGAGTCTCTCGAGGCGGCGGGACGATAGGTGGGGGAAACTTGCCATTTTCAGCAATCGTCGGAGACGCAGTAGTGGTATAGGAGGGCAAACCAGCAGATTTAAGTTCTTCCATTCTTTGAGCGACGGGCTCAGCATCCTCATATAGGGCTAGCCCGTGATGGAATATGCATCCTTCATCGGGCTTCTCGCCGTTGGCGTGGAAATTTTCGTGTTTCTGCTCGCGCCAGATGACTGGGAACAGCCTCAAGAGGAGTTGAGGCTTTTCGTCAGCTGATGCTGGGTGGTCGACTAGCGAACCTATGAGCGTCCCTTCGGGTTTGTAGGGGTCATAAGAGGGCCAGAATTCTGGTCCAGTGAACTGGTGCTCTTCGTCCCGAAATCGCAGGCATTGTGGCGTTGATCATCTCGCGCTCGAGGCGTGCAAATCGCCAGGTCTCAGCCGCAAGCTTCACAATCCTTTTCACGGCGATCTTGATGCCTTCTTCTTCTCTGGGATCGGCGAAGTGCTTGATCGCGCTCACGATTTCTTCAACAACGGTGCCTGCAGCTGTGTTGATGCGCTGCTTGGCACCGCTGCTGGTGAAGGCTGCAAGTAAGGTCTGTTGGCGCCAGATCGCTTCTTTACGCGTGCTCTTGTCGCGGATGTGGTGGCTCATGGAGAGAAATAGCGAATCCGCCTTGTCGTAGCGACGACCAAGGCTGAACAAGAAGGGGCCGAAGACACGGTACGTGATCAATTTCGAGACAGTATGCGCTATGTAAGCAGATCGTACCTGTCTATAAGATGGTTAGGTATCTCTGCCATGCATTCGAGTTCCATGTTTACATACCTCGATGCGATTGTGTCTCCAAGGAAGGATGGCAGATTCGATGGTACCTGGGCCAGGTCTTCCGGCGGTGGACGAACAGGTAGGTGCACGAAATGGGTCGTGGCGAGGTCGATGATCTGCTTTTGCAGTTGAGAGAACGAGACCAAGCTGCACATGCCGATTAGCAAAAGATCAGGCGGGCAACGCAGCAAAGAGGACAAGGGGACGCGAAGGGATTGTAGCAAAACGACAAATTGCATTAAGCGCGAGCACATGCTAGTATAGCAGGATAGCGAGTCCTGAATGACAGCGCCGTCCCGGAATGACTGTCAAGTTCTCTTGCGAGAATATGGACATTCT